>NC_052634.1:23752418-24052418 GCF_016161935.1 Mauremys reevesii | reverse complement strand
GGGTTGCTGTGGGGCGCGACACGAGCCACCCGGCGCTGGCTGCTGCTGTGGGGCATAGGACAGGTGGGGGCGGGGCTGTCGGGGTGCTTGAGATCAGGGTCGGTTCCTGGTTGGCTGGTGCCCGCCTGCCTAGTGTTTTCTGACAGCTGATCTCCCATTGGCCCTCGTGCGGGGCGGGTCTCTGAAAGCTGGTCTCCCATTGGCCCTCCCCACCTGACGTTTCTGACAGGCTCATCTCCCATTGGTGACGTTGTCTGACAGCGATGCGGGGCGGAGCCGCCAGGGCCTTGTGCGCTCAGAGCTCAGCGCCGCCCGCGAGAAGCGGCGCGAGGCCGTGCGGGGCGGGTCCCGCTGCCGGGCGGAGGGACCGAGACCGCAGCCGCGGCGCCGCCTCCCGCCTGGCGAGAAGCCGCAGCACCGGGGGGGTCACAGGGCACGAGGCGCTTCCGCGCGCGTTGTTTCCTGCCGGTCGCGGGGTGACGGGTCCTGCCCGGGGCGGCCGCGGGGTCCCGATGGCAGCGGGGGGCTCTGGCGTCCGCCCGCCCGCGGCGGCTGGGAGCTGCGGGGCCCCCTGCACTGGCCGGGGGCTGCAGCTTCTCCTCACCCCCCCCCCCCGTGACTGGGAGCTCCGGGCTCTGCCTGCGGTGTCTGAGCGCCGGGGGCTCCTCTCCTGCCCGGGGCGGCCGGGAGCTCCCGGGGCTGCGGCTGCGCCTCACCCCCGGTGACGGGAGCTCCGGGCTCTGCCTGCGGTGTCTGAGCGCCGGGGCTCTCTCCTGCCCGGGCGGCCGGGAGCTCCCGGGCTGCGGCTTCTCCTCACCCCGGTGACTGGGAGCTCCGGGCTCTGCCTGCGGTGTCTGGGCGCCGGGGCTCCTCTCCTGCCCGGGCGGCCGGGGTCCCTGGGCTGCGGCTTCTCCTCACCCCGGTGACTGGGAGCTCCGGGCTCTGCCTGCGGTGTCTGAGCGCCGGGGCTCCTCCTGCCCGGGCGGCCGAGCTCCCGGGCTGCGGCTTCTCCTCACCCCCGGTGACTGGGAGCTCCGGGCTCTGCCTGCGGTGTCTGAGCGCCGGGGCTCCTCCTGCCGGGGCGGCCGGTAGCTCCCGGGGCTGCGGCTCCTCCTCACCCCCCCCCCCCGTGACTGGGAGCTCTGGGGTCCGCTCGTAGGAGCTGCAGGGTCCATACGCAGTGGGGTGGGGCTGTGGGGGCTCCCCGGCCACCCATGGCTGCTGGGAGCTCCAGGGTCTGCCTGTGGGAGCTGTGGGGAGATGAGGGGTTTGGGGTGGGGAGGGCTCCAGGCTGCAGGGTGGGGCCGAGGGATTCGCAGTGCAGGAGGGGGCTGTGGGTTGAGGCAGGGGGTTGGGGTCCAGGACGGGGTGATGGCTCTGGAGTGGGGGCAGGGATGAGGGGTTCCAGGTGTGGGTAGAAGGTGTGGGCTGGGGCAGGGGGGGGGGGCCGCTGGGGTGCAAGAGGGGGCTCGGGGGGTGGGGGGGTTCAGGGCTGGGGGAGGGGGTTGGGGTGCAGACTTACCTCGGGCGGCTCCTGGTCAGCGGCGCAGCAGGGGGGACCTACTGGCCACTTCCAGGGCACAGTGCGGTGCCCTAGGACACGTAGGGACCAGCCTGCCTGAGCCCCGCAGCACCGCTGACCGGACTTTATAACCTGGTCACCCCACTGGGAGCTCCAGGGTCCCCCTGTCCCATGTGGTGGCTGGGAGCTCTGGGATCCACCCACAGCAGCTGGGAGCTGTGGGGTCCATCCGTGGTGGCATGGGCCTGTGGGAGCCCCTTCCGCTGCTGGTGGCTGATAGCTGTGAGGCCCCCACTGGCCGACAGCCCCAGTCTTCCTGCCCCAGGGCTGAGGTGGAAAATGTCACTGAGATCTCTGAAAGTCACAGATTCTGTGACCCCCTTTATATAATCTTAGCCTTAATCGTTGTTGACTGTCTCTCTCAATCTAGAGGTCTGTTCTAGGGCAGATGGGACAGGGAAGACAGAAGCTCACCCCCCAGCACAGGTTTGGGCAGCAATGGCTCTTGGGCTATTTGCTGTGCATGCAGAGGACTTGTCCAGGCCGGTGGAGCAGCTCAGCCAGATGAGGAGCTGGAAGAAGGAGACCTGAGCAGCCTGGACATCCCACTTTTTCTCCACAGCCACTGCCTGTCAGCAGGATTCCTCCTTCTCCTCAGTGAGACCAAATCTAAGCACCTAGACAGCCGGTCTGTCCACTGCACCCCAATCCCTCATGCCTGAGCCTCCCTGCCAAAGCCCTGCACCTGGCTGCAGAGAATTGTCTCACATCTCACTGGGAACTCGACTTCTTGTGCCCAGAGAGTCTCGGCCCCCCTTAGTAGAGGACCTGAGAAACACAGTGTCTGCCTTTTCCAAATAACTGCTTGGAGAGGTTTTGTTTTTGTGACCACGTGGCCTAATGGATAAGGCATCTGACTTCGGATCACGAGATTGAGGGTTCGAGTCCCTTCGTGGTTGTGCTTGTGCAGTTTTACCTTTGGGCTGAACGTCCTGCTCCCTTCAGGGCTGGAACCTCTTCTTGGCCGCTCAGGCCAATGCTCTGGCTTCAGCTAGAGCCCCGGGAAGTAGTTGGGGGTTGGGTGTCACAAAGGCTGGGGCATGAGCCCCAGGTGCTTCCAGTCTCGCCTTTGCCCTTCCTGACTTGCCAAAGAAAATGGGCGGCTGCCCGGGCTACCGTGTGGAGCAGTTTCCCTCTTCCAAGTGTGCGCCTGTCCCTGTGCTGGAGGGGGGTTGCTAAATAGCACCTTGGGAGCCTGGGTGTTTCTCTGCTTCTCGCCAGCTGGGGAAAAGCCTCTTGGGGTAAAATCTCCTGCCCCACTGCCAAAGTGAGCACCTTGAGTGGGAACGGTAAGAGGCCCCACCAGGGGGGCTGGCCCTACTTTCCTACCGTCTTCTGATGTTGGCCACAGAGCGACAGCAGCCGCCCTGCATGCTGGTCTGTGGGCGGCCTTCAGTGGGTGTTTGGCATGGAAGGGAGCAGCCTGGCTGGGTGTTTTTGTGCCTGTCTGAAGGCCGCACATAGGCATGGTTCTCCCCACCTCTTGCCCTGCCCTCGGTTGCTCTGTGGCTTTTAAGCCTTCCCTTGGAGCTGTCAGCACCAGCCGCCTCTGCTCCAGGTGCCCAGAGGAGGAGAGGGGCTGGGCTCCAGCCTGTGAAGCCTGGCCCTGGCCCTCCTTCCTTTAAATGCCATGTGGGCAAGAGGAAGAGTGTGGCAGCTGCAGCTACAGGGACCAAAGTTGTGGACATCAGGTGAAGCAGAAAGAAACCCAACCATCAGGTCAACCCGCAGGAATCTCAGCCAGACTGTTAAGTTCTAGGACCCCGCCCTCTAGCGGCCCAGCTGGACCAGAGACCCATCGCCAATGGGCACCAGTGACCCAGGAGGAGGAGAAAAAAACATCCACTCTATCTAGACAAGGAGAGGGTAGCCAAGCACATTGAGCTCTAAGGCTTTGCAGCAAACCAACATATCTGCCAGAGGTCCCACTGAAATTTGAACTCAGATTCCAGGATTCAAAGTCCTGAGTGCTGCCCATTACACCCTGGGACCTGCTGCTGTTTTGTTCTTTAGACCCCTGTGACTCTCAGCTGGCTGGTTTGCAGTCTGCACTTATTGCTTCCCACCAGCGGCTTCCTCTCGCAGGACTCTCTCTCCTCCTCCAGCGACTGTGGTCCTGCACTACCGGATCCCCGGGTCCTGCCCTGACTCTCCACATCCCCCTGCTTTGTCTCCATTCCCTTCAGGCTGCAAAAATGTCAGGGGAGGCCGCCCCTCCCTTCACTTGGTGCTCCCGCTCATATCAGCCAACTGCAGCCTCATCTCCTGGAACTCGGGCAGCTGTCGCTTGACCCGGTCGTACAGTCACAGGCTGACTAGCTCCCCAGCCTGGATGCTCTTATGGAAATCCCACAGGCGACGCTGCAGGACTTGGCACTGTTGGTTTCTTTAATGTTGTGGTGTTTGCCCGACTGCTGGAACAAAGCCGATAACTCCTCCCTCACCGACTCTCACCAATCCCCCTGGTTGCCATAGAACCCTCTGATGCTTTCCCGTTCTGCCAACACCACCAGGCCTCGCCCCCTGCTCCTTTATCTTGCAAGCTCTGGATGTTCAGCTTCCAATATCCTCTGCTCTAGGTAGGGGACAGGGGTGGCTCCAGGCACCAGCGCAGCAAGCTGCGGGGGGTGGCCTGCCAATCGCTGTGAGGGTGGCAGTCAGGCTGCCTGCAGGAGGTCCCCTGGTAATGCGGATTAGGTGGCATGCCTGCGGGAGCTCTGCCAGTCCTGCGGCTTCAGCGGCAATTCGGTGGTGGTTACGCCGAAGGCGCGGGACCGGCAGACCTCCCGCAGGCCTGCCGCCGAATCCGCCTTACCAGAGGCCCTCCGGCAGGTGTTGGGATAGATCTGTATTACATTATACACTAACGTTAGATGTGTAGAAAGTGTGACTAGAAAGGAGCAGTGTGACGGTGCTGCCCGTGGGAGCCAGCTGAGATCACTCAATCAGGGTGAACTGTAAACAAAACGGGGCAGACAAACCCCAAGCGCTGGTGGTTATTCTAATACTTAGATTTACCAACCAGCACAAAACAGCTTCTGTAGCACCTCACTGGTTACTCAGAGTCCAAACCACGCAGTTCCTTTGAAGTGCCCAGCCTCAGGCCTCCGTCCAGACACACACGTCAGATATGATGATGATTCCTGAAAATCTGATCTCATCATATCAAAGAAAAGGTTCTTCCAATCCCAAAGGATCAGCCACATACCCAGGTCCAATTATAACTTAGATCTTACGCAAAATACACACTATAGCCAATTCTTATTAACTAAGCTAAAATTTATTTAAAAAGAAGAGAGAGAGAGAGAGTTGGTTAAAAGATCAATCTACAGACAGACTTGAATTCAATTCTTGAGGTTCAGATGCATAGCAGAGGTGAGCTTGTAGTTGCCAAAAGTCCTTTTAGAAATGGTCCAGAGGTTATAGTCCAATTTCCATATTCAGGGTGACTCCAGTCAGTGACTCGGGATCTCAATCCTTATGGCTTAAGGTTTCCCCCTGTTAAATCCCAAAGCAGATCTGAGATGAAGCAGGATCATGTCCCAGGGTTCTTATACATTTCCAGCAGCCTTTCAGCCTGAGAAAACAACAGGCTTAACTCCTTCTCCCAAACATCCTGGCAATTAGCACAGGGTAATTTAGCCATTAAACAGCTCAGATCCAGGTTAGCACAACCTTCAAAGAGACACAGAGACAATAATACTATTTCACTCAAGTATCATCATAAATGTTAATATTCCTTTTTTGATCTTTGAATTAAAACTACAGCAATAGACAAGACTTGTTTGCTGACATCACAAGCCCTGAGCAAACATCTCCCCTTCTACCTCTAACAATGCCGACTTGCATTTCAAAGCTCTGTTCATTTACAGAACTTCCTAACCAGTCCTTGAGGTTCACCCATGGGTCAGGTCAGTCAGTGAGGTGAGTTAATTAACTCTTTCTGGCCCTGTCACCTTTCAATGAAATATTATATTACACTCATAACGTCACAGGAGATCAGGACTGGGATGGCAGGGGCTGCGGGACGGGAGTGAGGGGCACCAGCAGAACTGTGAGTCTCGAGGTCAGGGCTGGGATGGCAGGGGCTGCGGGTCGGGAGTGAGGGGCACCGTCAGAGCTGGAGGGAGCGCAGTGGGCTGCAGGTCAGGAGTGAGGAGCACCAGCAGAGCTGGAGGGAGCCCAGGGGGCTGCGGATCAGGAGTGAGGGGCACCAGCAGAGCTGGAGGGAGCCCAGGGGGCTGCGGATCAGGAGTGAGGGGCACCAGCAGAGCTGGAGGGAGCCCAGGGGGCTACGGGTCAGGAGTGAGGGGCACCAGCAGAGCTGTGAGTCTGGAGGTCACGACTGGGATAGCAGGGGCTGTGGGTTGGGAGTGAGGGGCACCGTCAGAGCTGGACGGAGCGCAGTGGGCTGCAGGTCGGGAGTGAGGAGCACCAGCAGAGCTGGAGGGAGCCCAGGGGGCTGTGGATCAGGAGTGAGGGGCACCAGCAGAGCTGGAGGGAGCCCAGGGGGCTGCGGGTCAGGAGTGAGGAGCACCAGCAGAGCTGTGAGTCTGGAGGTCAGGACTGGGATGGCAGGGGCTGCGGGTCGGGAGTGAGGGACACCGTCAGAGCTGGAGGGAGCGCAGTGGGCTGCAGGTCGGGAGTGAGGAGCACCAGCAGAGCTGGAGGGAGCCCAGGGGGCTGTGGATCAGGAGTGAGGGGCACCAGCAGAGCTGGAGGGAGCCCAGGGGGCTGCGGATCAGGAGTGAGGGGCACCAGCAGAGCTGGAGGGAGCCCAGGGGGCTGCGGGTCAGGAGTGAGGAGCACCAGCAGAGCTGTGAGTCTGGAGGTCAGGACTGGGATGGCAGGGGCTGCGGGTCGGGAGTGAGGGACACCGTCAGAGCTGGAGGGAGCGCAGTGGGCTGCAGGTCGGGAGTGAGGAGCACCAGCAGAGCTGGAGGGAGCCCAGGGGGCTGCGGATCAGGAGTGAGGGGCACTGTCAGAACTGGAGGGAGAGCAGGGGGCTGCGGGTCGGGAGTGAGGGGCACCAGCAGAGCTGTGAGTCTGGAGGTCAGGACTGGGATGGCAGGGGCTGTGGGTCGGAAGTGAGGGGCACCGTCAGAGCTGGAGGGAGCGCACCAACACCTTCAGCTGGCACCTTTGCAGGGGAGGGCCCAGGCCATCTGTTGCCTGGAGACAGGGTGTCGGCCATTCTCTGTGCAGACGGCATCACACAGTCCCTCTTGGGCTCTACAACAATCACACCCCCTTATCCCACCATCTAGAGCCTTGAGAAATGCATAGGGGAAACTGAGGCACACAGACAGTATTCAGAGAAAACATTAAGCACATTCCCACTTCGTAACACCTGTATACGACCAGTTACATACTTTGAAGGGTGTAAAATAATCAAATATTGTGCTAAATACAATGATACTCCAAACTGACCACCAAATTGAAGTTGCACGTTTTTCTCCTCAGGTGAGGGGTCTGGGGTGGGGCTGGGGATGAGGGGTTCACAGTGCAGGAGCGTGCTCGGTGCTGGGGGTGCAGGCTTTGGGATGAGGCAGGGCTGAGGATGAGGAACTTGGGGTGCAGACAGGCTGCCCCAGGGCTAGGGCCAGAGAGGACTCCCCATCACCACCACTGGCAGCAGCAAGCTCCAGGGGAGGGACCCCTCCTCTCCCCCCTACCCCCCACAGCACACTCACTCTGCACCACAGTCCCTGCACATGCTCCTAGGGCCCCTCTCAGGTCCAGAAAGCTCACTCCCCTCCCCTACGATGGGTACGGGGGGGGGTGGGGGTTGCCATCACAGGTGGCCTTCCATGTTGCTGCCCCTCACCATAACTTCACTGTGGATGGGGGATGGGGCTGCCCCTTGCCCAGCATGGGGCAGAAGTGGGGTAGGCAGGGTGGTGGCTATGGCGGGGGGGAGCAGGGTGTCATAAAATTCACCCAAGCCCCAGCTGCTTAGATCTAGGAAGCCTCCCTCTCCCATCCCCCCTGTGGTGGGTGGGTTGGTGGGTGCTGGGGGAGGGGGCATTGCCTTCCCATGTGGCTTCCTGCCTCCCCTGTGCAGCCTGCTGCGCCTCACTCGGGGTAGGGGATGGGGCTTTCCCGTCCCCAGCGTGGGGCAGGAGTGGGGGGGGGGCTGCAGGGTGGTGGCTGGGGGGGGGACAGGGAGAGCAAGTTGTCACAAAATACACCCACGCCCCAGCTGCTCAGGTAGGTCTATGAACCCCCTCCCCCATCTCCCCTGTGGAGGGGAGGGGCACTGCCATCACATGTGGCTTCCTGCCTCCTGACCCCTGCTGCAGCCTGCTGCCCTCACCACAGCCTCACTGGGGACGGTGGGAGGATGGGGCTGCCCCACCTTCCCAGCGGTGGGCCGGTGTGGGGGCTGGGGCTGGGGTGGGGGCAGGGGGGGAATCATAGGGTCAAACACTCACGGAAGCCCCAGCAGCTGCTAAGGTGAGTGATGTCTGTCTTCTGGCCGGAAGTCCCCTTCGCGTCTCCTCCAGGTAGGGGCAGGGGAGGGGAGGGCTGCCAAGCACGGCACGGCCCTCCACTCCCCTCCCACTCCTGGGGTGCTACAGCACCAGGAGCTGGCACTGCTGTTATGCTGGAGCCGTTAGGCGGCGGCAGCAGCAGCAGCAAGGGTGAGAGACGCGCGCGGCGCACTCTTTACGTTCAGGCAGGGAAGCTCCAGGGCGGGGAGTGGGGGGAAGCTCCAGCCCTGGCGGCGGCGGCGGCGGGGGGGGGGAAATGAGAGGCGGGGGGGGCGCTCCAAGCAGGGGAGAAACCTAGCTCCAAATACTGGTGGAGCAGAACCCCTGACTGTGCATATTCCTGGGGCTTTAGCCCCAGGAGCCAATATAAGTTGGTGCCCCTGGCCTCCACGAGTGCCACACTCTGACCAGCTGAACCAGGCAAGCCACGGGAAGCTTCTCAAGGTCTTCCCCTGGTGTGGGCTTGGATGCGAAAACCACCTGGCCGTTCATCAGCTGTTGCAAGAAGTGTCCAGAGTAGGAGTAGCGATGGGGCTGTAGCTTTCCACAGCATCTCAATTTGGGCAGCTTTCCATTCCCCTTTTCTGTGTAATGTCCCTCCCACGGGTTTCACTTGTGGAGCTGTACGACTCTGGCAGGGTGGCCATTTAGAAATCTTTTCCTTGCTTTTCTTTTTCGCCTGGCCCCAGCATTAGGACCGTTTGGGTGTTTCAGTGTGTGTGTTTTCCCATTTGGAAGTTTGGAAGGGGAGCCGAAAAAGGAGTCTTTTTCACAAGCAAGTTGGCTTTCTGCACAGGTAGGGCCCTTGGCCATAAAGCTTAGCTCCATCAGTGCGTCTGCATGGGGTTCCTCCAGTGCCTCAAGAGCCCGTGCTAAACTCTCGGTGTGGGCGTTTGGCTTGCGCCAGTCAGAGTGCCGTGCCTGCGTCTTCCCAGGCCCAGCTCCCGTGAGGCACGCATAACTTGGGAGGAAAGGGGTAGAAGAGAAAGCAAGTGAAGCTGACTTTGAGTGGTGGTGCCCCTGGGCGGAGTGGTCCTCCTGCTCCTTCCTGTCGGAGGGGTGGGCTCCAGTGTGGGCTTGGGGGGTCTGGCTGTGAGCAGTGGGAGGATGGTGTCCAGGGAAGTCCCAAAGGTCACCCTGCGCCGGCGGAGTGTGAAGCCTCTCCCCTAGGTTGGGGTGCCGAGTGTTAAGCCTTCCTCTGTGGCTTGGGCTGGGGAGCGTGATCCGGCGTCGGGTCCATTTGGGTGGAGCTGGCGGCCGGCAAGAATTCGGGCCATCAGGTCAACCCTCTGTGGACAATGGGGGCGAGCCGGCAGGCCTGTGATTTTGGCTTCGCTGGGCGGGCAGCTCAAGCCTGGCCTCCTATGAGCCTGGAAGGCAGCTGGCCGGGCTCACCCGTCTCCTCCCCGGGCCCAAGTTCCTTTCAGGCAGCAGGTGGAGCGAGGAGCCCAGGGAGGGGAGACCAAGGAGGTGTCCGGAGCCTCGTCCTGCCCGGTGCCCAGCAGGGCTCTTGCCCGCTCCCGGCCCACCTGGTTTTGGCCTCTGCCACCCCTAGCAGTCAGCCAAAAGAGCAGAAGCCACCCTCTCCCTCCCGCAGTGGCCAGCATGGGGCTTGAACCCATGACCTTGGTGTTATTAGCACCATGCTCTAACCAGCTGAGCTAGCCGGCCTACGGGAAGCCCTCCCTTGCCTGATCCTTTTCGAAGGAGTCACCGGCTGGCGCGGGGAACGATGTGGCCTCCATTATCGAATGGATGGATCAAGACGCCATCGGCCAAGGTAGGGGAATTAGCTCAAGTGGTAGAGCGCTCGCTTCGCATGCGAGAGGCAGCGGGATCAATGCCCGCATTCTCCAGCGGCAAGGCAGCCGCAGGACCTTCTCTCGCCCTTCTTTTAAAAGCCATGGTCAGTCAGCCGGCTCAGCTCCTCCAGTGGCCTCCATCCCTCTCCCCGCTTGGCCTCCCAAAAAGCCAGCCCTTGCGGAGCACAAAGCTCTTCCTCCCCGGCCCTTCTCCCCCTTGCGCTGACTGGGAGGCTGGAGACAGCTGGGGGAAGTTAGCTCAAATGGAAGAGCATGGGAGAAGTAGTCAGACCCATAGACACATTCTCCAGCCTGCTCTGCTCTGCTCTGCTGGGCTGGGCTCTAGTGGGGGACCTGCACCTTTCTTTCTGAGCTCTCACTGGAGCACAATCCCTTTCCTCCTCCCTCCCTGCTAGTCTACGCCAAGCTCATTGGCCGGGAGGGAGAGCCACTCAAATACAGAATTACTCACATCCCAGGGGTCCATGAAGGGAATGAGGAGATGGGCGGGGTGGCACGCGATACCAGCTCAGCTGAGACCGTGAGACCTCGCAGCCTCCTGATCTCAGGCAGCATGGCAGCCGTGGAGCAGAGCAAAGCACGCAGACAGCTTGGAGACAGCCAAAGCGGGGAAGGGCTGCATTGGTCTGGAAGAGGGAGTCGGTGGCTGTCTATCCTGGCGGAGGCAGGGTCGTT
This sequence comes from Mauremys reevesii, assembly GCF_016161935.1. Classification (NCBI taxonomy): domain Eukaryota; kingdom Metazoa; phylum Chordata; order Testudines; family Geoemydidae; genus Mauremys; species Mauremys reevesii. The sequence goes on along the minus strand of NC_052634.1, from coordinate 24,041,844 downwards.
TTGCTGTATGCTGGGCCAGGGGCCAGGGAGCCTGCTAGAGTTGCTGAGCTGGGCCTGCTCCTGGCTTTGCTTGGGTTAGAGGAAAGTGGTGAAGATAGGAACGGCCCTCCTGGGTGAGACCGATGGTCCATCTAGGCCACTATCCCGTCTTCTGACAGTAACCGATGCCAGGCGCTTCAGAGGCAATGGCCAGAGCAGGCAATCGTCAAGTGATCTATCCCTGCGTTGTCTTCTGAAGTTTGGTGCTTGTTTCATGGGCTAACTCTCACCCCAGACACACTCCAGGGAGGGAGCGTTGGTGTTTGTGCCGAGGAGCGTGGCTGGGACTCGGACCCCCTTCCCCAGCTCTGGGTAGCGCCTCGCCCCCACCTCCCCATTTCAGGCTGTGTTCTGCTTAAGGCCACAGAGCCCTTGCCTTTTTTTGCCCGGTGCCTGAGAGTCAGGCCAGCTGCGGGGAATTAGCTCAAGCGGCAGAGCGCTCGCTTTGCATGCGAGAGGTAGTGGGGGGCGATGCCCGCATTCTCCGAGCCTGTCGACTAAGGGCTCCTGATGAGCGTGGTGGACGGGAGAGCCGGCCATCTGACTTTTGGCCTTGCTGCCCGTAGCGGTCAGGCCGAAAAATCAAAAGCCACCCTCCCCAGGCCCACAGCCACCCAGGGGCTCCTCTGCACCAGGGCCGGCTTTAGGAAGTGCGGGGCTTGTACTCACCGGGCGGTGCTCCGAGTCTTCGGCGGCAGGTCCTTCACTCACTCCAGGTCTTTGGCGGCACTGAAGGACCCGCCGCCAAAGTGCCACCGAAGACCCAGAGTGCCGCCAGGTGAGTAAAAATTAAAAAGGCGCCTCTAGCCAGGGAAGGGATTCTCACTGGACGTGGGGCCCTCTTAGGCGCGGGGCCCGATTCGGAGGAATTGGTGGAATAGGCCTAAAGCCGGCCCTGCTCTGCACCATCTTGCCTGAGCGAGTGGAAGTGGAGCCTGGAACTGAGCTGAGGCGCTGAGGGTTATTTGCTCTGCGCGCTTCACACAGAGGTGAAAACACGGGGCACAGATCTTTGAGCACAACCCTCGTCCTGAGGAATGGGGGGGGCTGCATAAAGAGAGACCGGCTCTCCCTGGCGGGGCTGCAGCGGCTCTTCACAGGGGCAGTCCCACTGCCAATTGGTACCAGAGTTTTGAAAGCCTCCTTTCCTGAGCTGGCTCCCCTCTCCCTAGGGGGAACTGGTGGCCCCAAACTTCCCAGAAACCATCATAGCGAGGCCAACCTGAGCACAGACACCTGCTCAGCACCCCGGGGTGCAGCCCTGAACTCCGGCAATCAGCTACGCTCAGCTGCCCACCCAACAAGCGTTACACGCAGAAGCCTTCGTGCCCCGCGTGTTCAGGTCCCTCCCAGCGCCAGCTTTAAACTCCGCTGCTCAGTTCTAAGCATTGGCCACACGGGGGCAGCCCGGAGCTCAGCCAACGCCTCCCGTTGCTGGTTGCGTTTCCGCTCCTCGTGGCAGGTTCACACCCCGCAGGCAGATCTCTGAACCGGAGCCGAACCGTTCCCCAAATCCAGCGCTTTAGCAGCAGCTTTGCTAGGAAAGCGCTGATGTCCCCAAGTAAAGTAAGAGCCAGAGCGCTGTGTCCAGGATCTTCTCTTGGGCCCCTCACCGTGGTGTCTGTCAGGCGCAAGGAGAAACCAGGGAAATGTTTTCATGGTGTTTAAGGGCAGAAGGGGCCATTAGCTCAGCTAGTCTGACCCCCGAATAACACAGAATTACACCATGACACGTATTGATCCCACAGACCTTAGATAGATCAAAGCGTTTCAGCCCTCAGGAAGGAGGCTAAACTGGGTACCAGAGGCAGCGAACAAGGGGCCCCCAAGGCAATGGCAGGGAACTGACGAGGTGAAATATGCCCAGATGATCCCAGCAGGCGACCCACCCCATGCTACAGAGGTGGGAGTCCTGTTCCTCCTGCCCTTAAGAATCTCTGGTGGTAAGTGGGTCCCCAGTTCCCCAGATAAGAATCCTCCATGGATTTCCTGGCTTCACCTCCAGATAAGAACATTGTGTGGAGGGAGGAGGAAGGTTGTCTGGCAGATCTGTAAAGGGGGACTGTGTCTCCCTGTCTGGCCCAGGCTCCTTGGAGGAAGTGATCTCAGTGTGTCTGGCTGTCTCCATTCCTCCCACCCATAAGAATCCCTGGTATGTGGGTGCACCCTAGACCAGTAAGGATCTCGGGTGGGTGGGTGTCTCTCTCCCCTAGTCAGGATCTCTGGGGCGTGGCTGTATAAAAAGAGACTTTGACTCACCCAGGCTGGGCTGCCATCATGGAACAGACCAGGTCCTTCTGTGGAGGTTTTGCGTTCCTCCAAGGACGTGATCTCAGTGTGTGTGGGTGTCCCTATCCCTTCAACCCTTAACAATCCCTGGTGCGTGGGTGCGCTGGGCCCCATTACAATCCCCTCTGTCTTACCCGCCATGAGGGATCCAGTGGATGTGGGGGTTCTCCACACTACTGGGGGTGTCTGGTGCCCCTGTCCCTCCTGGTTAATAGTGGAGTGTGTGGGTGTCCCCCAGCTCGTTAAGGATCCGTGTTGTGCAGATGCCCCTGTTCTTCTCATTAAGAATGGTGCAATGGAGCATATGGGTGTGTCCCTCACCCCATGAACTAGCTCCCGTGTGTGGTTCCCCTGCCCCCATCCAGGCTCTGTGGTGTGTGGGTGTCGCTGTTCCTCTTTTCAAGATCTGTGTTGCAGGGGGGCGTCCCTCCCCCCAAGTCAGAATCCCCAGCATGTGGGTGCTCCCATCCCCCCCTCCAGGCTCTGCGGGGGGGGTGTGTCTAAAAAGAGACCATGTCTCGCCCAAGCTACACTGCAGGGGCTATTCACAGGTACAATCCCACTACTGATCAGCACGGGAGTTTTGACCTGCTCCGTTTCCAATCTGGGCCGGTTCACCCCTCCTTAGGCAACCTGGAGACCCCAAGCTTCCCTGAGATCACCATATTGATGCTGAACTCAGTGCGGACACCCGATCGGCACAGCCCCTTGCAGCCCAGAACTCCTGAGCTCAAGCGATCCGCCAGCCTCAGCCTCCCCAGGCGCTGGGATCACAGGCACCAGCCACAGAGCCCGGCTTGCTTTGCAGTTTGGCAGCTGGAGCTTTAAACTCTGCTTGTGAGCTCTGTGCCTTGGCCAGACGGGGACAGCCTGGAACTGGGAAATGCTCCTGCTCCCCCCGCTCCCGTCTCATGTCGAGCTGCAGGTGCCGCTGTCCTCCCAGGTAAGATCCCGGATGTTTCGGTGCCCCCTTCCCCCGCCCAGGTGTCCGGGTACCTCTGCCCCCCATACAGAATCCTGGATGTGTGGGTGTCCGTCCCTTTGCAGAGGATCCCGGAGTGTGGATGCCATTGTCCCCCCCTACAAGATCCTGGGTGGGTGGGTGCCACTCTCCCCCCCCTGTAGATCTCTGGTGGGTGGGTCCCCAGGGTGTGAGTGCTCCCATCCCCTGATACAGGCTGGGGGGGGGGGTATGACTGGCTCTCCCTGTCCTGCCCAGGCGGTGCTACAGCAGCTGTTCAAGGGGCAGCAACCCCACTGTCACCTTGCAGCTTTAACCTGCTCCAGGGGTGACCTGCTTCACCCTCCTGTGGTAGCCTGGGGACCCCGAACTTCCCAGAATCACCTGATTGATGCCGAACTTAGCACAGACACTGGCTCAGCATGGCAGGGTGCAGCCCTGAGCCCTGACAATCAGCTTCCCTCCGCCTCCTGCTGCACAGCGAGGATCCCACGCGAGAGACTTCGTGCCCAGTTTGTTCAGGAGCGTCCCAGGCTCCAGCTGTAAACTCTGCTGGTCAGTTCTAGTCTTTGGCCACACGGGGGGCGGCACTAACGGTCCCATCTAAACGCTGTTTGCGTTCGACCCTTTGGATCGCAGATTGTAACCCGCGGGCAGATCTCTGAGTGCAGCCAGATCCCTCCCCAAACTGAACATTGAAGCAGCAGCTCCCGTTGGAAAGATCAGGATTTTTGCCTTTAAAAACAAGGGAAATGTCTGCAGCGAGAGACTGAAGAAGCTCAATTGATTTCATTGACTCCATGAATGTTCCTCTGTGTCCCCCTAGGAGTCATGCCCCACATTTTGGGGACCACTGAACCCTACTCACTAATCAGCGGCTAGTGATGCCAAAGCCCAGGGAAAGGGAGAACAAGTGCGGAGCCCCCAGCACTGGAGCCATGTGAGGGGCTGCAGGAGAGGGGCAATGGCTGGTGGCACAGGGAGTTAAGGGCAAAGGGGGCACAGGAGGGGGCAGGAGTTAGGGGTGAAGGAGGTGCAAGGGTTGGGAGTGCAGGAGCTAGCGGTAAAGGGGGAGGGGGATCGTCCAAGGGTAATGGGGAAGTGCCAAAGTACAAGCTTTGCCCAGGGCACCATTTCCCCTAATGCTGGTCTGAGCAAACAATTGGAAATGACCCTTCAGTGAGACCAGAACCATAGTGTAGAAAAGCCCCTTCGTTAAGTGGTGGTGGCCGAGGGCTTAGGGAGATGGGTTAGAAAACAACAGGCATCTTTCAGTGGAGGTTTGATTCTTACCTGCTAGGGAAGGCTGGTGTGTGGGTGTCTCCATGGCTGCACTTTCAGTGTCTGATCTGCCACGGGGAGCCAACTCTAGACATATTCAGAGGCTCTATGCCAGGGTTTCTCAAACTTCCTTTCACTACAACCCCTTTTTGCAAAAAAAAAAACTTACTACATGACCCTAGAAAGACACACCAAGCCCCTCTACACTGAGCACAGGCAGAGGAGACAAAGCCTGAGCCCTGCCCCAGTTAGGGGAGGGCAAAACCAGAGCTTGAGGGATTCAGCCCTGGGTGGTGGGGCTCAGACTTTTGGTTTCAGCCCCAGGCACCAACAAGTCTAATGCCAGCCCTGGAAACCCCATTAAACAGGGTTATGACCCACTTTGGGGTCCTGACTCTCAGTTTGAGAACCACTGCTCTATGCTGATGGGAGAGAGTTTTCCTGTGGGTGCAGTTAATCCACTTCTCAAAAGGTGGCAGCTATGTCAGTGGGAGAAACTATATCAGTGGGTGTGCAAGCTGTGGTGTTTGCCACATTTAAGAAGTTTAATCAAACCCCATTTTTAAAACCACCTGTGGTCTGGGAATGGCAAAGGAGCTCGAGGAATCAGGGTTTGTCTTTCAAAGTCCTGGACATCACGATTCCACACTCTTAGTGTCATGGGGACCTTGCTCAGTGTTAGAGTGCTTGACTGCAGTTCAAGTAGTTCTTAGTTCAAACCGCCGTGTTCTCTTATAACCCTCTTTCTTTTTTTAAAAAAAAAGAAAACATTTTCATTTCCATTCTCCATTATGTTCAGGGGCTCCTCTATACAGGAGTGCTTGATATTAATGTAAACAATCAACATTTCGCTGTCCAAATGCATAAAAACCAAGCGAAGCTGTCCATCAGCTGAAATCAGTTCCAATCCTCTAAGTGTCTAGTTTATGTTTTCATCAGTTAAACAAAGGTATCATATGAATGTACATTTGCAGATCCCTCTTCTCCAGGAGCTATGCTGTGCAGAAGAAAAAGAACCACATCCAGCTGCAGTTCAGGAGTCTGATGACCAAAGAGCCACGAAGTGTTCTGAGGTCTGGAGAAAAATGCTTTCTAGTGAGCTATTGAACAAGCTCAACCTGTTTAGCTTATCAAAAGAAGATTGAAATGTGACTTCATTGAAGTGTTGAAGGGCCTTAATGGAGACAAAAGATTGGGCATTAAAGGGCTTTTTAATCGACGAGAGAAAGGCATAACAAGACTCAGTGGCTGGAAGGTGAAAAGAGACAAATTCATATTAGAAATAAGACACAAATATTCAACAGCGAGGATGATTCACGACAGGAACAAGCTACCAAGGAAAGTGGTGGATTTGTCATGTCCTGATGTCATTTTATGAAGACTAAATGCCTCTCTGGAATGTGTTTGCCCCAAAAGTAGCTCTTGTGTCATACAGGAGGCCTATGATATGCAGGGGGTCAGATTAGATGCTCTAATGGTCTCTTCTGGCCATAAAGTTGACTAATTTCTGAAAAACTGAATGTAGCATTGGGAGCACCATCTGATGTTTTCCTGTCTAGACGACTTGCTTTCTAGAACGAACGCTCCTTGAGTGGGGTGATCCACAGGGAGTAGCTCAAACCTCCAAATTGCCTGGGCAGGGGCAGGACATTAGCACAGCAAGGGAGGGATGTGGCAGTGACATCACAAAGGCTTTTTGCAGGACCTCAGACTATTGGTCAAAGGTGGTGGGGAGGTGGTGACCTCACAGAGAGATGCTGACATCAGCCAGGCAGGACAGGGGTGAGGGGCCAGGGAAACCTCAGAGCCCCCTGTGGCTTTGCTTCAGCAAGTCTCCTTCTCCAGGTCTCTCTTTCAGGACAGAGAGTATTCGGGTTCATGTAGGTGAGTACCAGGAGGAACCTCTTTCGAGTTTTCTCCATCCCTTTTAGTGATTTTACTAGAAAACAGCCGTCCCTGTTTAGAAGGTAAGAGCCTCCTCAAGGTTTGAAACCTGTTCAGTCTGATCCATCTGGTGACCGTTGAATTTTAGGCATGGAAAACACAAGCTTAAGGACGCAGAATTTTATTCCGCACTTGGGATTTTGTCCCTTAGAATCACTGGGGTCATTAGGATTTGTCCTTTTTGTTTCACCTTTTCCTCCATCAATCCCTTCCTCCTTTCTCTTTGTCTCTTGCTTCTTTTGTCCTTTCACCTGTTCCCCTCCCAACACCAGGAGAAAGAGGTGTGTGTGTGTGTGTGTGTTGTGGGGGAGTGCTCTGCAGCTCCCGCTCTTGAGGTCCACCCAAAAATGAGGGGCTGAAATAGTGCTTGGGCAATGATACCCATCAGTGACCTGGGCCATCCTTTGGACTCTCTGGTGAGAACCCACAGCCTCCCGTCCTCAGTCTCTACCCTGATTGGCTGAGCAGGGGGTTATTGACAGGGAGGAGACTCAGGTCCTTGTTGTTCTCTTTTAAGACCAAGAAAATAAGTCAGAAGCACTTAAGTGATAACCAGTCATATGTTTGATGAATTTTGCTGCTTCTCTGCATTAATTGTCTCTGAGCACTTCATGATTCTCTCTAACATTGCAGTTCTCCTCAAATACTTGCTGAATAATTAGTGTGCACTGTTGTTGGTCTGGAGCTCATCTGAGAGCACTTTACTCAGGTCATTCAATGCATGAAATTCAAGATCCGATGGTTAGTTTGAAAATCAGGGCTCTTGGGTCCTATTCCCAACTCTGCCACTGACTGGCTGTGTGACCTAAGACAAGTCAATTCTCCTTTCTCAGCCTTAGCTTCTCCCTCTTTCAAGTAGGGATAATAACTTGGGACCTTACCAGACTGGCTCAGTGAAGACGGGGGGTTGACAGAGCAATACAGACGCTCTCCAGAGCACGGAGCAGCAGCCGCCCATGGAGCCAGGCAATGAGCATTTCCCACAGCCTGGAGCAGAGGGGGAGGCGGCAGCTGCTGTTCCAGCTCCTCGGGGACAGGCCCTGTCAGCCAACAGCCACTTCTTACTCCCCACAGCTAAGGGCGCCGGGTTCCTCCTGTGGGGGTGTGGAGCAGCCGTTCATTTTCCTGTTCGCACTCCTCTGCGGTGTGAAAATCGGGGAGGGGAGGCAGAAGCCCCACTTCCCTCCTGAAATGACGCCCAGTGGGGGAAGCCAGGACAACAGGGTGGGGCGGCAAGTGGTGGCCAGACTCTCACCGCCAGGGTCTAGTCTAGCTCAGGGTCCAGCTCAACCTCCTCCCCGCGCCACTGGCCCCCAGTCCCCTTCCGCCACCAGGTCAACCCGGGCACTAGGGCAGGAACGGGGTGAGGCAGCAAGTCAAGCTGAGCAAGGCAGGCAAAAGTGAGTCTTGTCTTCATGGGCCACTCACAATGACGGCCTTTTTGTGTGCAACTGCTGCAAAAACCTCCCGGGCAGAGAAGCAACAGGCCAAAAAATTCCTACCCCGCTGCCAAAGTAGCTCAAATGGGAGAGCATTAGACTGAAGATCTAAAGTTCCCTGGTTCAATCCCAGACTTTAGCAAGTCTTTTCATCCCTCTTTGTGCAGGGGTGGATTGTTTTCTGGGAGCACAGTGGTGTCTGCACCCAAGATGAGCAGGACTGCCTTAGGGGGTCTGGAACAAAGCAATTTTGGAGGCCCCTTCCATTAAAAAAGTTGCAATACTATATTCTCATGGGGCCCCTGTGGGGCCTGGGGCAAATTGCCCTGCTTGTCTCCCCTCTGGATGGCACTGAAAGCGAGTCTCTGATCTTGGGCTCTGCGGTAGGAAACAGGGCCAGCTCCAGACCCCAGCGCGGCAAGCACGCGCATGGGGCGGCCCTTTCCCGGGGGGGCAGCAGGCTGGGCCGGCGGACCTGCCACAGTCATGCCTGCGGGAGGTCCACCAGAGCCCCGGGACGACCAGACCTGCCGCAGGCATGACTGCGGAGGGGGCGCTCGTCCCGCAGCTCCAGTGGACCTCCCGCAGGCATGACTGCGGACAGTTCGCTGGTCCCGTGGCTCGGCTGGACCTCCCACAGGCATGCCTGCGGCAGCTCAAGCGGAGCTGCCGGACCTGCGAACCGTCCGCAGCTGCAAGAGGTCCAGCCGAGCCGCGCGACCAGCAGTCATGCCCGCGGGAGGTCCTCTGCTCCCGCGGCTCCGGGGCACCTCCCGCGCATGACTGCTTGGGGCGGCCAAAAAGGTAGAGCCGCCCCTGGTAGGAAAACATAGAATGGGCTTCTGCCCCTAGTTGGCCCACCTGACCTGTAAGGATGAGAGCTGTCTTTCCCAACATGACAGGAAGAGAGCAAGGCAGGGTGACCCTCACGAATGGTGCCAGAGGGCTGCTGGGCAGGGATTGGGGATGAACACTCCTCTGTGCAGCTGAGCAAGGGCAGTACCAGGGAAGGGGCGTCTGTGGAAATGGCCGTGTGGAAGGTGGCAGGGATTTGGGGACCCAGGAGGAGGTGCTTGATGTTCAGTGCCTTGGAGCAGCCATGGTGGGTGTTCAGGAAATGCACATTAACAACTCTAGGGTAGCTCAATAGGCAGAGGGTGATTGGAGGAAGGGCCTCCTGGCCAGGGAAGAATGATGGGACTGGAGTCTTGTTTTTCACATTCGCGGTGTGAGTACAGAAGGGGCTGGAGCTCCGACCAGGGAGGGCATTACTGGTGGGCTTTGTGCTCTGTGGCACTGGTTACTGCTATATTAGTGTGTATGGTCCCCAGTTAAGGCATGAGAGGGAAGATCAAAGGCTCCCTTCCTCTGGACTGCATGGTGTTTGTGGTTGTGGGGGGGGGGGTTGATTTTAATTGTGTCAGCCGGCCTGAGCACCGCTGGTCCCATTTTCCCAACCTTCTGAGGAAACGTTTTTACAATGAGCACTACCTGGCGCAGGTCTGTAGTGAGGTCGGCTTAGAGGAGCTCACTCCAGCCACAGAGGGGGTTCACCTTTCTGCGGGGACAGACCAGGACTCGCACTGACCGGATTTATGCTTAGCTTTTGTGTCTTTAGCATGTTGCTTCTCAGATTCTTTCTTGGCCTGACTTGTTACACTTTGACACTTAACAGGCCAGAGTTTGTGCACCTTCCTATTATCCTCACTAGGATCTGATTTCCAAATTTTGAGGAATGACTTTTTGCCTCTAACAGCCTCCATTACTCTGCCATTTACCGAGAGTGGCTTTCTGCTGGTCGTCCTATTGTCGTTTCTGATTTAGGGCAAACGTTTCATCTGAGCCTCTAATAGCGGTGTTTTTAAACGGTCTGCATGCTGCTTGCAGGCACCTAACACTTGTGACAGCAGCTCCTTTTAATTCCCATCCAGCCATCTGTACTTTTGCTGATAGGTCGACTTTAGGTCTTTAACTTTGAGTGGTAGCTGAGAAGATGGTAAATCGGGCAGAAACCCATTCGACAAACCTCTTCATTTCCTTGTTATTTCCTGACTTAGTCATTCATCCCCTTTTCCTTATTTCCTGGGTGAGGCGGCAGCCTGCCAGGGAGCTCCCTGGCACCTCTGGCTGCCTGGGCTGAAGGCAAGAGGCAGGTCTGGGCGTGGCGAGGGACTCCTGTCCCGGAATGAGGCCACAGTGCTTCCTGGCCCCCTTTTCCCACCCACACTGGCAGGCAGCTGCTGTGGGAGAACAGGAGGGAGGCTCTCGGGACGCCAGGCAGCGCTGTGTGGCTGTCAGGGGAAAGAGCCTTCTTCTCTAAAGATGGCTGGCAGAAAGGTGGTGCTCAGCTCTGTCAACGACCTGCCCAGTAGCCTCGCTGCCAGGGGATGCAGACATTTCTGTAAGGTGCAGAAAGAGGGTATTTGGCTTCCAAGTTAATATGAGAAATACGCATTTAGGAGATGGCATTTCCATTCTTTCATCAGTGGCCTAATGGACAAAGCAATGGTGTTCTAAGTTAGAGATTGGGGGTTCAAGTCCCATCTAGGGTGAAAAACTGCCTTTTTCCTGTATATTGCAAGGAAACCTTGCCCTTATTTTCACCAAGGAAGCTCTGGGAGATGTTTGAACACAAAATACTGGATCTTGGGAAAAATCCCCCAGAAATGGCATCTTGACAAATGCTTTCTAAAACCTTCAGTAGCAAAGAGTTAATACTAGTGTTTGTCTGAGACTAGAGGGAAGGGGAGTGTTTACTCTGACACCTCCAGTAGTTTCCCCAGGAATTGAAATTAGGGGGGGGCTGTTTTTATTTACAGGGGGGGTGTCAGGGCCAATGAGATATATAAAAGAGATGTGACTAAAGTAAATGTTTTGTTAGGATAATGCAAATTTAACATAAGGATAATGCAAGTTACACATAACAGGTCTAGATTTCTAAAAATATATATAATTTTAAAAAAATGTATTTAATTTAAATTGACTTTTGAAAAGTAAGCCATCATGGGATAAGAGGGAAGTCCTCTCATGGATCAGTAACTGGTTAAAATCTTGGAAACAAAGGGTAGGAATAAATTATCAGTTTTCAGAATGGAGAGAGAGAAATAGTGGTATCCCAGAGGGGTCAGTACTGGGACCATTACTGTTCAACATACTCATAAATGATCTGGAAAAATGGGTAAACAGTGAGGTGACAAAATTTGCAGATGATACAAAACTGTTCAAGATAGTTAAATCCCAGGCAGACTGCAAAGAGTTACAAAGGGATCTCACAAAACTGGGTGACTGGGCAATAAAATAGCAGATGAAATTCAATGTTGATAAATGGCTTCATCGGATGCATAGAATGGAACATATAGTGAGGATATATGTATATGCACACACACATAGAACATGAAAAGGTGGGAGTTGCCCAACCAACTCTAAGAGACTAATTAATTAAGATGAGCTATTCTCAGCAGGAGAAAAAAATGTCTGTAGTGATAATCAAGATGACCCATTTAAGATAGTTTGACAAGAAGGTGTGAGGATACTTATCGTGGGGAAATAGATTCAATGTGTGTAATGGCTCAGCCATTTCCAGTCTCTATTTAAGCCTAAATTGATTGTATCTAGTTTGCATATTAATTCAAGTTCAGCAGTTTCTCGTTGGAGTCTGTTTTTGAAGCTTTCTGTTGCAAAATTGCCACCTTTAAATCTGTTACAGAACGGCCAGAGGTTGAAGTGTTCTCCTACTGGTGTTTGCATGTTATAATTCTTGACGTCTGCTTTGCATCCCATTTATTCTTTTCCACAGAGACTGTCTGGTTTGGCCAATGTACATGGAAGAGGGGCATTGCTGGCACATAATGGCATATATCACATTGGTAGATGTGGAGGTGAACGAGCCCCTGATGGCATGGCTGATGTGATTAGGTCGTATTATGGTGTCACTTGAATAGATATGTGGACAGAGTTGGCATCGGGCTTTGTTGCAAGGATAGATTCCTGGGTTAGTGTTGTTGTTCTGTGGTTGCTGGTGAGGATTTGCTTCAGGTTTGGGGGTTGTCTGTAAGCAAGGATTGGCCTATCTCCCAAGATCTGAGAGAGTAAGGGATCATCTTTCAGGATAGGTTGTAGATCTTTGATGATTCGCTAGAGAGGCTTTAATTGGGGGATGAACGTAAAGGCCAGTGGTGTTCTGTTATTTTCTATGTTGGGCCAGTCTTGTAGTAGGTGACTTCTGGGTACTCTTCTGGCTCTGTCAACCTGTTTTTTCACTTCAGCAGGTGGGTATTGTAGTTTTAAGAATGCTTGATAGAGATCTTGTAGGTGTTTATCTCTGTCTGAGGGATTGGAGCAAATACGGTTGTATCTTAGAGCTTGGCTATAGACAATGGATCATGTGGTGTGTCCTGGATGGAAGCTGGAGGCATGTAGGTAAGTATAGCGGTCAGTGGGTTTCCGGTATAGGGTTGTGTTATGTGACCATCGCTTATCAGCATAATACTGTCAAGGAAATGGACCACTTGAGTGAATTGATCTAGGCTGAGGTAGATGGAGGGATGGAAATTGTTAAAATCATGGTGGAATTCCTCAAGGGCTTCTTTTCCATGAGTCCAGATGATGAAGATGTCTTCAGTGTAGCGCAAGTACAGTAGGGGCATTAGGAGATCAGAGCTAAGGAAGCATTATTTTAAGTCAGCCATAAAAATGTTGGCATACTGTGGGGCCATGTGGGTAACCATAGCAGTGCCGCAGACTTGCAGATATATATAGTCCTCAAATGTGAAATAGTTGTGGGTGAGGACAAAGTTGCGAAGTTCAGCCACCAGGTTTGGCATGTAACTAGTTCACAAAACTGCAGGGGGGTGTTGGGAAATCACTGCTCATGCCCCTGTCCAGCCTATTTCCCTTTGCCGCTCTGAAACGTGCCCCCACGTGCAGGCCCCGAAGCTGGGTCCGGGGGCGGCTTTGGCTAGGGCGAGCGTGTCCTTGGAGGTAATTGTCTCTCTGGAGGTGAAAGTCATCAGTGCAGGGTGCGAAGGGAAGTGGCCGTCGAAGGAGAATGCAAGGCATGTGGTGGGCAGGCCAGGGATTTCTTTGTCCCCCCTTCAAAAGGGCTCACCCTCCCCGTTGGGGAATCGAACCCCGGTCTCCCGCATGACAGGCGGGGATACTCACCAGTATACTAACGGGGAAAGGGGCACGGTGAGTGGCCCCAGCTACCACAGACCAGCTATGGTCACCGTACACCTACACCGTCGCATGGGCCCCAGCAGGCAACAACACCCCTGGCCCTCTTCTGCTTCCCAAAGGCTTTGGCCACAGCAACAACCCTGGCCCTCCTCACCTGCCCTTGCCCAGCAGGACGCCTTTTCGGGCCTACACAGCTCCTCACACAACACCCGCCTGGGACCTTGCCTGCTTAGATAAAGATTGTAACTCTATGAAGTTAAGTTTTAGTCACTAGAAAGCTTGTTTTGTTTGTTTTACTTGTAATGATATCTGTGCCTTCTGTTCTTACTGATTATCATGTAATCCTGCCTGCTCGGCCCCGTGTCCAGCCGCGGGGCGGGGGGGGGGGGGGCGGCTCCTGCCCTTGCCCAGCACGACGCCTTTTCGGGCCTACACAGCTCCTCACACAACACCTGCCTGAGACCTTGCCCTCCCCTACCAGCTCAGCAGCACCTTTTTTCCTCTCAAAACCTCCTCTTGACACCCTCCCCCTTCCACACTTCACACTCACCTCATCACAAACTCACCCACGGCCCCTTTGGCTTCTCAAACGCCTCTGGAGGGACGCAGCTTCCCAGGCACGCAGATCCTTCCCTTCAACGCGCACTGGACGGACATTCGAAACACAGCCCTTTCCAGGAGGGAATGCGCCGCTTTTGGACCCTGGCGCCCAGCAAGAAGTCATGGGACTCTTTTTCTGATGGATGGACCCCACTGACTTGCCTTTACCAAGCAGAAACTAAGGACCGGCTGATGGCTCTCTTTGCAAACGGACGCCATCAGACTGAGCCACGAGGCGTGCTGCAGGATAGCCCCTCCCCACCAAAAAGCAATGCCCTGACCCAGATTTGAACCAAGGTTGCTGCGGCCACAGCGCAAAGTACTAACCACTGTACGATCACGGCCAGGCGCTGGGGATGCAGGCAGCAGCCTGGTGGAAAATGCTCAGCCCTGCGCTCCCGTGGCGGCCACCTACCTCGCTGGCGGCCGCAGGTCTTTCTCACGTCTCCCCATTACAATCACACGTAAAATGCTGAGCAAAGGAAAAAAGAGAGGAAGCCAATCCCATGCCTGTCCCTTTTTCTGTCTTCCTCCACCCCTGGACCAAGTCCCTCCCCATTTGTCTGGGCCATTGTCCTCATGCCAGTGGCCAGCCTATTTCCCTTTGCCGCTCTGAAACGTGCCCCCACGGGCAGGCCCCGGGGGAGGCTTTGGCTAGGGCGAACGTGTCCTTGCGAGGTAACTGTCTCTCTGGAGGTGAAAGTCATCAGTGCGGGGTGCGAAGGGAAGTGGCCGTCGAAGGAGAAGGCAAGGCATGTGGCGGGCAGGCCAGGGATTTCTTTGTCCCCCCTTCAAAAGGGGTCACACTCCCCGTCGGGGAATCGAACCCCGGTCTCCTGCGTGACAGGCGGGGATACTCACCACTATACTAATGAGGAAAGGGGCACAGTGAGCGGCCCCAGCTCCCACAGACCAGCTATGGTCACCGTACACCTACACCGTCGCATGGGCCCCAGCAGGCAACAACACCCCTGGCCCTCTTCTGCTTCCCAAAGGCTTAGGCCGCAGCAACAACCCTGGCCCTCCTCACCTGCCCTTGCCCAGCAGGACGCCTTTCCGGGCCTACACAGCTCCTCACACAACACCCGCCTGGGACCTTGCCTGCTTAGATAAAGATTGTAACTCTATGAAGTTAAGTTTTAGTCACTAGAAAGCTTGTTTTGTTTGTTTTACTTGTAATGATATCTGTGCCTTCTGTTCTTACTGATTATCATGTAATCCTGCCTGCTCGGCCCCGTGTCCAGCCGCGGGGGGGGGGGGGGGGGCGGCTCCTGCCCTTGCCCAGCACGACGCCTTTTCGGGCCTACACAGCTCCTCACACAACACCCGCCTGAGACCTTGCCCTCCCCTACCAGCTCAGCAGCACCTTTTTTCCTCTCAAAACCTCCTCTTGCCACCCTCCCCCTTCCACACTTCACACTCACCTCATCACAAACTCACCCACGGCCCCTTTGGCTTCTCAAACGCCTCTGGAGGGACGCAGCTTCCCTGGCACGCAGATCCTTCCCTTCAACGCGCACTGGACGGATATTCGAAACACAGCCCTTTCCAGGAGGGAATGCGCCGCTTTTGGACCCTGGCGCCCAGCAAGAAGTCATGGGACTCTTTTTCTGATGGATGGACCCCACTGACTTGCCTTTACCAAGCAGAAACTGAGGACCGGCTGATGGCTCTCTTTGCAAACGGACGCCATCAGACTGAGCCATGAGGCGTGCTGCAGGATAGCCCCTCCCCACCAAAAAGCAATGCCATGACCCAGATTTGAACCGAGGTTGCTGCGGCCACGGCGCAAAGTACTAACCACTGTACGATCACGGCCAGGCGCTGGGAGCGCAGGCAGCAGCCTGGTGGAAAATGCTCGGCCCTGCGCTCTCGTGGCGGCCACCTACCTCGCTGGCGGCCGCAGGTCTTTCTCACGTCTCCCCATTACAATCACACGTAAAATGCTGAGCAAAGGAAAAAAGACAGGAAGCCAATCCCATGCCTGTCCCTTTTTCTGTCTTCCTCCACCCCTGGACCAAGTCCCTCCCCATTTGTCTGGGCCATTGTCCTCATGCCCCTGGCCAGCCTATTTCCCTTTGCCGCTCTGAAACGTGCCCCCACGTGCAGGCCCCGAAGCTGGGCCCGGGGGCGGAAGGCCAGCGAGAGGCTTTGGCTAGGGACAGCGTGTCCTTG
Source organism: Mauremys reevesii (assembly GCF_016161935.1). Lineage (NCBI taxonomy): Eukaryota > Metazoa > Chordata > Testudines > Geoemydidae > Mauremys > Mauremys reevesii. The sequence continues at coordinate 24,025,938 of NC_052634.1, read as the reverse complement.
AGAGGTAATTGTCTCTCTGGAGGTGAAAGTCATCAGTGCGGGGTGCGAAGGGAAGTGGCCGTCGAAGGAGAAGGCAAGGCATGTGGCGGGGAGGCCAGGGATTTCTTTGTCCCCCCTTCAAAAGGGGTCACCCTCCCCGTCGGGGAATCGAACCCTGGTCTCCCGCGTGACAAGGAGAAATACTCACCACTATACTAACGAGGAAAAGGGCACGGTGAGTGGCCCCAGCTCCCACAGACTAGCTATGGTCAGCGTACACCTACACCGTCGCATGGGCCCCAGCAGGCAACAGCACCCCTGGCCCTCTTCTGCTTCCCAAAGGCTTTGGCCGCAGCAACAACCCTGGGAAAAGCCCTGGCCCTCCTCACCTGCCCTTGCCCAGCAGGACGTCTTTCCGGGCCTACACAGCTCCTCACACAACACCCGCCTGGGACCTTGCCCTCCCCTACCAGCTCAGCAGCACCTTTTTTCCTCTCAAAACCTCCTCTTGCCACCCTCCCCCTTCCACACTTCTCACTCACCTCATCACAAACTCACCCACGGCCCCTTTGGCTTCTCAAGCGCCTCTGGAGGGACGCAGCTTCCCTGGCACGCAGATCCTTCCCTTCAACGCGCACTGGACGGACATTCGAAACACAGCCCTTTCCAGGAGGGAATGCGCTGCTTTTGGACCCTGGCGCCCAGCAAGAAGTCCTGGGACTCTTTTTCTGACCGATGGACCCCACTGACTTGCCTTTACCAAGCAGAAACTGAGGACCGGCTGATGGCTCTCTTTGCAAACGGACGCCATCAGAGTGAGCCACAAGGCGTGCTGCAGGATAGCCCCTCCCCACCAAAAAGCAATGCCGTGACCCGGATTCGAACCGAGGTTGCTGCGGCCACGGCGCAGAGTACTAACCACTATACGATCACGGCCAGGCGCTGGGGGCGTAGGCTAGCACCCCACTGGAAAATACTCAGCTCTGCGCTCTCGGGGCGGCCACCTACCTCGCCGGCGGCCACAGGTCTTTCTCAAGTCTCCCCATTACAGTCACAGGTCAAATGCTGAGCAAAGGAAAAAAGAGAGGAAGCCAATCCCATGCCTGTCCCATTTTCTGTCTTCCTCCACCCCTGGACCAAGTCCCTCCCGGTTTGTCTGGGCCATTGTCCTCATGCCCCTGGCCAGCCTATTTCCCTTTGCCGCTCTGAAACGTGCCCCCACGTGCAGGCCCCGGGGGAGGCTTTGGCTAGGGCGAGTGTGTACTTGCGAGGTAACTGTCTCTCTGGAGGTGAAAGTCATCAGTGTGGGGTGCGAAGGGAAGTGGCCGTCGAAGGAGAATGCAAGGCATGTGGCGGGCAGGCCAGGGATTTCTTTGTCCCCCCTTCAAAAGGGGTCACCCTCCCCGTCGGGGAATTGAACCCCGGTCTCCCGCGTGACAGGCGGGGATACTCACCACTATACTAACGAGGAAAGGGGCACGGTGAGCGGCCCCAGCTCCCACAGACCAGCTACGGTCACCGTACACCTACACCGTCGCATGGGCCCCAGCAGGCAACAACACCCCTGGTCCTCTTCTGCTTCCCAAAGGCTTTGGCCGCAGCAACAGCCGTGGCCCTCCTCACCTGCCCTTGCCCAGCAGGACGCCTTTCCGGGCCTACACAGCTCCTCACACAACACCCGCCTGGGACCTTGCCCTCCCCTACCAGCTCAGCAGCACCTTTTTTCCTCTCAAAACCTCCTCTTGCCACCCTCCCCCTTCCACACTTCACACTCACCTCCTCACAAACTCACCCACGGCCCCTTTAGCTTCTCAAGCGCCTCTGGAGGGACGCAGCTTCCCTGGCATGCAGATCCTTCCCTTCAACGCGCACTGGACGGACATTCGAAACACAGCCCTTTCCAGGAGGGAATGCGCCGCTTTTGGACCCTGGCGCCCAGCAAGAAGTCCTGGGACTCTTTTTCTGACCGATGGACCCCACTGACTTGCCTTTACCAAGCAGAAACTGAGGACCGGCTGATGGCTCTCTTTGCAAACGGACGCCATCAGACTGAGCCACGAGGCGTGCTGCAGGATAGCCCCTCCCCACCAAAAAGCAATGCCGTGACCCGGATTCGAACCGAGGTTGCTGCGGCCACGGCGCAGAGTACTAACCACTATACGATCACGGCCAGGCGCTGGGGGCGCAGGCTAGCACCCCAGCGGAAAATGCTCAGCTCTGCGCTCTCGGGGCGGCCACCTACCTCGCCGGCGGCCACAGGTCTTTCTCAAGTCTCCCCATTACCGTCACAGGTCAAATGCTGAGCAAAGGAAAAAAGAGAGGAAGCCAATCCCATGCCTGTCCCTTTTTCTGTCTTCCTCCACCCCTGGACCAAGTCCCTCCCCGTTTGTCTGGGCCATTGTCCTCATGCCCCTGGCCAGCCTATTTCCCTTTGCCGCTCTGAAACGTGCCCCCACGTGCAGGCCCCGGGGGAGGCTTTGGCTAGGGCGAGCGTGTCCTTGCAAGGTAATTGTCTCTCCGGAGGTGAAAGTCATCAGTGCAGGGTGCGAAGGGAAGTGGCTGTCGAAGGAGAATGCAAGGCATGTGGCAGGCAGGCCAGGGATTTCTTTGTCCCCCCTTCAAAAGGGGTCACCCTCCCCGTCAGGGAATCGAACCCCGGTCTCCCGCGTGACAGGCGGGGATACTCACCACTATACTAACGAGGAAAGGGGCACGGGGAGGGGCCCCAGCTCCCACAGACCAGCTACGGTCAGCGTACACCTACACCGGCGCATGGGCCCCAGCAGGCAACAACACCCCTGGTCCTCTTCTGCTTCCCAAAGGCTTTGGCCGCAGCAACAGCCGTGGCCCTCCTCACCTGCCCTTGCCCAGCAGGACGCCTTTCCGGGCCTACACAGCTCCTCACACAACACCCGCCTGGGACCTTGCCCTCCCCTACCAGCTCAGCAGCACCTTTTTTCCTCTCAAAACCTCCTCTTGCCACCCTCCCCCTTCCACACTTCACACTCACCTCCTCACAAACTCACCCACGGCCCCTTTAGCTTCTCAAGCGCCTCTGGAGGGACGCAGCTTCCCTGGCATGCAGATCCTTCCCTTCAACGCGCACTGGATGGACATTCGAAACACAGCCCTTTCCAGGAGGGAATGCGCCGCTTTTGGACCCTGGCGCCCAGCAAGAAGTCCTGGGACTCTTTTTCTGACCGATGGACCCCACTGACTTGCCTTTACCAAGCAGAAACTGAGGACCGGCTGATGGCTCTCTTTGCAAACGGACGCCATCAGACTGAGCCACGAGGCGTGCTGCAGGATAGCCCCTCCCCACCAAAAAGCAATGCCGTGACCCGGATTCGAACCGAGGTTGCTGCGGCCACGGCACAGAGTACTAACCACTATACGATCACGGCCAGGCGCTGGGGGCGCAGGCTAGCACCCCAGCGGAAAATGCTCAGCTCTGCGCTCTCGGGGCGGCCACCTACCTCGCCGGCGGCCACAGGTCTTTCTCAAGTCTCCCCATTACCGTCACAGGTCAAATGCTGAGCAAAGGAAAAAAGAGAGGAAGCCAATCCCATGCCTGTCCCTTTTTCTGTCTTCCTCCACCCCTGGACCAAGTCCCTCCCCGTTTGTCTGGGCCATTGTCCTCATGCCCCTGGCCAGCCTATTTCCCTTTGCCGCTCTGAAACGTGCCCCCACGTGCAGGCCCCGGGGGAGGCTTTGGCTAGGGCGAGCGTGTCCTTGCAAGGTAATTGTCTCTCCGGAGGTGAAAGTCATCAGTGCAGGGTGCGAAGGGAAGTGGCCGTCGAAGGAGAATGCAAGGCATGTGGCGGGCAGGCCAGGGATTTCTTTGTCCCCCCTTCAAAAGGGGTCACCCTCCCCGTCGGGGAATCGAACCCCGGTCTCCCGCGTGACAGGCGGGGATACTCACCACTATACTAACGAGGAAAGGGACACGGGGAGGGGCCCCAGCTCCCACAGACCAGCTACGGTCAGCGTACACCTACACCGGCGCATGGGCCCCAGCAGGCAACAACACCCCTGGCCCTCTTCTGCTTCCCAAAGGCTTTGGCCGCAGCAACAGCCCTGGCCCTCCTCACCTGCCCTTGCCCAGCAGGACGCCTTTTCGGGCCTACACAGCTCCTCACACAACACCCGCCTGGGACCTTGCCCTCCCCTACCAGCTCAGCAGCACCTTTTTTCCTCTCAAAACCTCCTCTTGCCACCCTCCCCCTTCCACACTTCACACTCACCTCCTCACAAACTCACCCACGGCCCCTTTGGCTTCTCAAGCGCCTCTGGAGGGATGCAGCTTCCCTGGCATGCAGATCCTTCCCTTCAACGCGCACTGGATGGACATTCGAAACACAGCCCTTTCCAGGAGGGAATGCGCCGCTTTTGGACCCTGGCGCCCAGCAAGAAGTCCTGGGACTCTTTTTCTGACCGATGGACCCCACTGACTTGCCTTTACCAAGCAGAAACTGAGGACCGGCTGATGGCTCTCTTTGCAAACGGACGCCATCAGACTGAGCCACGAGGCGTGCTGCAGGATAGCCCCTCCCCACCAAAAAGCAATGCCGTGACCCGGATTCGAACCGAGGTTGCTGCGGCCACGGCACAGAGTACTAACCACTATACGATCACGGCCAGGCGCTGGGGGCGCAGGCTAGCACCCCAGCGGAAAATGCTCAGCTCTGCGCTCTCGGGGCGGCCACCTACCTCGCCGGCGGCCACAGGTCTTTCTCAAGTCTCCCCATTACCGTCACAGGTCAAATGCTGAGCAAAGGAAAAAAGAGAGGAAGCCAATCCCATGCCTGTCCCTTTTTCTGTCTTCCTCCACCCCTGGACCAAGTCCCTCCCCGTTTGTCTGGGCCATTGTCCTCATGCCCCTGGCCAGCCTATTTCCCTTTGCCGCTCTGAAACGTGCCCCCACGTGCAGGCCCCGCGGGAGGCTTTGGCTAGGCGTGCGTGTCCTTGCAAGGTAATTGTCTCTCCGGAGGTGAAAGTCATCAGTGCGGGGTGCGAAGGGAAGTGGCCGTCGAAGGAGAATGCAAGGCATGTGGCGGGCAGGCCAGGGATTTCTTTGTCCCCCCTTCAAAAGGGGTCACCCTCCCCGTCGGGGAATCGAACCCCGGTCTCCCGCGTGACAGGCGGGGATACTCACCACTATACTAACGAGGAAAGGGACACGGGGAGGGGCCCCAGCTCCCACAGACCAGCTACGGTCAGCGTACACCTACACCGGCGCATGGGCCCCAGCAGGCAACAACACCCCTGGCCCTCTTCTGCTTCCCAAAGGCTTTGGCCGCAGCAACAGCCCTGGCCCTCCTCACCTGCCCTTGCCCAGCAGGACGCCTTTTCGGGCCTACACAGCTCCTCACACAACACCCGCCTGGGACCTTGCCCTCCCCTACCAGCTCAGCAGCACCTTTTTTCCTCTCAAAACCTCCTCTTGCCACCCTCCCCCTTCCACACTTCACACTCACCTCCTCACAAACTCACCCACGGCCCCTTTGGCTTCTCAAGCGCCTCTGGAGGGATGCAGCTTCCCTGGCACGCAGATCCTTCCCTTCAACGCGCACTGGACGGACATTCGAAACACAGCCCTTTCCAGGAGGGAATGCGCTGCTTTTGGACCCTGGCGCCCAGCAAGAAGTCCTGGGACTCTTTTTCTGACCGATGGACCCCACTGACTTGCCTTTACCAAGCAGAAACTGAGGACCGGCTGATGGCTCTCTTTGCAAACGGACGCCATCAGACTGAGCCACGAGGCGTGCTGCAGGATAGCCCCTCCCCACCAAAAAGCAATGCCGTGACCCGGATTCGAACCGAGGTTGCTGCGGCCACGGCGCAGAGTACTAACCACTATACGATCACGGCCAGGCGCTGGGGGCGTAGGCTAGCACCCCACTGGAAAATACTCAGCCCTGCGCTCTCGGGGCGGCCACCTACCTCGCCGGCGGCCACAGGTCTTTCTCAAGTCTCCCCATTACAGTCACAGGTCAAATGCTGAGCAAAGGGAAAAAGAGAGGAAGCCAATCCCATGCCTGTCCCTTTTTCTGTCTTCCTCCACCCCTGGACCAAGTCCCTCCCCGTTTGTCTGGGCCATTGTCCTCATGCCCCTGGCCAGCCTATTTCCCTTTGCCGCTCTGAAACGTGCCCCCACGTGCAGGCCCCGGGGGAGGCTTTGGCTAGGGCGAGTGTGTACTTGCGAGGTAACTGTCTCTCTGGAGGTGAAAGTCATCAGTGTGGGGTGCGAAGGGAAGTGGCCGTCGAAGGAGAATGCAAGGCATGTGGCGGGCAGGCCAGGGATTTCTTTGTCCCCCCTTCAAAAGGGGTCACCCTCCCCGTCGGGGAATCGAACCCCGGTCTCCCGCGTGACAGGCGGGGATACTCACCACTATACTAACGAGGAAAGGGGCACGGGGAGGGGCCCCAGCTCCCACAGACCAGCTACCGTCAGCGTACACCTACACCGGCGCATGGGCCCCAGCAGGCAACAACACCCCTGGTCCTCTTCTGCTTCCCAAAGGCTTTGGCCGCAGCAACAGCCGTGGCCCTCCTCACCTGCCCTTGCCCAGCAGGACGCCTTTCCGGGCCTACACAGCTCCTCACACAACACCCGCCTGGGACCTTGCCCTCCCCTACCAGCTCAGCAGCACCTTTTTTCCTCTCAAAACCTCCTCTTGCCACCCTCCCCCTTCCACACTTCACACTCACCTCCTCACAAACTCACCCACGGCCCCTTTAGCTTCTCAAGCGCCTCTGGAGGGACGCAGCTTCCCTGGCACGCAGATCCTTCCCTTCAACGCGCACTGGACGGACATTCGAAACACAGCCCTTTCCAGGAGGGAATGCGCCGCTTTTGGACCCTGGCGCCCAGCAAGAAGTCCTGGGACTCTTTTTCTGACCGATGGACCCCACTGACTTGCCTTTACCAAGCAGAAACTGAGGACCGGCTGATGGCTCTCTTTGCAAACGGACGCCATCAGACTGAGCCACGAGGCGTGCTGCAGGATAGCCCCTCCCCACCAAAAAGCAATGCCGTAACCCGGATTCGAACCGAGGTTGCTGCGGCCACGGCGCAGAGTACTAACCACTATACGATCACGGCCAGGCGCTGGGGGCGCAGGCTAGCACCCCAGTGGAAAATGCTCAGCTCTGCGCTCTCGGGGCGGCCACCTACCTCGCCGGCGGCCACAGGTCTTTCTCAAGTCTCCCCATTACCATCACAGGTCAAATGCTGAGCAAAGGAAAAAAGAGAGGAAGCCAATCCCATGCCTGTCCCTTTTTCTGTCTTCCTCCACCCCTGGACCAAGTCCCTCCCCGTTTGTCTGGGCCATTGTCCTCATGCCCCTGGCCAGCCTATTTCCCTTTGCCGCTCTGAAACGTGCCCCCACGTGCAGGCCCCGGGGGAGGCTTTGGCTAGGGCGAGCGTGTCCTTGCAAGGTAATTGTCTCTCCGGAGGTGAAAGTCATCAGTGCAGGGTGCGAAGGGACGTGGCCATCGAAGGAGAATGCAAGGCATGTGGCGGGCAGGCCAGGGATTTCTTTGTCCCCCCTTCAAAAAGGGTCATCCTCCCCGTCGGGGAATCGAACCCCGGTCTCCCGCGTGACAGGCGGGGAAACTCACCACTATACTAACGAGGAAAGGGGCATGGGGAGGGGCCCCAGCTCCCACAGACCAGCTACGGTCAGCGTACACCTACACCGGCGCATGGGCCCCAGCAGGCAACAACACCCCTGGCCCTCTTCTGCTTCCCAAAGGCTTTGGCCGCAGCAACAGCCCTGGCCCTCCTCACCTGCCCTTGCCCAGCAGGACGCCTTTTCGGGCCTACACAGCTCCTCACACAACACCCGCCTGGGACCTTGCCCTCCCCTACCAGCTCAGCAGCACCTTTTTTCCTCTCAAAACCTCCTCTTGCCACCCTCCCCCTTCCACACTTCACACTCACCTCATCACAAACTCACCCACGCCCCCTTTGGCTTCTCAAGCGCCTCTGGAGGGACGCAGCTTCCCTGGCACGCAGATCCTTCCCTTCAACGCGCACTAGACGGACATTCGAAAAACAGCCCTTTCCAGGAGGGAATGCGCCGCTTTTGGACCCTGGCGCCCAGAAAGAAGTCCTGGGACTCTTTTTCTGACCGATGGACCCCACTGACTTGCCTTTACCAAGCAGAAACTGAGGACCGGCTGATGGCTCTCTTTGCAAACGGACGCCATCAGACTGAGCCACGAGGCGTGCTGCACGATAGCCTCTCCCCACCAAAAAGCAATGCCGTGACCCGGATTCGAACCGAGGTTGCTGCGGCCACGGCGCAGAGTACTAACCACTATACGATCACGGCCAGGTGCTGGGGGCACAGGCAGCAGCCCACCAGAAAATGCTCAGCTCTGCGCTCTCGGGGCGGCCACCTACCTCGCCGGCGGCCACAGGTCTTTCTCAAGTCTCCCCATTACAGTCACAGGTCAAATGCTGAGCAAAGGAAAAAAGACAGGAAGCCAATCCCATGCCTGTCCCTTTTTCTGTCTTCCTCCACCCCTGGACCAAGTCCCTCCCCGTTTGTCTGGGCCATTGTCCTCATGCCCCTGGCCAGCCTATTTCCCTTTGCATTTTTCCGTGGAGAGGAATGTTTATGAGTTTGTACCTAATTTTTTAAGGCTTTGCTTTGGCAAGGCTGTTGCCTGCTGTGAGAAAAACAGAAGGGGGCTACCTGAACTGGTGTCACTGGCTGAAGCTTATCTATAGTATATGAAAAAAGCTCAGAGCTCTGAAAATGGTTTATTTACTTTAAGATTCTCATGTTAGTGAGATGGTTTCCTAGCTAGCAGGGGACTGTTTTGTGATGTGCAGTCTACTGGCTCTTTGGTTTTGTATGTTTTTGGGAGGAATGGTGGAGGAGAGTATCACGGTTGAAGAGCAGCAAAGAAATGCGTTGTTGTTTGTGTTAACGTTTGGTTTGTCCTAAGAGTGTCTGGTTTGGAGTCATTTGTAACTCTTCGGTTAGTTATTGGTAACGGCTTCTTATTGGGCCCCTGAGTTGAAAGGCTGCTCTTGCAGATTTTAGTTTGTCATTGTTGGAAGGTCAGTTCAAGAGCTGCTTTCTTAGTCTAGTCCGTGAGGGCTCTTCCGCCGCCCTCCTTAATATCCCTTCCAGAAGGTGATTGCATGGTTTCCCTCGTCTTCCCACAGAAGAGAAATTGTCCATCCCTTTCCTGTGGGGAAAACACCAGTGTTTTAACTTAGGAAACGGTCAACGTTTTGCCCAGATGAGGGCTAGTTCATAGGAGCAGAAGAAGAGGAAGGCTGTGGCCCTTTGAGTCAGATTCCTAGCGTTTCAGGCCAGAAGGAACCAGCCGATCACCTCAGAGGGACTAAGGGGCACCAATGCCCCAAATGGCAAGGAATTGCTTTGATGCAATTGACTGTCTGTTTGAGCTAGTTCTGTGGGAAGTAGCAGAAAAGAGCCTCGGGGCTGTGGAATAGCGCTTGCATAGGCTTTCTTTGCCCTGTTTTGCGGTAAGAGTTAACCGTGAGAGACTGGTAGTCCAGGTCAGTGGGTGGCTTTATGGAAATTAGGAGTATAGAGGGGAAACCAGGGAGAGGAAGGCATCTGCAAGACTTGTCTGTCTTTGAACAGAATTGTGTGTTAAGGGTTCTTGCTTTGAAGTCTCCACTGGAGTCATTTCACCCACGAAAGCTCATGCTGCAAAACGTCTCTTAGTCTGTAAGGTGCCACAGGACTCTTTGCTGCTTTTACAGATCCAGACTAACATGTCTACCCCTCTGATACTTGTAATTTGGGAAGTGTGGCTTCAAGTGTCTGATCTCACTAACCAACAGCAGGAATTGCAGGGTTTCTTCTGAGCGCGAAACAAGTGGGCAGTGTTGTTTTAATGCAGCTGTTGTTTGCCATGGATGATCATTCCTGCTTTCCTTTTGGAGAGTAGCGAGGGGGAGAACACGGACTGAGTGGTTAGACCTTACAAAGCAACTTTAAAAATGTGTTTTTGGGTTTTTCTGTTTCATGAATCTGTTTATAGTTTTTCTTGATAGTCTGTTTAATTGCAAAACTTAATTTGTTTTGATAGGATTTGGAAGAGAAGTAAATCTTGTGTGAAAAGGGTGTTTTAAAGGTTTCTAATTCAGTACTTACTAAAAAAAAATTAATATTCCTTTATGCTGCTATATCTTTTTCTCTTGTAATCTATGTCAGAATTTAGGTCCTGTGTCTGCACTTTCTCTTCTTTTTCTACTTTCTTCTCTGCTTTACTTTTCTTCCCTTTCCATTTTTCTGGAAGCCCCTAGTTTTACTCCTACTGCTCTGGCAGGGGGTACGCAGTTTGCTCTTGGCCCCAAGCCCATCAGACAATCCACACAGGAGCTGAGAGTTGCTATCGCCTGGCCCTATAGTGGGTAGAGGGTGGAATGAGGAAAAAAGCGGCTCACACAGAGCCCCTGCCATTGGGGAGAATGGAGGACCTTGCTATGGGTGGAATCAAACACACAGAACCCCTGCCATGGAGAAAGACTGGGGAACCCTGCAATGGGTGGAGGGGTTTACATGAGGGATTTGCATATGTCAACATCTCCCATGCCCCACTGGGTGTTTTCCTTCCCATCTTGTTTCTTCTCTTTTCTGTTACTCTTTTTTTCTGTCTGAGGTAAATGAAAAATCCACACCCCTGAGCTGACCTAAACCCTCCTACAGTAACTCCTCACTTAAAGTCATCCTGGTTATCCTTTTGTTATGTTGCTGATCAATTAGGGAAAATGCTTATTTAAAGTTGTGTAATGCTCCCTTCTAATGTTGTTTGGCAGCTGCCTGCTTTGTCTCCTGCTTGCAGGAAGAGCAGCCCGTTGCAGCTAGCTGGTGGGGGCTTGGAACCAGGATGGATCGGGCAACCCCCTATCAGTTCCCCACTCCCCTAAGTTCCTTGCGCAGCAGCTGCCTGCAGTTCAGCTGTGTCCCCCTGCCATGTGCTGCTCCTGCCCTCTGCCTTGGAGCTGCTCCCCGAGACTCCTGCTTGCTGTGCCGGGGAGAGTGAAGGAAGGGGGGACTAATCTCAGGGTGTCCCCCTACCCCCCACTCCTGCTAATCTCAGGGTGTCCCCCTACCCCCATCTTCCATAGAGCAGGGCTCAGGAGGGAGAGAGCTTGCAGCAGCTGGGGTCTCAGCAAGCTGATCTAATTAACAAGGCAGTGTACTTAAGGGAAATGTGCATATCTCCCTCCATTCCTGCTGCCTTGCAGAGTGGGAGAGTTAACCCTTGAGGGCTCAGCCAATTGCTAGTTCATCATTTAGCAGTAAGGGAAATATCCCACCCTCTAACTCCTCCACCTCAACCAAGCTTCACAATCATCATCACTGTGTACCAGTATTAAATTGTTTGTTTAAAACTTATACTGTGTGTGTGTATATATATACACACACACACACACAGAGTCTTTTGTCTGGTGAAAAAAATTTCCCTGGAACCTAACCCCCTCATTTACATTAATTCTTATGGGGAAATTGGATTCGCTTAACATCGTTTCGCTTAAAGTCGCATTTTTCAGGAACGTAACTACAAGGTTAGGTGAGGAGTTACTGTATAGACTGCTAGTTGTGAAAGCAAGAGGGGAGAGCACAGACTGAGTGGTTAGATTTTGTATACTGAATAAAAGAAGGCATTTTTGTAGTGAACCAGAAATCTAGTTATGAGGAAGGTTAGATCTAATAGCTTTATTTAGAAACTTGTATAATGCTTAGGTGCAGATAGTTTGGTTTTCTTTTTGCTGGGGTGGGTTTTGAGTAAATCATTAGTCTGCTTGGTTTCTTTCATAATCTGAAGTGGATTGAGCATCTAAATCCTTCTACTCCTCCCCCCTCCCTCCCAAATGTGAAGGGGAACAACCTCAACCTTTTGTCTTATTCTGCTTTGTAGGAGAAAGATGCTCTATTTAAATAGTCATGATCCATGTAGGTTAATTCTTATGCTGAATGGCGGGTAGGAGAGGGTATAAATCATTGGAGACTCTTGCCCCACTCCCTGTGTGGCCTGTGTTTTTCTTTGTTTTAAAATGAGACTGTCTAGTTTTTATGTAAATCTATTTGGGTGGTTTCATTCATATTTATATTGTTATGAATTTCATGTGCTCTTGTCTCACAGCAGACATGGGGGGGAAAGCCTGTGGCAATGGACTTTGCAAAATGATAGACTAGTGATTCTTAACTTGTGGCCCAATCGGCAGCTGCGGCCGATGTGGTATCCTCAGGGCCATACAGGTAGTATATAGTGTGTGGATTCTGCTCACATAACACAGAGAAAGTTGCCTATGCAGCTCACAATGGTAAATAGGGTCAGACCAGAAGATATCTTCTTTCCAAGTGGGAATTGTGCAGGGAGGAACAACAGACCTAGTGCAGCTGTGTTGCCACTGTCTGCTAGCACTGCAATGGTTCAGAGTGCCTTGGTTCAAGTGGCACCAGTTCTAAAAGTAAGGGTGATTTAGTGCTGTGGTTCTCAAACAGGGGTATCCAATGGTCTTCCAGGGGGTACAGCAACTCATCTAGATATTTGCCTAGTTTTACAACAAGCTACATAGAAAGCACTAGCAAATTTGTAACAAATTAAAATTCATACGTTGATCTGTTTATACTGTTCTCTATACTATACACTGAAATGTAAGTACAATACTTATATTCAAGTGATTTATTTTATAAATATTGCATCTGATTATGTAAGCCAGTAGTTTTTAAGTGAGGTAAAACTTGGGGGTATGCAAGAGAAATCAGACTCCTGAAAGGGGTACAGGTGTCTCTAAAGGTTGAGAGCCACTGATTTAGTGCAGGTACCACCGGTAACATAGAACCCTGCAAAAACTTCTAGTGCAGGTGAATTTGAGAGCAAGCTGGAGAGAAACAGCTGCGGAGCATGCTAGAAAGGGCTGACCTGTCCGATTGTCTGTGCCTGACAAGCTGTCATGTGGTACGGAGGAGCCTGTGAGAGGTATGGCAAAGCAAGAGGGTTTGATTAGTTGCTAGGAGCTCCACATGCTAATCATGAGGTGTGTTTCTGTAAATAGCGACCTAAACATCTTCTAATGGACAGTGTGCTAAAGCTGTCTCGATTGTGCTTTAATGAAATGGGGACCTGGTTTTAGATTTTTGTTCTTTAATTCGTTGGGGGTGAAACCCGTTGTATGAAAACATTCACCATGGGAAGAAAGCTTGTGCACATTAGCCTGGGTGGGTAGCCGAGTATAGTTTTGTTAAGACTATATTTTCAGGGATCATTTCTATAGTTTGTGATTAGAGAAGTGTGGTTGAAAGTGTCTGATCTTGCTACTCATGAGGATGAGTTAAAGTGTTCTTTTCTCAACATGAAGTGAATAGACAATGTTATTTTAATGCACCTGCTGTCTGTTATTGATGACCGTTCTTGCTTTCCTTTTGGGAAGCTGAGAGAAAAAGAGCACGAACTGAGTGGTTAGTCCTTATAAAACAAGTTTAAAAATAAATGTTTTGGGTTTTTTTCTGTTATCTGAACTTGTTTAAAGTTTTTGTTCACTTCTTTTTAAGACAAATAAAGGTAGTGTGAAAATGGTGTTTTAAAAGTTTCTAATTCAGTACTTACTGAAAGGTTTTTTAAATTTCTTTATGCTGCTCTTTCTTTTTTTCTTGTAATCTATTTCAGAATTTAGGTAGGATTCTGTGTCTGCATGTTCTCTTCCTTTTCCACTTGCCTCTCCGCTTCTCTCTTCTTTCCTTCCCATTTTTTGGGAAGCCCCTATTTTTACTTCTCCTGCTCTGGCAGGGGGTATGGAGTTTGCTCTTGGCCCCAAGCACATCAGACAATCCACACAGGATCTGACAGCTGCTGTCCCCTGGCTGTATAGTGCGTAGAGGGTTCTAAAGCTGTCTCAGGGGATGTCTACACTATGGGATTATTCTGATTTTACAGAAACCAGTTTTTGGAAACAGATTATATAAATTCAAGTGCATGCGGCCACACTAAGCACATTAATTTGGCAGTGTGCATCCATGTACCGAGGCTAGCGTCGATTTCCAGAGCATTGCACCGTGGGTAGCTATCCCATAGCTATCCCATAGTTCCCGCAGTCTCCCCCACCCATTGGAATTCTGGGTTGAGATACCAGTGCATGATGGGGCAAAAACAGTGTCGCGGGTGATTCTGAGTAAATGTCATCAGTCCATCCCCCTTCTGTGAAATCAATGGCAGACAATCATTTCGCATCCCTTTTCCCTGGATTGCCTGAGCAGACACCATAGCACGGCAACCATGGAGCCCGTTCAGCCTTTTGTCACCGTCACTTTATGTCTACTGGATGGTGCTGACAGATGCAGTACTGTAGCGCTACACAGCAGCATTCCCTTGCTTTTTGCAAGTTAGCAAAGATGGTTATCAGCTATACTGTACCATCTGCTGCTTTGCAAGTTGACAATGACAGTTACCAGTTATACTGTACTGTCTGCTGCTGTTCTGGATGCTCCTGGCCGGCTTTGGTGAGGTTGGCCAGGAGTAGATGGACAAAAATGGGAATGACTCCCCAGGTCATTCCCTTCTTTAAGTTTTGTCTAAAGGGAGAGTCAGTCCTGTCTAGACTATCAGGCAAGCCTCCTAAAGAAACAGAGAGACAAACGGCCGCTCTGGGTCAGAGCCCCAGACACCCCACAGAAATGATGAGCTGCATGCCATTCTAGGGGGTGCCCCTGCAACAACCCCACCCATTGCTTCCCTCCTCCCCCACCCCCCCGGGCTACCGTGGCAGTTATCCCCCCATTTGTGTGATGAAGTAATAAAGAATGCAGGAATTTGAAACAACACTGACTTTATTATCTCTGCAAGTAGAGTTCAAACGGGGGAGGGGAAGGAAGCCTCCAGCTTCTATGATATTCCAGGCAGGACTGAATCTCCATAAGACAAAGCTTAAAGAAGAGAATTACCTGATAATCATTCCCATTTTTGCCCAGGCACCCCCAACTAACCTCACCAAGACCTGCCAGGAGCACTCATGGGGCAACAATGACGGATATCAGCCCTACCATACCATCTAGGGAAGGGAAGGGAAGGGGACACTGCTGTGTAGCGCTGCAGCACCACATCTGCCAGCACCATCCAGTCGACATACAGTGACATTGAAAAAAAAGGCGAGAAATGATTTTTTTTCCCCTTTGCTTTCATGGGGAGGGAGGGGGACAACATATACCCTGAACCACCTGCGACAATATTTTTGATCCTTCAGGCTTTGGGAGCTCAGCCAATAATTCAAATGTTTTTTGGAGAGTGCGGGAACTGTGGGATAGCTACAGACATCAGTCGCCCCTCCCTCCGTGAGCGTCCATTTCATTCTTTGGCTTTCTGGTACGCTTGTCTCAGCTCCTTAAGTTTCAGCACTGTGTTGAGTCCCTGTTGTGGCCTCTGTCTATCATGGCCTTGGAGATTTTTTCAAATGCTTTGGCATTTTGTCTTTTGGAACGGAGTTCTGATAGAAAAGATTCATCTCCCCATAGAGAAATCAGCTTCAGTATCTCCCCTACGGTCCATGCTGGAGCTCTTTTTTGATTCTGGGACTGCATGGTCACCTGTGCTGATCGGCGCTCCACGCTGGGCAAACAGGAAATGAAATTCAAAAGTTCACAGGGCTTTTCCTGTCAACCTGGCCAGTGCATCCGAGTTCAGATTGCTGTCCAGAGCGGTCACAATGGTGCACTGTGGGATAGCGCCCGGATGCCAATACCGTCGAATTGTGGCCACACTAACCCTAATCTGACATGGCAATACCGATTTCAGCGCTACTCCCCTCATCGGGGAGGAGTACAGATATCGATATAAAGGGCTTCGTTGTGTGGATGGGTGCAGGGTGCTCCGCAAGGGACATGGTTAATTCCCCATCACTGCCGTGTGTAAATCAAGACCGCAGCTCTTGCTGCAAGACACCTGGTGTGTGGGTGTCCCTGTTCCCCCTTCAGAACCTCTGGTACATGGTGCTTCCCTCCTCCCAGTTCAAGAGCCCCATCATGTGGGTGCTCCCATCCAGGATCTCCGGTGGGTGTCTCTGTCCCCCACCCCATGAACTAGCTTCAGTGTGTGGTTTCCCCTGCCTGCCCCCATCCCGGATCTGTGGGTGTCTCTGTTCCCCTTTTCAAGATCCGTGTTGCTTGGGTGTGTCCCTCCCCCCAAGTCAGACTCCCCAGCATGTGGGTGCTCCCATCCCCCCCTGCAGGCTCTGCGGGGGGTGTTTGTATAAAAAGAGACCATGTCTCACTGTCTTGCCCAGGCTACGCTGCAGGGGCTATTCACAGGTGCAATCCCACTACTGATCAGCACAGGAGTTTTGACCTGCTCTGTTTGTGACCTGGGCTGGTTCACCATTCCTTAGGCAACCTGGGGACCCCAAGCTTCCCTGGGATAACCATATTGATGCTGAACTTAGTGCGGACACCCAATCGGTACAGCCCCCTGCAGCCCAGAACTCCTGAGCTCAAGCAATCCACCAGCCTCAGCCTCCCCAGGAGCTGGGATCACAGGCACCAGCCACAGGCCCAACTGGTTACAGGCTCTCCCGCTTTCAACTTCAGGCTCAGCCTGGGAGCTCTGCGCTCTGAGCGGGTGGAAGTGGAGCCTGGAACTGAGCTGATGCGCTGAGAGTTATTTGCACTGTGCGCTTCACATGGAGGTGAAAACACGGGGCACAGATCTTTGAGCACAACCCTCGTCCTGAGGAATGGGTGAGTGGGGGGGCTGCATAAAGAGAGACCTGCTCTCCCTGGCGGGGCTGCAGTGGCTCTTTACAGGGGCAGTCCCACTGTCCATTGGTACCAGAGTTTTGAAAGCCTCCTTTCCTGGGCTGACCTGGCTCCCCTCTCCCTAGGGGGAATTGGTGGCCCCAAACTTCCCAGAAACCATCATAGCGAGGCCAACCTGAGCACAGACACCTGCTCAGCACCCCGGGGTGCAGCCCTGAACTCCGGCAATCAGCTACGCTCAGCTGACCACCCAACAAGCGTCACACGCAGGACCTTCGTGCCCCACGTGTTCAGGTTCCTCCCAGCACCAGCTTTAAACTCCGCTGCTCAGTTCTAAGCTTTGGCCACACGGGGGCAGCCCGGAGCTCAGCCAACGCCTCCCGTTGCTGGTTGCGTTTCTCACTCCTCTTGGCAGGTTCACACCCCGCAGGCAGATCTCTGAATCGGAGCCGAACCGTTCCCCAAATCCAGCGCTTTAGCAGCAGCTTTGCTAGGAAAGCGCTGACGTCTCCAACTAACGTAAGAGCCAGAGCGCTGTGTCCAGGATCTTCTATTGGGCCCCGCACCGTGGTGTCTGTCAGGCGCAAGGGGAAACCAGGGAAATGTTTTCATGGCATTTCAGGGCAGAAGGGGCCATTAGCTCAGCTAGTCTGACCCCCGAATAACACAGAATTACACCATGACACGTATTGATCCCACAGACCTTAGATAGATCAAAGTGTTTCAGCCCTCAGGAAGGAGGCTAAACTGGGTGCCAGAGGCAGCGAACAAGGGGCCCCCAAGGCAATGGCAGGGAGCTGACAAGGTGAAATATGCCCAGATGATCCCAGCAGGCGACCCACCCCCATGCTACAGAGGTGGGAGTCCCTGTTCCTCCTGCCCTTAAGAATCTCTGGTGGTAAGTGGGTCCCCCCAGTTCCCCAGATAAGAATCCTCCATGTGGTTTCCCTGGCTTCACCTCCAGATAAGAACATTGTGTGGAGGGAGTGGGAGGAAGGTTGTCTGGCAGATATGTAAAGGGGGACTGTGTCTCCCTGTCTGGCCCAGGCTCCTGGGAGGAAGTGATCTCAGTGTGTCTGGCTGTCTCCATTCCTCCCACCCAGAAGAATCCCTGGTGTGTGGGTGCACCCTAGACCATTAAGGATCTCTGGTGGGTGGGTGTCTCTCGCCCCCTAGTCAGGCGCTCTGGGGCGTGGCTGTATAAAAAGAGACTTTGACTCACCCAGGCTGGGCTGCCATCATGGAACAGACCAGGTCCTTCTGTGGAGGGTTTGCGTTCCTCCAAGGACGTGATCTCAGTGTGTGTGGGTGTCCCTGTCCCTTCAACCCTTAACAATCCCTGGTGCGTGGGTGCACTGGGCCCCATTACAATCCCCTCTGTCTTACCCCCCATGAGGGATCCGGTGGATGTGGGTGTTCTCCACGCTACTGGGGGTGTCTGGTGCCCCTGTCCCTCCTGGTTAATAGTGGAGTGTGTGGGTGTCCCCCCGCCCATTAAGGATCCATGTTGTGCGGATGCCCCTGTTCTTCTCATTAAGAATGGTGCAACGGAGCATATGGGTGTGTCCCCCACCCCATGAACTAGCTCCCATGTGTGGTTCCCGCTGCCCCAATCCAGGCTCTGTGGTGTGTGGGTGTCGCTGTTCCCCTTTTCAAGATCCGTGTGCAGGGGGGCGTCCCTCCCCCCAAGTCAGAATCCCCAGCATGTGGGTGCTCCCATCCCCCCTCCAGGCTCTGCGGGGGGGGGGGTCTTAAAAGAGACCGTGTCTCACTGTCTTGCCCAGGCTACGCTGCAGGGGCTACTCACAGGCACAACCCCACTACTGATCAGCATGGGAGTTTTGACCTGCTCTGTTTCCAACCTGGGCCGGTTCACCCCTCCTTAGGCAAGCTCCCCCGGGATCACCATATTGATGCTGAACTTAGTGTGGACACCCGATCGGCACAGCCCCCTGCAGCCCAGAACTCCTGAGCTCAAGCGATCCGCCGGCCTCAGCCTCCCCAGGCGCTGGGATCACAGGCACCAGCCACAGAGCCCAGTTTGTTTTGCAGCCTGGCAGCTGGAGCTTTAAACTCTGCTTGTGAGCTCTGAGCCTTGGCCAGATGGGGACAGCCTGGAACTGGGAAATGCTCCTGGTTCCCCCCGCCCCCCTCTCATGTCGAGCTGCAGGCACCGCTGTCCTCCCAGGTAAGATCCTGGATGTTTCGGTGCCCCCTTCCCCCGCCCAGGTGTCCGGGTACCTCTGCCCCCCATACAGAATCCTGGGTGTGTGGGTGTCCGTCCCTCTGCAGAGGATCCCGGAGTGTGGATGCCCTTGTCCCTCTCTAGAAGATCCTGGGTGTGTGGGTGCCACTCTCCCCCCCCAGAAGATCTCTGGTGGGTGGGTCCCCAGGGTGTGAGCGCTCCCATTCCCCGATACAGGCTGGGGGAGGGGGGGGTATAACTGGCTCTCCCTGTCCTGCCCAGGTGGTGCTACAGGAGCTGTTCACAGGGGCAGCAACCCCACTGTCACCCTGCAGCTTTAACCTGCTCCAGGGGTGACCTGCTTCACCCTCCTGTGGGAGCCTGGGGACCCCGAACTTCCCAGAGTCACCTGATTGATGCTGAGCTTAGCACAGACACCGGCTCAGCATGGCAGGGTGCAGCCCTGACCATAGGCTGCAGGTTTGTATAATTTTTGGTGGGGCCCAAAATGGTGGTGCCCCCCCCACTCCCGCCCTGTAAGCCAATATAAAATGAAGCTACAACACGTCAGTACCACAAGATTACAAGGTTGGAGAAGGGGTAGGGGGTTCCAGGGGCCAGTCAAGGGTCAAGGAGCAGGGGGGGTTGTATGGGGCAGAGGTTTGGAGGGGCAGTCAGGGGACAGGCAGCAATTGGATAGGCATGGGAGTCCAGGGGGTTTATCAGGGGACAGGTAGGGGTGGGGTCCTGGGGAAAGTTGGGTGGGGTCTCAGGAGGGGCAGTTGGGGACAAGGAGAAGGGAGGCTTAGATAGGGGCTGGGGTCCCAAGGGGCAGTGAGGGGCAGTTGTCGCGGGAGTGGGTCATGGGGGACAAGGACCAGTGGTGCTTAGGTAGGGGGTGGGGGTCCTGGGGGGGCAGTTGGGGCAGGGGTCTGGGGAGGGGGCAATCAGCGGCCAGGGCTCGGATTCAAAGGGCTCTGAGCTGCTGGCAGCTGCGGGGAGCCCTGAGCCCTTTAAATCCCAGCCGCCGCGGCTGGGATTCAAAGGGCTCTGGGCTCTCTGCCCCTGCGGGCAGCCCAGAGCCCTCCGATTCCCAGCCCCGGCTGAGATTTAAAGGGCTCTGGGCTCCCTGCGGTTGCAGGCAGCCCAGAGCCCTCTGATTCCCAGCCGCGGCTGGGATTTAAAAGGCTCTGGGTTCCCCGCCGCAGCGGGCAGCCCAGAGCCCTCTGATTCCCAGCCGCGGCTGGGATTTAAAAGGCTCTGGGCTCCCCGCAGCAGCGGGCAGCCCAGAGCCCTCTGATTCCCAGCCGCGGCTGAGATTTAAAGGGCTCTGGGCTCCCCGCGGTTGCAGGCAGCCCAGAGCCCTCTGATTCCCAGCTGCGGCTGAGATTTAAGAGCTGTGGGCTCCCGCGGTTGCAGGCAGCCCAGAGCCCTCTGAGTCCCGGCCGCGGCTGGGATTTAAAAGGCTCTGGGCTGCCCGCGGTTGCAGGCAGCCCAGAGCCCTCTGATTCCCGGCCGTGGCTGGGATTTAAAGGGCTCTGGGCTCCCCGCGGTTGCAGGCAGCCCAGAGCCCTCTGATTCCCGGCCGTGGCTGGGATTTAAAGGGCTCTCGGCTCCCCGCGGTTGCAGGCAGCCCAGAGCCCTCTGATTCCCGGCCGTGGCTGGGATTTAAAGGGCTCTGGGCTTCCCGCGGTTGCAGGCAGCCCAGAGCCCTCTGATTCCCGGCCGCGGCTGGGATTTAAAAGGCTCTGGGCTCCCTGCAGCAGCGGGCAGCCCAGAGCCCTCTGATTCCCAGCCACGGCTGGGATTTAAAGGGGCAAAACCTAGCTTCAAATATTGGTGGAGCAGAGCCCCTGATTTTGAATATTCCTGGGGTTTTAGCTCCACGAGCCCATATAAGTTGGCGCCCATGGCCCTGACCCCTGACAACCAGCTTCCCTCCGCCTCCTGCTGCACAGCGAGGATCCCACGTGAGAGCCTTTGTGCCCCATGTGTCCAGCCAGGTCCGTTCCAGCTCCAGCTTTCAACTCTGCTTGTGAGGTCCCCTCTCCGGCCACACGGGGGCAGCACTAACGGCCTCATCTAAATTTGACCCTTCAGACCGCAGATTATAACCCAGCGGGCAGATTATAGCCCAGGAAGCCAAATCCTTCCCCAAACTGACAGCTGAAGCAGAAGATCCCCTTGGAAAGATCAGGAATTTTGCCTTTAAAAACAAGGAAAATGTGCATTGGTCTCTTCTGTCTACAGCGAGAGATTGAAGAAACTCAATGGATTTCATTGACTGGAGGTTAAGAGGGGATTTAGTCACTGATTTTAAATACACAGTTTTAAAAATTCCCAGAGGGGGGAATATCTGATTTTAAAGGGTTCTTTAATTCACCAGACAAAGGTTGAACACGACCCCCTTGGTTTGCAGTCAATGTCACAAAACACCAACTGGAAATTACCATTTTTTAACCGTGAGGCTAATTATCTAGTGGAACAAGTTCTGCGCAGGAATTGGTTAATTCCCCATCACTGCCCTGTGTAAATGAAGACCGCAGCTCTTGCTGCAAGACACCTGGTGTGTGGGTGTCCCTGTTCCCCCTTCAGAACCTCTGGTACATGGTGCTTCCCTCCTCCCAGTTCAAGATCCCCATCATGTGGGTGCTCCCATCCGGGATCTGTGGGTGTCTCTGTTCCCCTTTTCAAGATCTGTGTCGCAGGGGGGCGTCCCTCACCCCAAGTCAGAATCCCCAGCGTGTGGGTGCTCCCATCCCCCCCTGCAGGCTCTGCGGGGGGTGTCTGTATACAAAGAGACTGTGTCTCACTGTCTTGCCCAGGCTATGCTGCAGGGACTATTCACAGGTGTGATCCCACTACTGATCAGCAGGGGAGTTTTGACCTGCTCCATTTCCGACCTGGGCCGGTTCACCCCTCCTTAGGCAACCTGGGGACCCTAAGCTTCCCCAGGATCACCATATTGATGCTGAACTTAGTGTGGATACCTGATTGGCACAGCCCCCTGCAGCCCAGAACTCCTGAGCTCAAGTGATCCACCAGCCTCAGCCTCCCCAGGAGCTGGGATCACAGGCACCAGCCACGGAGCCCAGCTTGTTTTGCTGTCTGGCAGCTCGAGCTTTAAACTCTGCTTGCGAGCTCTGTGCCTTGGCCAGACGGGGACAGCCTGGAAATGGGAAATGCTCCTGCTCCCCCCGCCCACGTCTCATGTCGAGCTGCAGGCGCCGCTGTCCTCTGATGTAAGATCCCGGATGTTTCGGTGCCCCCCATCCCCTGTCCAGGAGCCCTGGTGTCCGGGTACCTCTGCCCCCCATACAGAATCTTGGATGTGTGGGTGTCCGTCCCTCTGCAGAGGATACCGGAGTGTGGATGCCCTTGTCCCCCCCTACAAGATCCTGAGTGTGTGGGTGCCACTCTCCCCCCCTAGAAGATCTCGGGTGCGTGGGTGGGTGCCCCTGTTCGCCCTTACAGCATCCCTGGTGCACGGGGGCCTCCCTCCGTCCCAACTCAGGGGCCCCAGGGTGTGAGCGCTCCCATCCCCCGATACAGGCTGGGGCGGGGGAGGGGTATAACTGGGTCTCCCTGTCCTGCCCAGGCGGTGCTACAGCAGCTGTTCACAGGGGCAGCAACCCCACTGTCAACCTGCAGCTTTAACCTGCTCCAGGGGTGACCCATGCGGGTCGGGAGTGAGGGGCACCAGCAGAGCTGAGAGTCTGGAGGTCAGGACTGGGATAGCAGGGGCTGCGGGTCGGGAGTGAGGGGCACCGTCAGAGCTGGTTGACGCCTAAGGGGCTGCGGGTCGGGAGTGAGGGGCACCAGCAGCACAGTAACTGGGGAGCTCAGCGGGAAATCGAGGGGGCTGCGGGTCGGGAGTGAGGGGCACCAGCAGAGCTCTTGGTGTGGAGATCAGGATTGGGATAGGAGGGGCTGCGGGTCGGGAGTGAGGGGCAGCAGCAGAACTGTGAGTCTGGAGGTCAGGACTGGGATAGCAGGGGCTGCGGGTCAGGAGTGAGGGGCACCGGTAGAGCTGAAGGAAGCCCAGGGGTCTGTGGGTCAGGAGTGAGGGGCACCGGCAGCACAGTGACTGGGGAGCTCTGCGGGAAGCCCAGTCGCTGCAAGTCGGGAGTGAGGGGCACCAGCAGAGCTGTGGATCTGGAGATCAGGATTGGGATAGGAGGGGCTGCGGGTCGGGAGTGAGGGGCAGCAGCAGAGCAGGAGGGAGACCAGGGGGCTGCGGGTCGGGAGTGAGGGGCACCGTCAGAGCTGGTGGACGCCTAAGGGGCTCCGGGTTGGGAGTAGGGGGCAGCAGCAGAACTGTGAGTCTGGAGTCAGGACTGGGATAGCAGGGGCTGCGGGTCGGGAATGAGGGGCACCGGCAGAGCTGTGAGGCTGGAGGTCAGGACTGGGATAGTAGGGGCTGCGGGTCGGGAGTGAGGGGCACTGGCAGCGCAGTAACTGGGTAGCTCAGCGGGGAATCCAGGGGCATGCGGGTCGGGAGTGAGGGGCACCAGCAGAGCTGTGGGTGTGGAGATCAGGATTGGGATAGGAGGGGCTGCGGGTCGGGAGTGAGGGGCACCAGCAAAGCTGTGAGTCTGGAGGTCAGGTCTGGGATAGTAGGGGCTGCGGGTCGGGAGTGAGGGGCACCAGCAGAGCTGTGAGTCTGGAGGTCAGGTCTGGGATAGTAGGGGCTGCGGGTCGGGAGTGAGGGGCACCGGCAGCGCAGTAACTGGGTAGCTCAGCGGGGAATCCAGGGGGATGCGGGTCGGGAGTGAGGGGCACCAGCAAAGCTGTGAGTCTGGAGGTCAGGTCTGGGATAGTAGGGGCTGCGGGTCGGGAGTGAGGGGCACCAGCAGAGCTGTGGGTGTGGAGATCAGGACTGGGATAGCAGGGGCTGCGGGTCAGGAGTGAGGGGCACCACTAGAGCTGGGGGGAACCCAGGGGGCTGCGGGACGGGAGTGAGGGGCACCGGTAGAGCTGTGAGTCTGGAGGTCGGGACTGGGATAGCAGGGGCTGCGGGTCGGGAGTGAGGGGCACCGTCAGTGCTGGGGGGAACCAAGGGGCTGCGGGTCGGGAGTGAGGGGCACCAGCTGAGCTGTGGGGCTGGAGGTCAGCACTGGGATACCATCCAGCCTAATGGTAAGTGATGCCCAGCTGAGCCCATGGCCAGTACGTCCTGCTCCACCCACAGCCGGGCTGGGAGTCAGGACTCCTGGTTCTTCTCCCCAGCTGTGGGAGGGCAGTACAGGCTAGTGGTTAGAGTGGGGGTTGGGAGCCAGGGTATCCGGGTCCCACCGCTGGCTCTGGGAAGGGAGTGGGGGCCAGTCTTGTGAACCCCCCGGCTTGAAGTGGTTTCCATCCTGTGCAGGGTTTACAGGTTTGTTCACTGGCTCTCAGCACCTCCCACTATACAAATTGTCCCAGTGCCGCTGGGTCTAGTGGTTAGAGCCGGGGAGGCCGGGAGCCAGGCAGGGGCGGTGGGTATAAGGGGCCCGGGGAGGCACCTGGCCCGTGCTCCACCCAGAGGCCCTGCTCCCGCGAGTCCTCTCCCCCGCAAGGCCCCATCCTCACTTCGCCCTTTCCCAAGCTCCATCCGGCCACATGGGGCCGTGGGGGGAGAGGCCGGGGGTGCAAACGGCAGAGAGGCAGGCAGGGGGCCTTGGGGTGGGGCGAAGAGGCACAAGTGGCAGGGCCTCGGGGAAGAGACGTGAGAGGTGGGCGGGGTCAGGGAGTGGAACAAAGGGGGCCTGTGGGTGGCGTGTGGGCGGGGCTGAAGGGGCGTGTGGGCGGGGCTGAAGGGGAGTGTGGGTGGGGTGGAGGGGGCGTGTGGGCGGGGCTGGAGGGGCGTGTGGGCGGGGCTGAAGGGGCGTGTGGGCGGGGCTGAAGGGGGAGTGTGGGCGGGGTGGAGGGGGCGTGTGGGCGGGGCTTTGGCAGGAGGCGGCTGAGTGGCAGCAGGCCTTGGGGCAGGGCCACAGTCCGGGCCCGCCCAGCCTCCCCAAGTGGAGGAGTCCCAAGCTGCCCATGGAGCCAGGACTCCTGGGTTCTATTCCTGGCTCTCCCGCAGACTCCCAATCTGAGCTGGTGCAGCCCATCTCGCCCTCCCTGGTGCCTCAGTTTCCCCCGTGTGAGACGGGTCCCAGTGTGAACGGCTGCAGAGCCGTGGAGAATCTCGTCCCTTCTCCTGGCGGCTCCTTGGGAGCCCTGGGGAAGCAGCCAACTGCTGCAGCCCCTGGCTCCCGTCTGGGCAGCCCGGGGTGGGGGTGGGATCTGGGCAATGGGAAGAAGGAATCCCCCCTTCCCCCACCCCACCCCGGGGACATGGGGGGAGGCTGGTGCTGCGGGGGCAGGGAGTCCTGCAGCCCTCGCAGGGGAGAAGGGGCAGGTTCCCGGCTTGGCTGCTGATGGGGGCGGGGTGGGGGGCACTGCTGGACTGGGGGCTCCCCCCTGCGGGGTGGAGATGGAGCACAGCCTGCTGGGAGCGGACGTCTCCTCTGGATGGGGGAGAGTGACACTGGCCAAATTGTGGGAGCCCCTGTCCCCCCCCCCAGACAAGGGAGGGGCCTCTCAGCCTTGCCGGCTCGTCTCTCTTTCACCAGGATCGGCCCAGCACCTGCCTGGCCCAGACCCCCCTTCCTCAGCGCCAGCAGCTGCCCATTGTGGGGAGTGGAGCGGCCGGGGGGTGGGGGCCTCTCAAGCCCCCCCGGGGAGCAGGGCTGGGGCACTGGGGGGCAGAGGCTGCGATGGGGCGAGGTGGGTTGGAGAGATGTCGGGGGGTGAAGCTGGGACTCAGGGGAGGAATGGGGCAGGCTGCAGGGAGGAAGTGTGGGGGGGCCACCGGAGGGCAGCTGGGGGGCTGGGAAGCTGCGGGGACACAGCCGGGGGTAGTGGTGACACCGCAGGGGGGGCTGCTCAAGAGGCAGTGGGCTGGGGGGCAGGGCGGGAGCTCGGACAGGGGTGGGGGGTCAGGCTATTGCGGGTCTCCCTGTGACTGGCACCAGACTGCAGGGAACCCCACGGCCGGCAGCCCCCCTGCTTGGGGGTCTGGTCACTGCAGCCCCCCCCCGCTGCACCCTGCTGGGGGGTCTAGTCACTGCAGCCCCCCCAACCGATGCACCCTGCTGGGGGGTCTGGTCAGTGCAGCCCCCCCCCGCTGCACCCTGCTGGGGGGTCTAGTCACTGCAGCCCCCCCAACCGATGCACCCTGCTGGGGGCTCTGGTCACTGCAGCCCCCAACCTCACACTGGAACTGGGCGGGGGGGGGAAGGTTTCTTCTCGCGCTCCCATTGGTCAGGGCTCTGCCTCCTCTTCCTATTGGCTGTCTCGGGAGGGCGTCACGTGGCCTTGAAGCATTCGCGAGGCGGCTCCTGAGCAGCCCAACCCCCAGCTCCCCTCCCCACTGCCGCCCATCCCCTCTCTGCCCCGCCCCCAACCCCCGAGCTCCCCTCCCCACTGCCGCCCCTCCCTCCTGCCCCCGCCCCAACCCCTGAGCTCCCCTCCCCAGTGCCGCCCCTCCCCTCTCTGCCCCGCCCCAACCCCTGAGCTCCCCTCCCCAGTGCCGCCCATCCCCTCTCTGCCCCCGCCCCAACCCCACCCGAGCTCCCCCTCCCCGGTGCCACCCATCCCCTCTCTGCCCCGCCCCCAACCCCCGAGCTCCCCTCCCCAGTGCCGCCCATCCCCTCTCTGCCCCGCCCCAACACCCCAAGTCCCCCTCCCCAGTGCCGCCCGTCCCCTCTTCTGCCCCCACCCCAAACACCCCCGAGCTCCCCTGCCCCAGTGCCGCCCATCCCCTCTCTGTCCCCGCCCCAACCCCACCCCATGGTCCTCCCCAGCGCCGCCCATCCCCTCTCTGCCCCTGCTCCAAACACCCCCAGCTCCCCTCCCCAGTGCCGCCCATCCCCTGAGATCCCCTCCCCAGTGCCGCCTCTCCTCTCTCTGACCCCGCCCCAACCCCCGAGGTCCCCGATGCCGCCCATCCCCTCTTCTGCTCCCGCACTCAAACACCCCTGAGATCCCCCTCCTCAGCGCCGCCCATCCCCTCTCTGCCCCTGCCCCAAACACCCCTGAGCTCCCCCTCCCCAGTGCCGCCCCTCCCTCTCTGACCCGCCCCAAACACCCCCAGCTCCCCTCCCCAGTGCCGCCCATCCCCTCTCTGCCCCTGCCCCAAACACCCCCGATCTCCCCCTCCCCAGTGCCGCCCATCCCCTCTCTGCCCCGCCCCTAACACCCCCAGCTCCCCTCCGCCAGTGCCGCCCATCCCCTCTCTGCCCCCGCCCCAAACACCCCCGATCTCCCCTCCCCAGTGCCGCCCATCTCCTCTCTGCCTCCGCCCAAACACCCCCGAGCTCCACCTCCTCCAGTGCCGCCCGTCCCCTCTTCTGCTCCCGCCCCCAACACCCCCGAGCTCCCCTCTCCCAGTGCCGCCCATCCCCTCTTCTGCCCCCACCCCCAAACACCCCCAGCTCCCCTCCCCAGTGCCACCCATCCCCTCTTCTTCCCCAAACACCCCCAGCTCCCCCTCCCCAGTGCCACCCATCCCCCTCTCTGGAGCGTGCTGGGGCCATAACCCAGAGGTCGATGGCTCGAAACCATCCTCTGCTACGCGTGCGCTTGTTTCTTTTCCCTCTGGGCCTTCAAGCGAGCGGGTGACCAGCAGAGCACCAAGAGCCTAGGCCATGAGGCAAGAGGTGGCTGAGGCGAAGTGGCGGCCTGCCAGGGAGCTCCCTGGCACCTCTGGCTGCCTGGGCTGAAGGCAAGAGGCAGGCCTGGGCGTGGTGAGGGCCTCCTGTCCCGGAATGAGGCTGCAGTGCTTCCTGGTCCCCTTTTCCCACCCACCCCGGCAGGCGGCTGCTGCGGGAGAACACGAGGGAGGCTCTGGGGGCGCTAGGCAGCGCTGTGTGTGTGGCTGTCAGGGGAAAGAGCCGAGGCTCCCGACTCGACCTGCCATTGACTCGCGTGGCTCTGCGCGGCCGTCAGCCGGGGCGGGATGGGCCAGGCTGCGGACGTGACTCAGGCTTGGGCCGCATGGCCGTGCTTTCCTGACGAGGCATGAGGCAGGCCAAGAGCTTTGCACAGCGTACAGGGAAGTGGGAGGGAGGTGTCTTTGAGCCGGCCTGTCTCCTCCGCTTCTCCCTTGCCGCTTGGGCGGAGGCGGGAAGGGAGCGAAATGTTCCCGGCTGAAAGTTTTTGTGCTCGGCCTTGAGGATTAAGCCTGAGCCTCCGGCACGGCTGCTGGCAGATGGGTTTCTGAATGGCATCCAGCCCGCTCTTTGGACCACCAGCTGAAAGCACTGAGGCCAAGATGCAGCAAAATGGGACCTTTGAGGCTCCCCCACAGGCCTCGGGGAAGCAGCACAGGCTTAGCATCGTCCCTGGGTGGGCTCGAACCACCATCCTTTCGGTTAACAGCCGAACGCGCTGACCCATTACGCCACAGAGACATGGAGGGGCAAGGCTGTATTGAGCACAAAAGCCGGGCATCAGCTCAGGGTACGGTATAGCACATGCATGCAGTGGATAGACAAGCAACAGCAAGGAACTGGACTGGTATGGAGAGAAAGTTCTGTGGGAAGGAACCGAAAGGAGCAACGGGGCTGTGGTACAGTGCTCGCATACACTTTCTTTGGCCTGTTTTGCTGGAAGAGTTAGCAGAGCGAGATTGTTAGTCACAGGTCAGTGGGTGGGTTTATGGAAATACTGGACTCTTGGACGGGAGTGGGGGCAGGGGGGGCACACGACTTCTGTGGCACATGCACCACCTCTGCAACTAACGTTTGCTACCTCACTCCCTAACAACACACCTTTTACCTCAGGACTAAAATACACCGTGAAATAGATCTAATGGCATAAGCTTAGGGTGAGCAACTGCAGCACTAACAACAATTTGAAGAGATTTAAAACCGCCTCTGCCTCTGTTTTTCCACACCAGGGACAGCAGAAAGGACATCAGCAACACCTGCAAGACACCAACAAACATCCATTTCTACCTCCCTCCACGAGCGGCCGTTAGGAACCCATACCCCTAAATGGTGAGTACTTTTCAGGAGAGGGTGACGCTCTCAGGCCTCTAATGCCAGGTACAGTTACTCTGTCCTTGATCCAAAATCAACAGGAAAATACACTGGATTACTCCTGCCCCAATAACAAAGAGACTGGGGATATCGCAGCAGCTGAAATGACCGTTTGGACAAGCACTCCCATCATGTAATCCGGGGTGGGTGTAACCATGCAAATGACATCAGCCCCAAAAGGCCTTGACAACACATCACCAACAGATGGCAGGGCAGACTTCATACTGACCCTGCTTCAACTAGATTGTGGCAAAGATTCCAAAACACCGAACGTTAAAACTCACCGAACGCGGGTCAATCCATCCTCATCGTCGTAACCGCTCGTTATATTCCACACCCGAACGTAGCCCTCATATGGACAACATACCCTCCTAACTCAGTATCTGTACGTTAACCTTTTACCCCCCAGTCAGGGCTATTGTAGATTATGTATTCCTTATGCCACCCGATCTTAAACTGAATTTTGCATCCCTTGGGTAAGCTGTACGTTGTTCCCTGAGCACCAGAAACTTCTATGCCGAAACTCTGTACTGTACACTTTTTTTTTTCTTTGAACGTCATCTTAATAAAAAGTTGACTTTTGTTCGAGATCCCGGCTCCTCTTCCTTTGCAAGGCGTGTGCGTTTGCTCCGGGTTTTAGTCTGCTAATACAGCGGCGGGGGGGGGGCGATTGAGCCAGACGCGCTTGCCTGCTGCAGACACGGATCCAAGGCTGAACCTCGTCCCCCACAAGCTTGAAAGCTTAACTGCAAACTGTTTAAGAAGTGCTCCCATCTCCGGCACTCAGCTACCCAGCTCCCAATGGGGTCCAAACCCCAAATAGATCCCTTTTACCCTGTAGAAGCTGTAAAATCCTGTGAGCAGGGCAGCTGCCTAGCAGCCTGCGCATCTGCCTGCCAGCACGAGAGCGCGTAAGGCACTAATCCGGATAGTGGCAGCTAGGTGGCAGGGGGAGGGCGTGAAGAAGCAGCAGAGTGGCGCAGCGGGAGCGCGCTGGGCCCATAACCCAGAGGTTGATGGATCGAAACCATCCTCTGCTACGCGTGCGCTTGTTTCTTTTCCCTCTGGGCCTTCAAGCGAGCGGGTGACCAGCAGAGCACCAAGAACCTAGGCCATGAGGCAAGAGGTGGCTGAGGCGAAGCGGCGGCCTGCCAGGGAGCTCCCCGGCACCTCTGGCTGCCTGGGCTGAAGGCAAGAGGCAGGCCTGGGCGTGGTGAGGGCCTCCTGTCCTGGAATGAGGCTGCAGTGCTTCCTGGTCCCCTTTTCCCACCACCCCGGCAGGCGGCTGCTGCGGGAGAACACGAGGGAGGCTCTGGGGGCGCTCGGCAGCGCTGTGTGTGTGGCTGTCAGGGGAAAGAGCCGAGGCTCCGGACTCGACCTGCCATTGACTCGCGTGGCTCTGCGCGGCCGTCAGCCAGGGCGGGCCAGGCTGCGGACGTGACTCAGGCTTGGGCCGCATGGCCGTGCTTTCCTGACGAGGCATGAGGCAGGCCAAGAGCTTTGCACAGCATACAGGGAAGTGGGAGGGAGGCGTCTTTGAGCCGGCGTGTCTCCTCCGCTTCTCCCTTGCCGCTTGGGCGGAGGTGGGAAGGGAGCGAAATGTTCCCGGCTGAAAGTTTTTGTGCTCGGCCTTGAGGATTAAGCCTGAGCCTCCGGCACGGCTGCTGGCAGATGGGTTTCTGAATGGCATCCAGCCCGCTCTTTGGACCACCAGCTGAAAGCACTGAGGCCAAGATGCAGCAAAATGGGACCTTTGAGGCTCCCCCACAGGCCTCGGGGAAGCAAGGAAGCAGCACAGGCTTAGCATCGTCCCTGGGTGGGCTCGAACCACCATCCTTTCGGTTAACAGCCGAACGCGCTGACCCATTGCGCCACAGAGACATGGAGGGGCAAGGCTGTATTGAGCACAAAAGCCGGGCATCAGCTCAGGGTACGGTATAGCACATGCATGCAGTGGATAGACAAGCAACAGCAAGGAACTGGACTGGTATGGAGAGAAAGTTCTGTGGGAAGGAACCGAAAGGAGCAACGGGGCTGTGGTATCGCAGCAGCTGAAATGACCATTTGGACAAACACTCCCATCATGCAATCCGGGGTGGGTGTAACCATGCAAATGACATCAGCCCCAAAAGGCCTTGACACGGGCTGGGAGAGTAGTCACCCTGACTTTTGGGAGTGTAGGTGGTTGCCCCGGCAGCGCCTCTGCCCCGTGTTCTACATGCTCTGCTTTCTCTTCAGTTCATATAAATCTTTTGCCTTTTACTAAAGATTTCCGTGGAGAGGAATGTTGATGAGTTTGTAGCCAATTTTTTAAGGCTTTGCTTTGGCAAGGCTGTTGCCTGCTGTAAGAAAAACAGAAGAGTGCTCCCTGAGCTGGTGTCACTGGCTGAAGCTTTTCTATAGTATGAAAAAAGTATAGTATGGGACACCTGGCATTGGCCGCTGTCAGCAGACAGGATACTGGGCTAGGTCTTTAACTTGGACGGGTAGCTGGGAAGACAGTCAATCAGACAGAACCCCTTCAACAAACCTCTTCATTTCCTTGTTATTGCCTGACTCCTTTAATTCTTTTCCTTTTCCTTATTTCCCAGCAGACCGACTAGCCACCAGATTTGGGTGCTAGCAGAGGGACCTGACGAGCTCCTTCTTTTTGGCAGCGTTGAACATGCCAGGGCACAGTCAGATTCTGGATGCTCATCTGAATGTAACGCCTAGCTCTCACCTTTATTTCTGTTTCTTAGCTCTTTTGGGCCATCGATCTTTGGTCTGACCCGTGGGATCCCTGCATTAGGAGAGATGGCTAATTAATGAGCCCATAAACCTTGGAAATCAAATGAAACCTGAAGTCCGTAGAAGACCTCGAAAGGCCCTTGGGGGTGGAGTGCGAGCTGAGGAAGAGTTCCCTGCACAGCTTACTTCTCCATTCTCGTTTTCCTGTCCTGAGCGGAAAAGCCAGGAAGCAGCTCCGGGTAGGGAGGGGATACCATATGTGTGCAGTGGTTAGACAGGAAACAGCAAGGAACTGGACTCGTATGGAGTGAAACTGTAAGCATCTTCTGCATGCCTGATGACTGCAGGTTTGAGAGAGTTATGTGGGAAGTGGAGGCTTTCGGTGGGCTTTCAGAGGAAATGTAATGGAAAGGCAGCCGAAAGTGGAATCCCAGGTTTTTAAACAATCCTCCACTAACACGCCAAACAGCTCAGGTCTAGTTACTCATTGAAAATTAGAATAAAGTTACAGCAAGATTTCATCATAAATGAAGTCAAACCCTAAAGATTTCAGAACACAACTGCTATAAGGAGCCACGAGGGAAGCAATACAAAGTCAACCTTGCCTCAGAGAAAGGCAGTTAAACAATTTCTCTTTTTTAAAGCAGCATAATCTCCCCAAACGGAAGGGCACTGTTCCTGGAGAAGGGTCCTGGAGAGGGTTTTCCTCGTTGGTGCCGGCCATCCACCTCCCCGAAAGGCGGGAGCTAGGTCGACGGAAGAATTCTTCCGACCAAGGCGCGGACTGATGTAGCCGCGCCGATTTACGTTCCCCGTGCAGCCCAGGCCCGAGGGTCGGTGCGTGCTGAACAGTTAAGTCAAAACAGCTCCGTCCGTCAGAGGTGTGCAAAAGGGAAAACCCGCTGCTGGGCGACACGGCCACGCCGCCCTAACCCGCAGCGTAGCTAAAGGGCATTCGGGGAGGCGGTGGGTGGGCCTCAAGCGACGGAAAGCCCTCCTCCAGCATGGGGTTGTGACAGCCTAGTCTCCGTAGCACAGACAGGGTGGCCACCAAGAGACAGGAACAGACAGCAAAAGCCAAAGCGGCCCCAGGGCAGGGGGCGAGGCTGCCTGTTGGACGAGTAGACCAGGTGGGACATGCGTTTTGGACAGGCCGTCCTCCCGTCAAAGAAGGAAGAGCCCGAGAAGAAGGGCCGGGCAAGAAGCTACAAGCAGGGAAAGAAGCAGAGCAGGCAGGCAGCTCCCCTTAGAACCAGTCCAAGCCCCCCAAAAACAGACTAGAGAGCAGATCAGCTGCAAAAGACCAGGAAAAGCCAAGAACACAGAGAGACCCAAGTAAAGGTTCAGAGCTGAGCTTTGCTTACAAGGAAGAACGTGTGACAAAGATACCTAGAAGTACAGGGCCTGTAGAAAAAAGCACTCCCAAAGGCCCAGAATAATAACTGCTTTCCTGAGAATCTGCTTTGCAGTGCACTAAGCCTAAACAGCCCACTATCAGTTGTCTGTTGTTCAAACCAATCACCAGGGGAGAGCACGAACGCAGTCCCCCACTACCACAAATTATGCAGTCGAGGTTTCCCGCATTTGGGGAAATCGCAGGGGTCAGCACACCCGCAGTGCAATGGATGAGCCTCACCCTGGGAAAACCACCTTCATGATCATGGTATCTCCCCTGCCAGGTAAGTATGAGTTCCTGCTGCCCGGCCGCCGCCCGCCCTCGCTCGCCCCGCACTTATAACACACGGGCGGACCGCGCCCCCACCGCCGGCCTCGCCCCCACCGGCCCACACTGCCGACAGCTGCCCCGACGTGGCCCCCGGAGACCCTCCCTTCCCCACGCCGAGCTCCCGGTGCCAAAGTCGGGCCCTGCCTGGCAGCCTGCGTCCGCTCCCACGATGCTCTGCTCGCACACAGATCTGCATACCTGCTCACGCGGCTCCGCCCCTCCGCTCGGGCCCCTCCCCCTGCGTGCCCTGTAGTGGTAGCCGGGTCCCGTCCCGGGCAGCCAGGCCAGCAGAGAGACCACGTGGCCCACCTGCTGCTGGGGAAAGAGCGCAGCTTGCGTGTCGCTTCTCTCTCGCTCTCTCCCCCCACCGGCAGTTGGTCCAATACAGGAATGACCTCCCCTCCCCTCGCAAAAAACTCACCTTTCCAAACAGTCCTTCTTTCCCAGCCCCCTAATTTTGCTTTCACACCCTGGGACGATCACCTCTCTTTGTCTCTCCCCCCCCCCCCCCCCCCAGGTAAAGCAAAGATGGAGGCAACTTCAGCCACTGGAGACAGCCCCAGCGAGCGCTGCAGCCGGCCCGGGGGAGGGGGTGTTTGCAGACACAGGAAGGGAGCAGCTGGGAGCGGTGGGTGCTGGGAACAAGGAGGCAGGAGAACAAAGCCCAGAGATGGGACATTGGGCATCTCCTGGGGGCGGGGCTCTGGCACAGCCCGGAGGCGGGGCAGCTCCTGGGGCGGGGCTCTGGCACAGCCCGGGGGCGGGGCATCTCCTGGGGGCGGGGCTCTGGCACAGACTGGGGGCAGCTCCTGGGGCGGGGCTCTGACACAGCCCGGGGGCGGGGCAGCTCCTGGGGGCGGGGCTCTGTCACAGCCTGGGGGCGGGGCAGCTCCTGGGGGCGGGGCTCTGACACAGCCCGGGGCGGGGCAGTTCCTGGGGCGGGGCTCTGACACAGCCCGGGGCGGGGCAGTTCCTGGGGCGGGGCTCTGACACAGCCCGGGGCGGGGCAGTTCCTGGGGCAGGGCTCTGACACAGCCCGGAGGCGGGGCAGCTCCTGGGGGCGGGGCTCTGGCACATTGTGACGCGAGAGCCCGGGTTCAGCAGCTGCTCCCTGGTGGCCACGTGCTGCCAGCAGCGCTGGAGCCGCCCGGGCCGGAGCGGAGCCGCTGTTCTCCGCTGCAGCCGGGATCTGCCCCCGGCCCCGCTGGGATCCAGGTGGGGCCAGAGCCTGGGGCCCGGGGGTTCCCCGTTGTGTGGCTGGCGGGGGCGGGCGGGCAGAAGCCGGAGCTGCAGGCGGGGGAAGGGCAGTGGGGCAGGTGGGGGTTGAACGGTCTCTGTGCAGCTGGGAAAGTCCATGGGGGGAGTGTGTGTGAGTTGGGGGTGGGGGGAGATACCTGCCTCCTTCTGCTGTCTGTGCCACTTCCCTCCCCAGCACTGGTAACAAGTCTCTCTAGTCAGGGGCGGCTCTACAAATCACGCTGCGCCGCCCTTCCCCGGTCCCGCGGCGGGTCCCCTCTTCCCGCGGCTCCGGTTGAGCTCCCGCCGTCATGCCTGCGGCAGGTCCACCGGAGCCCGGGACCAGCGGACCTGCCGCAGTCATGCCTGCGGGAGCTCAACCGGAGCCGCGGGAAGACGGGGTCCCGGGCTCCGGTGGACCTGCCGCAGGCATGACGGCGGGAGCTCAACCGGAGCCAAATGCCGCCCCCCCGGGAAACGGCCGCCCCAAGCACCTGCTTGGAGCGCTGGGGTCTAGAGCCGCCCCTGTCTCTAGTTCTCCCCCTTTTCTCTCCCCTCACCACACAGGACCGTCAAACCCAAGGAGATTCCCTCGTTTTTCCTAAAATTATTGACTCTCTAGTCTCTTATTTTCCCCAATTTTCTCCATAAGTCTCAAATGTCAATTTAAATTTTCCTCATATTTGGGGGGGGGGGCGGCTTCCTCCCTCCCCCCATTTCATCTGCAGCAATTCGTCCTTGTTTGGGTGGGAAATTGTTGCCCTGAGTCATTCCCCAAAAGGGATGGGGGTTCCTGGGTGCTGTTTGGGGGAGCCCTGAGACACAGCTCCCTCTGGGGTGGAGATGGGGTGGCCATTCTCTGCCAGCCACAGGGCATGGCTGGGGCACCGGTGGGGAAGGAGGAACCAGTGTCCCCTTTGGAGCCTGCCCAGCCCCTTTGGTTCTGCTCCTTTCTAGCATTTTGTTCAGAGACTTTATTACTGCAGAGGCTGAAAAACGTCTGTGGATTTACCCCTGGCAGGAGGGGTCAGGTCTACACTGTAATAAAGAGATCGAGCATTTTCCAGCATGGCAGAGTCTAGGATGTCTGTCTGCAGGGAAAGGGCCTGGGGGAATTGTGATGTGAAATGAACTAAAGCCTGTTCTGAAACCTCCACAACTGCCCTTCTCACCCTGCCAGGCTGCAGAATGACGCCCACGTCTCGCTCCGGTTCATCCCATCCTCCCATGGGACAGGGAAGGGAAATGGCTGCAGAGGAGCCCGTTCAGGTAGGGATTATTGGGGGTTATTGGTGGGTTCCTGCTGGAGGGAGAGTGACAGCAGATACACAGGAGCTGGGAGGCTTGGGCAGTCTGGTTTGGAGGTTGGAGCGGGGCAGGAAATTCACAGGGTGGAGAATGGGAGGAAGCCAGGGTGTAGCAAACCTGTTGGGATCTCGGTAATATGTGGCTTCCATTCTAGGAACAGACCCATGAGGTTAGAAGGTGGAAATGCTCTGATTTGTGGAAGTGCAAAGAACACACCTAGGTGGGGCTAGGTAAAGGGAGCAGAATCCCAGGGCTGGAGCCTCACTGCTGTGAGATGTAGAGGGGCACCCACCAATGAGGCTTAGTCAGGGGTTCTCAACTGTTTTCTTTCTGAGGCCCCTCAACATGTTATAAAACCCCCACTGCCCTGCATATGCCTGGTGTTCTGCACAGAAAAGCCAGGGCTGGTGTTAGGGGGTAGCAAACGGGGGTATTGCCTGGGGCCCCATGTGACAGGGACCCCCACAGAGCTAATTGCTCCAGCTTTGGCTACAGCCCCTGGTGGCAGGGCTCATGGCCCCAGGCAGAGAGGTTTGGGCTTTCTGCCCTGGGCCCAAGCGAGTCTAACACTGGCCCTGCTTGGAGGAGCCCCTGAAACCAGCTCGCAGCCCCCCAGAGGTCCAGGGACCCCTGCTTGAGAACCACGGCCTGAGGGGATATGCCCCTCCCCCATACCCAGCTCCAGGGCTGGCCTTAGAGAAAATGGCACCCTGGGTGAACTTGTATTTTGGTGCCCCCCATCACCCCTGGCCCTCACGGGCTCCCCACCATCACGTCCAGGCCCCGGTGCCTCCCTCTAGTGCTTAGTTTGTATTGAAAGAGGTGCCAGAGCTCAGCCATGGCACAAATTCAGCACTGGCAGGGCGGCCTGATAGCGGCAGGTGCTGGCCGAGCGCCCAGCTCTGAAGGCCATGCCACCGCCAGCAGCAGCGCAGAAGTGAGGGTGGCCTGGTGTGTGGTGTATTGTGCAGCCTTTTATTTAAAGTGCAGTTTGTAATGTGGCATTACACCGCTGGTCGGCTCTGGTGGCGACAGTTTCAAGCTTAACAGAGTGAAAGTCGCCTCTGCTACTTGCTTCAAATGCACAGTCTCTAGGAACACACAAAGACCAAGGGTAGTGACCACACAGACATTCACAGGTACAAGGTCTAGTCGGTTTTACAAGTTTTATTGAAGTTACAGTTAAGGTTACGACGACCCAAGGCATATAGACATTGTATGAAGACCTGTGCAAAAGTTACAACTCTAGTTCTACTCACATCCTGTTCAATAGTATTAGGGTCTGAGGTGTCTCTCATGGATTGATCATCAGTAGAGGGATGGTTCCTGCTGGAATTTCCCACAGGGAGCTCAATTTTCCTGCTCTGGGCACCCCCTTTTTATAATGAGATTCTAATTATACCTCATTAGCATTGACACACAACCTGTATCCTGTGGTTAAGGCACATTTGGAAACAGAGGTGCCTTTACAAAAAATTTTTTATTTAAAATTAATCTTCCTGCTAATTGTTCACCCTGTTACCACTTGGTACCTCTTTTCCCATAATCTTAATACAGCCACATATTAAATTTCAAAGTAAATTTAGAACAATCAGGAGACAATACAGCAAGATATTCCCTATCCCAAGCCTTGAGGTATCAGTTCTGGAGCTTTAATGCAGGTATCAGAAACACAAGGTTGATACTTTTTACCCCATCTTTAGTAGAGATAAATAAAAATAAATAAAATCTGCTTACTTTCTCTAACAGACACGCTCCATGTTACTGCCATTATCTCCTCTATTTTAGTCAATTGTTTTTCATTCCACTGAAAACATATTTACTTAGTTTACATAGGGGATTAAAGTTTTTTTCTCTTTTTTACGAATGGGAATTTATTTCTCTAGTTATTTTGGCATTTGTGTTAACTGGTCACTATCATGTAGGTGACTCACTAACATTTCACTCCATCATTGCTATTAGTATCATACTTGGAACTGTATTTATTTTCATAGACATTTTAAGTTACTTTACAGACAGATTTAAAAATACAATCTGAAGATAAGTGATCTTCATCTGCACAGTGTCTAAAGTTTTGAGTTTAGCTAATTTTTTTTAACAAGCCCTGCTAAGGTAAGTACATGCAAAATGTAGAGTCTGTTGTTTGACTTTACCATTTTAAATAATGAATGACAAAGCACAATACGGTAATAACAGTAATAATGATAATTACTCCAGCCAGGACAGGTGAGGCATTTTAGAACTCATTACTCAAAGAATTGAATTTAAGCATAAGACAGAAATAAAATTTTGAAATGCACAGACCAGTTAGAAAGCTAAAATACCAGCACTGTCATCCTGACCGAATGTGAAAGAATAAAATTACAGAGACTATGTGCACTTTGCGCATTTTGACAGGAAGTAAAAAGAAGTAATAACAGTAATTGAAGTGTCTATTGTGGGGTGAGTGTGGGGGGGGCGGCGGGGGTGAGACACACCCGCTGTCACTCCCAGCCCAGCGGCACTCACTAGTCCGAAGGCTCGTGCACACGGCAGCAGGGGCCAGCAGCTCCCACTCCTGACCCAGAGGCAGCAGCACAGACTCTTGTCCCCCCCGCTCAGCTCAGCAGAGACTGGGCAGAGGCAGGAGGGTGGGGCCACCCTGACATCAGCAAACTCCCCCCCCCGCCCCCCGCACAGCACACGGGAGGCTCCTGGGAGCAGCTTGGCTGGGGGCAGCTCCAAGTGGGGGGGGAGGGGTCAGGGCTGCAGGAACAGTTGCAGGGGCAGACAGCTGAAGAGAAGTGGGGGGGAGGAGAGACAGGACACCCCTCAGCAAGGCCCCCCTGGACCGTCATGTCGTCTGCCCCCCACTAAGTCTGGTCCTGTCCTGCTCTTCACAATGAGAACAGCGCTGGGCTCCCTGCCAGCGAGCTCTCCCTGCGCCCTGCTAGGGGCTCCATCCCCTGTGTCCGTCTGTGGCTAGTTGCGGGGTGATGGATCTGCTGGGAGAGACAAGGGGCTCTCGCTTCGTCCCCTCCCCCTGGTGTTTCCTGGCTGCTCTGAGCAGGGTGGGGGTGGGACTCCTGCCTGTGAGCCAGCCAGAGCTTCCCTTTGATTGGCTCCTTTCCCCCATGAGTGGTGGGGTTGTGACGGGGGCAGCAGGTACTGAGTGTGGGACTCTCACTTTTTCAGGGGCCGGTGACCTTCGAGGAGGTGGCTGTGTATTTCACCAGGAGAGAGGGGGCTCTGCTGGACCCCGCTCAGAGAGCCCTCTACAGGGATGTCATGCAGGAGAACTGAGACGGTGACCTCGCTGGGTGAGGAGTCCTGTCCTCTCGGTTATTAGAAGCTGTGGGGGCTCTAAAAAACCTGAGCAGTGATAACTTTATACCTTGATTTGTCATACAAGTTTTGACAAGTTCCCTTGCCCTCCTTTTTTTTGCCTTATCTCCCACCCACTAAAATATACTAAGTAAAGTAAAGTAAAATAATTTTTGGACATTTGCCTTTTTGGTGCCAACAGTAATTTTAAAATTGTATTTAATGTATCCTTATAGGATACCTTAATAACTACATTAATAACTGTAGCTTTCATGCCGTTTCCTCATTTTAGGAGGAAAATACGCCACCTGTAGAATTCTAAATTGAGTTAATAGGTGTGTGACTCATGCATGGCTTGTGTGACAGTCAGGTGAGCTCCTCTTTTGATAGGAGAGTGTATAATGTTGCCATTCAGGACCCCACGGGTGAAGGGAGAACAGAGCCGTGGGAGGGGAGGAGAAGGGGGGAGTAGATAATTCTGGGGTGCCAGGACATGGGGAGGGCGTGTGCAGGGTTAGAGCTAAGAAGCAGCAGGGAGGGAGGAGGTTGTGAGAGGCGAGGAGGGAACACAAGAAGTTCCCAAGGTGGCCGGAGGTGGTGCCGGCTGAGAGTAGTGGGAAGAAGGGGAGGGGAGTGTGGGGGAAGGGCACCCGGGAAGTGGGCTGGGTGGGTCAGTGGGAGGGAGGAGAGGTTTGGGGATCCAGAGCTCTGGGGGATCCCAGACCTTTAACCCCAAATCCCTACCCAAGCCTTGTTGCTTTAGAGCCTCCACTCCAGTTTTCTTTCTGTTCAGTTTCACTTCATTATACATCCCCCCCCAATATTATTATTATTATAACTCTTGACCTCCCTCTCCCGCTCATTACCCCCCTCCCCATATGGCCTCCCCATCTCAATGCACAGTGACCCCGGCCTCCGACCCTGAGTCCTTGCTGCATCCTCCCTCCCACACCAGGGCCACGTCCCAGGCACCAATGGGCGCTTGGCTGATGATGTCACAGGGCGGTGGTGTAGCCTGGACAGTTTCTACACCTATAAGGTTACAGGTTGGGGCACAACTTGCCCTTGTACAGGGCTACTCAGAGTTAATTGAGAAGATGGAATTTGGTGAAACACAGAAACGTGATTTAATCCAGACAGTTATAACTGAAATCATAGGCCAGGCTCAATACACGTAACGATTAAACTAAGGTAAGTACAGTAAAGAGGGTTTTGCACTGTGGATACTTACAAGATACGGACACCCTTGGAAAGAAAGATCGACGGGCAAGGGAGCCCATCAGAAGG
Organism: Mauremys reevesii; assembly: GCF_016161935.1. Taxonomy (NCBI): domain Eukaryota; kingdom Metazoa; phylum Chordata; order Testudines; family Geoemydidae; genus Mauremys; species Mauremys reevesii. The sequence continues at coordinate 23,985,372 of NC_052634.1, read as the reverse complement.
GAGCCCTGCTTCAGTTTACACTGTCTCAGGGACCCGACAAAATGAAAACCTGGTAACTAGGAGAGGTATTTTATCCACTTCCTTATGGTAATAGGATGGCTATATACCATATCTGCTCCTTTTCTCTGATTACAAGAATGTCAATAGCTGCCCCAACCCATACGTGGCCTTTGGGAAGTCCATAAGCATCAAGCATTAATACTCATGATTTACATCACTTATTAATTAATAATTCCAATCTATGAATGTGCTGCAACCTAATTGCTAAAGCCCACCCCAAACTTCCTTCTTTTCAGAAGAATTAGGGGCTGTTGCTCCTGAATTTTAGTGTTTAATTCCCCAGCCTTCTCCACACACTGGGGGAGTTTAATTCTCCCTCCCATTACACCTGAGTCACTAGATTTCCCAATTCCCCAAAATGTGCTTTTGCGATGCCACAGTTCTGGGGTAGCGAAGCCTTTGACCTGCCTCCATGGTCTGCTCAAGGAATGGCCTCTCGGGTATCAGGCCTCTAGCCAGCTCCTCTCTGTGGGTGGGGACCCACATGCCTCTCCTGTTTGACCAGGGTGTGAGGATTGCAGCTTGTCCTCCACTGTGTTCACTGGACTAACCTCCAGTTCCCGTGCTTTGCTTTCTCTCCAAGGGCTGTGAGCAGTGTGTGTGTGTGATAGAGGCGGGAATTTTGGTGATGCCAATACACACCTCAGTTTCCCTCTGTGGTTGGTATTGCCATGATTATAAAGAGCAGGAGACATGAGGTGTTTTGTCACGGAGCTGTCACGGGGTGATATGAATGGGTCATTAAGGACAGGCTGGGACCAACCTACATCAGTGGAATACCCGACAGAGACAAGGGAATAATTGTCACCTGTCCATGGGAGGATCTCAGCTTGGCTGAGTGAAGCACACATGGACTCATGATGTGCTTGGGAGCAGGAAGAACTGGGTTTGCAGATGCAGGGAGCTCTACCAGAGCGAAGACAAATGGACACGCTCAGTGAAAGGAAACCAAACTATTTTCTACAGCAGCCTGGCTCAACTGTTTCTCCCAAAAAAGTCTGTCATATTCAGTCTCCTGAAAGAGGTAAAATCAGTCACTGCCCCTTTCTGTGCGGGGCAAAGCTTCAGAAGATGGAGTTCTGCATAACCAGCCTTGAGATCCAGCCTTAGTGACACCAGATTGCACAGGAAACCCATCCCCCCCATCCCTCAGCCTCCCCGGTATCATCTGGCCCATCTCAGCACCACAGTCTGTGAAGTATTCGTGCTTTCAAGGGCTGGCTCAAAGATAACAGTCATAAGTAGGGCCAGTGTTTGCTGGCAGCGAAAAAGAGTAATTGACAACCATGAGCAATATATAATCCTTTACAACCGGAAAGTGCATTGGGGGGAGGGGACAGGAGCAGTGATGAGCTGCCAAAATCTTAACAACCGATTCCCTATAAAAAGTTCTGATTTAAGGGAGGGGAGTGGGGGAGGGGCCAGGGGAGAGATCCTCATGGGGCCGGAGGCCCCTGCAGGGCCTGGGCCAATTGCCCCACTTGCCCCCTCCCGTCTCCTCTGGCCAGCCCTGGAGCTTGCAGCAGCCCCCCCCCCCACCTTGCTGGGCCATTCAAAAAGTGGCAGCAGCACGACTCCAGAGCTCAGCTGAGCTGCCCAAATGGTGCCGGCGGCTGGCCACACTGCAGCTGGGGGGAAGCGGGGGAAGGGCCGGGGGAGCCTCAGCCTCCCCAGCTGGGAATCCTGGGAGCAACAGGATGGTCCGGCCCACAGACCAGAGTTCTTTGCCCACCCCCTGGCCCTTTAACAGCTGGTTCTCCACGGAGGTCTAATTTTAGCAACCGGTTCTTGAGAACCTGTGGGAACCGGCTCCAGCTCACCACTGGACAGGAGCCAGCTGTGTGGGGAAGGTGGGGCCCAGACACTGGGCATTGAGAGCCTGGAGCCGGCTGTGTGCTGGGGAGACAGGGCATGAACCAGCTGTGTGCAGGGGAGAGGAGCAAGGGAGAGGTGCTGTTGATGCCGTCTGCAGCACGATGAGGGTGCCCAGCGTCCCACTGCCAAGTGCCCCTCACTCCCGACCCGCAGCCCCTGCTCTCCCAGTCCTGACCTCCAGACTCACAGCTCTGCTGGTGCCCCTCACTCCCGACCTGCAGCCACCTGGGTTCCCCCCAGCTCTAGTGGTGCCCCTCACTCCTGATCCGCAGCCCCTGCTATCCCAGTCCTGACCTCCAGACTCACAGCTATCCTGGTGCCCCTCACTCCCGACCCGCAGCCCCCTGCGCTCCCTCCAGTTCTGACAGTGCCCCTCACTCCTGATCCGCAGCCCCCTGGGCTCCCTCCAGCTCTGCTGGTGTTCTTCACTCCCGACCCGCAGCCCCTGCCATGCCAGTCCTGACCTCCATACTCAGAGTTCTGCTGGTGCCCCTCACTCCCGACCCGCAGCCCCCTGCACTTCCTCCAGCTCTGCCGGTGCCCCTCACTCCCGACCCGCAGCCCCTGCCATCCCAGTCCTGACCTCCAGACTCACAGCTCTGCTGGTGCCCCTCACTCCCGATCCGCAGCCCTCTGCACTCTCTCCAGCTCTGCTGGTGCCCCTCACTCCCGACCCGCAGCCCCCTGCGCTCCCTCCAGCTCTGCTGGTGCCCCTCACTCCCGACCGGCAGCCCCTGCTATCCCAGTCCTGACCTCCAGACTCACAGCTCTGCTGGTTCCCTTCACTCCTGACCCGCACCCCCCTGCGCTCCCTCCCGCCTGACGGTGCCCCTCACTCCCGACCCGCAGCCCTCTGGGCTACCTCCAGCTCTGACGGTGCCCCTCACTGCCGACCCGCAGCCCCTGCCATCCCAATTCTGACCTCCGGACTCACAGCTCTGCTGGTGCCCCTCACTCCCGACCCGCAGCCCCCTGCACTCCCTCCAGCTCTGACGGTGCCCCTCACTCCCGACCCGCAGTCCCTGCTATCCCAGTCCTGACCTCCAGACTCACAGCTCTGCTGGTGCCCCTCACTCCCGACCCGCAGCCCCCTGCGCTCCCTCCAGCTCTGCTGGTGCCCCTCACTCCCGACCGGCAGCCCCTGCTATCCCAGTCCTGACCTCCAGACTCACAGCTCTGCTGGTTCCCCTCACTCCCGACCCGCAGCCCCCTGCGCTCCCTCCAGCTCTGACGGTGCCCCTCACTCCCGACCCGCAGCCCCTGCCATCCCAATTCTGACCTCCGGACTCACAACTCTGCTGGTGCCCCTCACTCCCGACCCGCAGCCCCCTGCGCTCCCTCCAGCTCTGACGGTGCCCCTCACTGCCGACCCGCAGCCCCTGCTATCCCAGTCCTGACCTCCAGACCCACAGCTCTGCTGGTGCCCCTCACTGCCGACCTGCAGCCCCTGCTATCCCAGTCCTGACCTCCAGACCCACAGCTCTGCTGGTGCCCCTCACTCCCGACCCGCAGCCCCTGCTATCCCAGTCCTCACCTCCATACTCACAGTTCTGCTGGTGCCCCTCACTCCTGACCCGCAGCCCCCTGCGCTCCCTCCAGCTCTGACGGTGCCCCTCACTCCCGACCCGCAGTCCCTGCCATCCCAGCCCTGACCTCCAGACTCACAGCTCTGCGGGTGCCCCTCACTCCCGACCCGCAGCCCCTGCCATCCCAGTCCTGACCTCCAGACTTACAGCTCTGCTGGTGCCCCTCACTCCCGACCTGCAGCACCCTGGGTTCCCCCCAGCTCTCTGGTGCCCCTCACTCCTGACCCGCAGCCCCTACTATCCCAGTCCTGACCTCCAGACTCACAGCTCTGCTGGTGCCCCTCACTCCCGACCCGCAGCCCCTGCCATCCTAGTCCTGACCTCCAGACTCACAGCTCTGCTGGTGCCCCTCACTCCTGACCTGTAGCCCCCTGGGTTCCCCCCAGCTCTAGTGGTGCCCCTCACTCCCGACCCGCAGCCCCTGCTATCCCAGTCCTGACCTCCAGACTCACAGTTCTGTTAGTGCCCCTCACTCCCGACCCACAGCCCGCTGAGCTCCCCCCAGCTCTAGCGGTGCCCCTCACTCCTGACCCGCAGCCCCTGGGCTTCCCCCAGCTCTACCAGTGCCCCTCACTCCCGACCCGCAGCCCCTGCTATCCCAGTCCTGACCTCCTGTGAGGTTATGAGTGTAATATATTTCATTGAAAGGTGACACGGCCAGAAAGAGTTAATTAACTCACCTAACCCACTGACCTGACCCATGGGTGAACCTTGAGGGCTGGTTAGGAAGATCTGTAAATGAACAGAGCTTTGAAATGCAAGTCTGCACTGTTAGAGGTAGAAGGGGAGATGTTTGCTCAGGTCTTGTGATGTCAGCAAACAAGTCTCGTCTATTGCTGTAGTTTTAATTCAAAGATCAAAAAAGGAATATTAACATTTATGATGATACTTGAGTGAAATAGTATTATTGTCTCTGTGAAGGTTGTGCTAACCTGGATCTGAACTCTTTAATGGGTAAATTAGCCTGTGCTAATTGCCAGGATGTTTGGGAGAAGGAGTGAAGCCTGTTCTTTTCTCAGGCTGAAAGGCTGCTGGAAATATATAAGAACCCTGGGACATGATCCTGCTTCATCTCAGATCTGCTTTGGGTTTCAAGAGCGGGAAACCTTAAGCCATAAGGATTGAGATCCTGAGTCACTGACTGGAGTCATCCTGAATATGGACATTGGACTGTAACCTCTGGACTATTTCTGAAAGGACTTTTGGCAACTACAAGCTCACCTCTGCTATGCATCTGAACCTCAAGAATTGAATTCAAGTCTGTCTGTATATTGATCTTTTAACCAACTCTCTCCCTCTCTCTTTTCTTTGTTAATAAATTTTAGCTTAGTTAATAAGAATTGGCTGTAGCCTGTATTTTGGGTAAGATCTAAGTTATAATTGAACCTGGGTATGTGGCTGATCCTTTGGGATTGGAAGAACCTTTTCTTTGATATGATGAGATCAGATTTTCAGGAATCATCATCATATCTGACATGTGTGTCTGGACGGAGGCCTGAGGCTGGGCACTTTAAGGGAACTGCGTGGTTTGGACTTCTAAGTGACCAGTGAGGTGCTACAGAAGCTGTTTTGTGTTGGTTGGTAAATCTAAGTATTGGAATAACCACCAGCATTTGGGGTTTGTCTGCCCCGTTTTGTTTGCAGTTCACCCTGATTGAGTGACCTCAGCTGGCTCCACGGGCAGCACCATCACACTGCTCCTTTCTAGTCACACTTTCTACACATCTAACATTAGTATATAATGTAATACAGATCTATCCCAACACCTGCTGGAGGTCCTCTGGTAAGGTGGATTCAGCAGCATGCCTGCAGGAGGTCCTCTGGTAAGGCGGATTCGGCGGCATGCCTGCGGGAGGTCTGCCGATCCTGTGCCTTCGGCGTAACCACCACTGAATTGCCGCTGAAGCCGCAGGACTGGCGGAGGTCCCGCAGGCATGCCGCCTAATCCGCATTACCAGGGGACCTCCTGCAGGCAGCCTGACTGCCACCCTCACAGCGATCGGCAGGCCACCCCCCGCAGCTTGCTGCGCTGGTGCCTGGAGCCGCCCCTGTCCCTGACCCAGGGCAGAGAATAGTGAAGCTGAACATCCAGAGCTTGCAAGATAAAGGAGCAGGGGGTTGAGGCCTGGCAGTGTTGGCAGAACGGGAAAGCATCAGAGGGTTCTATGGCAACCAGGGGCATTGATGGGAGTCAGTGAGGGAGGAGTTGGTGGCTTTGTTCTGGCGGTCGTGCAAACACCACAACATTAAAGAAACCAACAGTGCCAAGTCCTGCAGCGTCGCCTGTGGGATTTCCACAAGAGCATCCAGGCAGGGGAGCCAGTCAGCGTGTGACTGTACGATCGGATCAAGCGACAGCTGCCCGAGTTCCAGGAGATGAGGCTGCAGCTGGCCGATATGAGCGGGAGCACCAAGTGAAGGGAGGGGCAGCCTCCCCTGACATTTTTGCAGCCTGCAGGGAATGGAGACAAAGCAGGGGGATGCAGGGACTCAGGGCAGGACCCGTGAATCCGGTAGTGCAGGACCACAGTCGCTGGAGGAGGAGAGAGAGTCCTGCGAGAGGAAGCCGCTGGTGGGAAGCAATAAGTGCAGAGTGCAAACCAGCCAGCTGAGAGTCACAGGGGTCTAGAAAACAGAACAGCAGCAGGTCCCAGGGTGTAATGGGCAGCACTCAGGACTCTGAATCCTGGAATCTGAGTTCAAATCTCAGTGGGACCTCTGGCGGGTACGGTGGTTTGCTGCAAAGCCTTGGAGCTCAATATGCTTTGTTACCCTCTCCCTGGCTGAACTAGAGTGGATGCTTTTTTTTTTCTCCTCCTGCTGGGTCTCTGATGCCCACTGGAGATAGGTCTTTGGTCTGGCTGGTTCAATGGGCTGGCGGCTATAGGGTGGGGTCCTAGAACTTAACAGTCTGGCTAGAGATTCCTGTGGATTGATCATATGGTTGTTTCTTGCTGCTTCACCTGATGTCCACAACTTTGGTCCCTGTAGCTGCAGCTCTTCCTCTTGCCCACATGGCGCTTGAAGAAAGGAGTGTCAAGGCCAGGCTTCATAGTCAGGGCTAGGCAGGAGGGAGGCAGAGTCCCAGGCGGGAGCCCAGCACCTCTCCTCCTCTGGGCACCTAGGACAGAGGCGGCTGGTGCTGACAGCTCCAAGGGAAGGCTTAAAAGCCACAGAGCAACCGAGGTCAGGGCCAGAGGAAGGCAGGACCATGCCTATGCGTGGCCAGCAGACAGCCACAGAGACACCCAGCCAGGCTGCTCCCTGCCAGGCCAAACACCCACTGAAGGCCACCCACAGAGGAGCATGCGGGGTGGCTGCTGATGCTCTGTGGCCAACATCAGAAGATGGTAGGAAAGCAGGGCCAGCCCCCCTGGTGGGGCCTCTTACTGTTCCCACTCAAGGTGCTCACTTTGGCAGTGGGGCAGGAGATTTTACCCCAAGAGGCTTTTCCCCAGCTGGCGAGAAGCAGAGAAACACCCAGGCTCCCAAGGGGCTATGTAGCAAGTACCCTCCAGCACAGGGACAGGCGCACACTTGGAAGAGGGAAACTGCTCCACACGCTAGCCTGGGCAGCAGCCCATTTTCTTTGGCAAGTCAGGAATGGCAAAGGCGAGACTGGAAGCACCTGGGGCTCATGCCCCAGCCTTTGTGACACCCAACCCCCAACTCCTTCCCGGGGCTCTAGCTGAAGCCAGAGCATTGGCCTGAGCGGCCAAGAAGAGGTTCCAGCCCTGAAGGGAGCAGGACTTTCAGCACAAAGGTAAAACTGCGCAAGTATAACCATGAAGGGACTTGAACCCTCAATCGCCTGATCCGAAGTCAGATGCCTTCTCCATTAGGCCACGTGGTCACACAGAAAAAGGCCCTCCAGGCACTTCTTTGGGAAAGGCAGACACTGACGCATCCGACGAAGGGGGGAATTCACCCACGAAAGCTCATGCTCCAATACGTCTGTTAGTCTATAAGGTGCCACACGACTCTTTGCTGCTTTTGCAGACACTGTGTTTCTCGGGTCAGCTACTGAGGGGGGCCAAGACTCTCTGGGCACAAGAAGTCGAGTTCCCAGTGACACGTGAGACTTAATTCTCTGGAGCCAGGTGCAGGGCTTTGGCAGGGAGGCTCAGGCATGGGGGATTTGGGTGCAGCGGGTGGACCAGCTGTCTAGGTGCAGAGATTTAGTCGCACTGAGGCACAGGAGGGAGGAGGAGGAGGAATCCTGCTGACAGGCAGTGGCTGTGCAGAAAAAGAGGAGGGGTTCCTGGGACTTTTTTTGCTTCTCTTTTGCCTGCCTGCTCACTCTTGTGGTGAACGGTGAAGATAGTCCCAACAAGCCCAGATAGATCAATTGGTAGAACATCAGGCTTTTAATCTGAGGGTCCAGGGTTCAAGCCCCTGTCTGGGTGCTCAGCTTTTAAGTTGCCTTGTGTGCCAGGAGCCAAGTTCTGTTCACAGCCACACAGGGATTCCCAGAAGCTGTGGCCATTTCCTGGGAAGGTTCCTTTCCTTAGCAATCAGGAGAGAGGCCACATCCACAGGAGCAGGTGGAGAAAGCGTTCTCTACAATGGTGCTTAGATCGGGATAATCCCCCATGCCTGAGCCTCCCTGCCAAAGCCCTGCACCTGGCTCCATAGAATTACATCTCACTGGGAACTCGACTTCTTGTGCCCAGCATCTCGCCCCCCCCTCAATAGGTGACCCAAGAAACACAGTCTCCACCTTTTCCAAAGAAGTGCATGAAGTAGGCATCCACATGGCTTAACAGATAAGGCTTCTGACTTTGAATCAAGAACTTGCGGGGTCAAGTCCCTTTGTGCTTTTGTTGCTGCAGTTTTACCTTTCTCACCCTGTTCCTGCCCTAGTGCCCGGGTTGACCTGGTGGTGGAAGGGGACTGGGGGCCAGTGGTGCGGGGAGGAGGTTGAGCTGGACCCTGAGCTAGACTAGACCCTGGCGGTGAGAGTCTGGCCACCACTTGCCGCTCCATCCTGGTGTCCCCCAATGGGAATCATTTTGGGAGGGAAGTGGGGCTTCAGCCTCCCCTCCCTGATTTTAGCTGCTTCCCCTGCTCCCCCCCAGCTGTGCTACTGAGTGGAAGTGTCCTGTGCCCATAATCAAAACCCTCTTCTGCCAGCACCAGGCCTCCTGCTTCTTACACTGGGCCTGCAAGCGAGGGGGCGGCTGGCACAGCGCCAAGAGTCTAACCTGTGTGGCAGGAGGCGGCTGACGCCCGCAGCCTGCTGGGGAGCTCCCAGAAGTTATTAAGGGACAGAGACTCCTCAATGCCCTTAGTAACAAGGGTTTGGGGTTCACTAAGGCCAGTAAGGGGGTCACTATGTCGGCCCTATAACCCTGGGTGTCAGGTCATTGCCCAGCTTTGATCTAGAGCTCAGATCCCAACAACCGACCAGCAGCCCACAGCCTCCCCCTGGGTCAGCCCCACCTGGTTACTCCTTACAGGCCGACCTTACCCCCCTTCCAGCCCCGGATTCACCCCCTAATCATCCTACTGCTGCTCAGAGCCACAGCCGTGGAGGTGCTGAAGGAGGGAGGGGTGACTCTAGGGTGGGGTTCTTCTCTAAAGATGGCTGGCAGAAAGGTGGTGCTCAGCTCTGAGAGCCACCTGCCTAGTTGCCTCGCTGCCAGGGGATGCAGACATTTCTGTAAGGCCATTAAATGGGGTATTTGGCTCCTGAGTGAATGTGAGGAATGTGCAATTATGAGAGGGAATTTCCATCCCTCTTTCATGCACAATTAAGAGCCCCAGTGGCCTAATGGATAAGGCATTGGCTTCCGAAGCCAGAGATTGTGGGTTCAAGTCCCATCTGGGGTGAAAACCTCCTTCCTTCTTGTATATTGTAAAGAAACCTTGGTCTTATTTTCACCAAGGAAGCTGGGAGATGTTGGAACACAAAGTACTGCAGCTTGGGAACAATCCCCCAGAAATAGCATCTTCCACTTGAAAAATGCTTTCTAGACCCATCAGTAGCAAACACTTAATACTAGTGTTTGTCTGAGAATAGAGTGAAGGGAAGTGTTTACTCCGACACCTCAGTGAAAGAGCAAGGCCATTCTGAAAGAGAATGGATCTGTCTGGAGACAAAGCACACCTTGAGAATGAGCAACAGTGTGAAAAGAGGTTCAAATGTGTGTTAGGTGTTAGTTAGGTTGGTCTGACAAATTTCAAGAAAATACCAATGCTCGTAGACTGATGCGGACACTGGCTGCTTCTGATCTTTTACTGAGAATTCATTGAGAAATATTTTCCTTAACTATGTTATGGAATATTGGGTGGGCTATGAAGGCACCATTCCTCCTGCTTTCGCCCTTCGAGACAACACGGCTACATGGCATGCGGCCAGTGCTCACCTTCCAGTCAACTGCTAGAGAAGACAACACAGACAGGGATGGCAGCAGGGCAGACTGGAGCTCCGCGGAGATGGTGGGACCAGGTCTCATCAATGGGGAGGTGGCCACCCCAGCATGCACAAGGCTGAGCCAGCAAGTGTGGTGTGCGCTTCACCGTGCCCCTACTCACTGCACATGGTGGGGGGGGGGCAGTTACTGAGTTCGGTTGGTCTGGCAAATTTAGGGCTTGGCTACACTTGCAGAGGTAGAGCGCTGGGAGTTAAACCACAGCAGGGAAACCGCTGCCGAGTGTTCACACTGACAGCTGCAAGCGCACTGGAGTGGCCACATTAGCAGCTCTGGCAATGCCACAGAGAGCAGTGCAGTGTGTTAGCTATCCCAGTGTGCAAGTGGCTGCAACGTGCTTTTCAAATGGGGGACGGGGGTGGAGTGTGACAGGGAGTGTGTTGTGTGTACGTGGGGGGAGTGACAGTGTGTTTGGGGGGGCTGAGAGTGTGTTAGCATGTTGTCTTGTGTGTTCAGACAGCAGCAGACCCCCACCTTCCCTCATACACACTCACAACAGCAGCATTCCACACTAATGTTTGCTTTGTCCTAGAGCAGATAAGCAGCCGGCTGTCAGAACCGGAGCTTTGAAAGGGGATATCTGCATGCCTGCAGCCGATTTCAAAACAATGACCAGAGTGGGCACTTGACTTCAGGGGATTTTGGGACATTTCCTGAGGCCAATCACAGTGCAGTGATGCAACACGTCATCCACACTGCTGCCAGGGCGTTTCAGCAGGGCTCAGCGAGCTTTATACTTCTCATGGAGGTGGATTACCAGGAGAGCTCCAGCTGCAGAGCCCAGGTGCTCCATGTGCCTTGCGAGTGTGGACACCTCAGGAGTTAGGGCACCCGGGGCTGCTTTAATGGGCTCTAACTTGCAAGTGTAGCCAAGCCCTGAGACTATGTCACTTGTGTGACTTACTTGTGCTATTGTAATAAATACAATAGACGTGCAATGGTCAGAAATTGCACCAGCATAGAAGTATATTAAAGGGAAACCCTAAGGAAATTAAGAGTTTAAATTATCCTCCACATGTCCCGTGTCCCACTAAAATGAATCCAACCCACAGGGCACGTGGGCAGAAGTATCGGTGTCAGGATGCTACATTGTTAGCACAGTAAATGAAGCTGCAAAATAAATGATGCTTAAATGACCTCACTCTATTTTTTTACAATTCGGTATTAAGAGGTAATAGATACAGATGGACACCAGGCAGGGTCGTTTGGAGGATGAAGCCTTTATGCTTCCATCTCCCACCACTGTCAACTTTTAGCCAATTAGGACAAGTCAGCAAATAAGAACAACCTCAGGTCTCAGTAACTACTGCAGGTAGCAAAATCCTACAAGGAGCAGTTTCTGGCACTACACCTGCCCAGCTCTGCTCCCTGGCTCTTCTCAGGCTCCTGCTCTCTCCTTAGCTCTGCCCCACTCTGGCCCAGGCAGTTCCAGCTCCCACGGAGGATGGGACCCCCTGGCCTGGTGACTCCCTCATTACACTGCCTGGCCTGTCAGTGCGGCTAACTTGGAGCTTTGGCCTCTCCCCATTGCCCAGGGGACTGTCAGTCTCAGGGGCCTGATTTCCCATTGGCCCTTTCCCCTTCTACTGGGACTGGGAACTAGCCAACCAAAACCCCCACTAAGCTTTAGTAAGGGGCCAACAGTCCCTTACATGAGCTGGCCCCATGAGGGTCACTGATGGCCAGAGAAGGCAGCATGAGCTGGTCCCATGGTGTAATGGGCAACACTCAGGACTCTGAATCCTGCAATCTGAGTTCAGATCTCAGTGGGATCTTGTGGTAAAGCCCTGGAGCTCACACTGCCCCACTTCCCTGTCTCCAGCTCTGCAAGAGCCATTTTTTCCCCTCCTGCTGGATGGGTCAGGGCTCTAGAACTGACACCTGAGGGTTGGGATTCTCACGGCTTCACCTGGTGCCCACAAGTCTGGCACTTGCCACTGTGCTTGAAGGAAGCAGGGCTGGGCAGGTGGGAGCCCAGCACCTCTCCTCCTCTGGGCACCTAGAGCAGAGGTGGCTGGTGCTGACAGCTCCAGGGGAAGGCTTAAAAGCCACAGAGGCTAGGGCAAGAGGAGGAGAGGACCATGCCTATGTGTGGCCAGCAGACAGCCACAGGGCCAGCCTGCTCCCTGCAGTGCTGAACCCCACTGAAGGCCACCCACAGACCGGCATGCAGGGCGGCTGCTGCTGTTTCTCAGGTCATCTACTGAGGGGGCTGAGACACTCTGGGCACAAGAAGTTAAGTTCCCAGCGACAAGTGAGACTTAATTGTATGGGGCCAGGTGCAGGGCTTTGGCAGGGAGGCTCGGGCATGGGGGATTGAGGTGCAGCGGACGGACCGGCTGTCTAGGCACAGAGATTTAGTCTCCCTGAGGAGGAGGAGGAATCCTGCTGACAGGCAGTGGCTGTGCAGAAAAAGAGGAGGGGTTCCTGGGACTTTTTTTGCCTCTCTTTTGCCTGCCTGCTCACTCTTGCCTGCACACTGGGATAATCACTCTTGTGGTGAATGGTGAAAATGTTTCCTAACAAGTCCAGGTAGCTCAGTTAGTCGAGCATCAGGCTCTTAACCTGAGGGTCCAGGGTTCAAGCCCCTGTCTGGGTGCTCAGCTTTTAAGTTGCCTTGTGTGCCAGGAGCCAAACTCTGTTCACAGCCACACAGGGATTCCCAGAAGCTGTGGCCATTTCCTGGAAAGGTTCCTTTCCTTAGCAATCAGGAGAGAGGCCACATCCACAGGAGCAGGCCTAGAACACGCAGTCTCTGGCTGCCAGGAAGCGCTGTGGGGCCAGGTGCTGAGAAAGCCCAGAGGGGGAGCAGCAGAGATGAGGGGAAGAGAGACAGAGAAGCAATGAGGACAGAGCACGAGTGTAAAGGGGGCATCTGGTCTGGCTATTGTGGGGAACTTCCCTGGTTTATACATGACCCTGGTGGAATTGGCTGTAGAAAGGATCTGAGTCCCCACCCCCTTACCCAGAGGCTGCCTGACCTTGAGGACTGTTAGGATACAGAGATTCAGGCCTGTCTGCAGAGGCCTGTACTTTCAGAATTTAGGTGTATTTTTATCACTTAGCTAGTTATAAAGATATAAAAGAGAGAATAAAAAATCACTGTCTGTCTGTGTAATGGCCTTCTCTTACTGTGACAGTCTGAGGCCTGGTTCTTCGGCTAAGCAGCAAAGGCAGCCATAAGCTGGGAAGTGTCTGGTCACATCCTCACATTCCCAACTAGTCACACTGAAATAAGGTGCGATGGGGCTGTTAGGAATACAATCCTGCCCTGATATTCCTATCACCTCCAGAGAAAGGGAAACTTAGTTTGGTAGCATCCTGTCTGGCAGGAACTCACTTATCAATAGACACAGCTGGAAAACCCTTATGTCTGTATAGATGTAGTTGTGAAATCCTCCCTTCTGTATTGTTTTGTATGTTTATTTGCATGGTCTCTGTCTGGGTCTGTGATTGTTTCTGTCTGCTGTATAATTAATTTTGTTGGGTGTAACCAGTGAAGGAGGTGGAATATAACCATGTTACAGGATATTAGGACTGGTTAGTCTAGAGAAGGAGTGAGGGTGCCAGGCGGCGCGGCGGTCGGGGCCATGTGGTGAGTGCCCCCCTGAAGCACTGGCCGCCCCTTCTCTCTCCCCGCTCCTCCCTTCCCCACTAGACCGGCGCGCACTCTGCAGCACAGGAGTCCCCTGGCTCTGCCACCCTGTGGGTTTTTATTTTGTTTTTCCCCTGCTTTGCCGGCTGCGCGTTGTCTTTCCCCATCCCCTGCTTTGCTGCTCCAGCCCCGCCATTTTTGTGTTGTCCCCGCCCCCACTTTGCTGCTCCAGCTGTGCCGTGTCCCTCCCCAGCTTTGCTGCTCCAGCCCCACCGTTTTGTGTTGTCCCCGCCCCCACTTTGCTGCTCCAGCTGTGCTGTGTCCTCCCTCCCAGCTTTGCTGCTCCAGCCCCACCGTTTTGTGTTGTCCCCAGCCACTTTGCCACTCCAGCCACGTCGTGTCCCCCCGCTTTGCCGCTACAGCCGCGCCGTATCCCCCCCCACACCCCCACGTTGCCGCTCCACCCGTGGCGTTTTTTTCCCCCCGGTTTTGGTGCGCCGGGGGCCCCACCCCAATTTTTTTTGCTTGGGGGGGGCAAAAAGCCAGAGCCGGCCCTGCCCACACCTGACTCCCTGGCATCTTTACAGGGGCCTGACAAGCTTTACTTGTGTTTGGATTCTGCAAAGCAGAGGAGCAGGCGAGGTTTTCCTTGCAAGTTGTGTGTGAGTGAATCTTTGGCCAGGTCTGCACTACAAAGTTGTTTCAGCAGAATTATATTGCTCTGGTGTGTGAAAAACACACAACACTCCCTCGGTCGGCAGCTTGTGGCTGGTGCACACACTGCAATGCCACGTCTGGCGACAAAACTGCCCTGTTTTGGTGAGAAAATAAAACGACTTCGATGAGAGGCCTAGAGCTTTTTGCAGCAAACTTAAAGTGACAGAGTAGATGCTGCTGTTCATTATACCACCATAACTGGCCTCCGCCAGTATCCCACAATGCTCGCTGTGAACTCGGCTGCCCTGCATTCCTGCTACAGAGCCATGGGCCCCTCCCCTTTCATTGCTCTGGGAAGTTCTCACAGCTGAGCCTGCTGCTCTGCTCCGGCAGCCAGGAGCAAATCACTGCCGTGGATGCTGCTCTCTGCCGCACTGCGAACACAGAGCAGGCGGCGGGAGCTTCCTTACAGTGTAGGGGGGCCACTGGCATCCGAACTGTGACACGCCCAGGACACCCCTTCCCTCGAGGAGGCTCTTACCTTCTAAACAGGGACGTCTGTTTTCTAGTAAAATCACTAAAAGGGAAGGAGAAAACTCGAAAGAGGTTCCTCCTGGCAGTCACGTGCCTGAACCCGAATACTCTCTCAGTCCTCAAAGAGAGACCTGGAGAAGGAGACTTGCTGAAGCAAAGCCACAGGGGTCTCTGAGGTTTCCCTGGCCCCTCACCCCTGTCCTGCCTGGCTGATGTCAGCATCTCTCTGTGAGGTCACCACCTCCCCACCACCTTTGACCAATAGTCTGAGGTCCTGCAAAAGGCCTTTGTGATGTCACTGCCACACCCCTCCCTTGCTGTGCTAATGTCCTGCCCCTGCCCAGGCACTGTGGAGGTTTGAGCTACTCCCTGTGGATCACCCCACTCAAGGAGCGTTCGTTCTAGGCAGCAAGCCGGCTAGACAGGAAAACATCAGATGCTGCTCCCAATGCTACACTCAGTTTTTCATAAATTAGTCGACTTTATGGCCAGAAGAGACCATTAGAGCATCTAATCTGACCCCCTGCATATCACAGGCCTCCTGTATGACACAATAGCTACTTTTGGGGGCAACACATCCCAGAAAGGCATCTAGTCTTCATTAAATGACATCAAGAGATGGAGAATCCACCACTTTCCTTGGTAGCTTATTCCTGTGGTGAATCATCCTCGCTGTTGAATATTTGTGCCTTAGTTGTAATATGAATTTGTCTCTTTTCACCTTCCAGCCATTGGGTCTTGTTATGCCTTTCTCTGCGAGATTAAAGAGCCCTTTCATACCCAATCTTTTCTCTCCATTAAGGCACTTCAACACTTCAATGAAGTCACTTTTCATTCATGAAGGACCCCCCGCCGCCGAATTGCCGCCGAAGACCCACAGTGGAAGAATCTCCGGAGGCCCGGACTCCACGAGAGTTTTCCAGAGCTCCCGGAGTTAGTGAAGGACCCCGCTCCAGGAGCCCCAAAAAACTTTTGTGGGGGCCCCTGTGAGGACCAGGGCAAATTGCCCCACTTACTCCACCATCTGGGCGGCCCTGATGGGACCTGGAGCTACTGTTATTTCAGGACTCCTGTGAGACCCTCAGCTGGTTGGTTTGCACTCTGCTCTTTGGGACTCTCTCTCCTCCTCCCTCTCTGCTGCTCTCCTCCCCTAGACATTGAACCCAGCCCTTGCTGCTGCCAACACCAACTGGCAGAAGGGCCTATAAGTCCCCTGCCTGAGGGGAGGCCAATGCATGTGGTCGGCCATAAGCAATATGATATTTTCTGTCTTATTCTCTAGCCCTTTCTTAATGATTCCCAAGATTCTCTTTGCTTTTTTGCCCGTCGTTGCACACTGAGTGGATGTTTTCAGAGAACTATCCGCAGTGACTCCAAAATCCCTCACTTGAGTGGCAACAACTATTTTTGGCCTCATCATTTTATATGTATAGTTGGGATTATGTTTTCCAATGTGCATCACTTTGCATTTATCAACAAATCTGTCATTTTGTTGCCCTTTCACCCAGTTTTGTGAGATCTTTTTGTAACTCTTCGCAGGCTGCTTTGGACTTAACTTTCCTGAGTAGTTTTGGATCATCTGCAAATTTAGCCACCTCGCTGTTTACCCCCTTTTCCAGATCCTTTATGAATATGTTGAATAGTACTTGTCCCAGAGGCCCTGGGGGGCACCACTATTGACCTCTCTGCATTTTGAAAACCGACCATTTATTCATACCTTGTAATCAGTTATTTACCCATGAGAGGACCTTCCCTCTCATCCCATGAGAGTGTAATAGAGCAGAATAGGGCTTCCTTGGGTGTGGGCGTGAATTGACAATATATCAGGGGGTTGTGCACATTTATTGTCCTGGTGAAAAAGTGTGTCTGATACTCAGTCTTTGCTGCTCCTGCCAGCTGTGACTGCTGAGGACATTTTCCTTCTCTGCTCCAGGGTCTCTCTTCTGCCAGATTCTCAAAAAGTCAGGCCCCCTGCAGACTATGGCAGAGCAGTTTGGTAATAGGCTGCAGGACTCACCACGTAAGAATGTAACTGCTGTAGCACCTTGACTATCCATGGGCCAAATCCTGCAGCCCTGGATAACCTCCCACTGATGGCAATGGGAATTGAGCCTTTGTAACTAGCTGCTTGTACCTGAGGTCTCAGCTATGGATTAAACTGGTGGCAAACACAGCTTCAGCCAAAGAAGAGAAGGATATAAGTGAAAGAGCAAAGCCGGCCATCCGGGGAGCTGCTGCAGTCCCATCACCACAGCTGGAAGGGAGAAGAGGAAAAACTCCCTAAAGTGCTGGGAGCAGCCCCGAGAAAAGGAAGTTTGTCAGTGAGATCAGTTGCAATAACTATGAAATGACAGAGTGCTTTCTCCTCTGTGCCGACATGGCTGAATTGTGTTACTTTATTGTGAGAATAAGCTTTAAAATATCCTGCTCTAATTTCAGGATGGGTCTGTAACCATAACTGGACTCTGTGGGAAGTTGCCTCTGGATAGTGATCTTTGGGCAGAGCTGGCTGAAGAGCCTTCCTATTCACCGGGAGATCCTGGCTTGACCTGCCAGTTCTTCCTTGCTGAACCTAGTTTGTCTGTCAGGCTCCTTTCTTTTATTTCTTCTAATGAAAAGAAAAGACCTCACTGCACAATCCTTGTAAGTGCTTGTTCAAGACACAGAGACCCTTCCTTGCAGCTAAGTCTTAGAAAGTGTTAAATAGTAAGTCTGGAGCTGATGGAAAGGTTACCATAACTCAGAGTTGAGCTGAAGTTGCTGTGACTGAAACACAGAGCACTAATCAGTATCTGATCACAGCAGCTGGTGGGAGAAGCACATGTTAGAAGCCCTTTGTCAACTCAGCTGTGGCTTTCTGTGCACTGAGCCAGCCTGCTCAAGGTCGGCAAGTCTTGATGGAAATGAGCAACATTTTTACTTTGGAATTTGAAGGTTTAGTCTTGGACTATCAAGTAGAATGGTTGCAAATGTCTTCTTGGGGAGTAGGCTTAGTAAGCTAAAGCACCTGGGGAGTAGGCTTAGTAGGCTAAAGCACCTGTCTAGTAAACAGAAGATCCTGGGTTCAGCTCCCAGTGGTGCCTTGTTCTATAGCTTTTGTCTCCTCTGCTCACATTTTCCTGTGCCTTCCTAGGAAACAGAAGAGACCTCCCTTGACAATCCAAGTAATTGCTTGTGAAGAAAAAGGCTTCTTTCCAGCAGAGCGTTGGAGAGAATCAAATCCTCAGTCTGGTGTTGATGAAAAGGCTATTGGCATTGGCAAGGAGGTTGCTCCGGCTGCAATTTGCTGTGACAGGAGACCCTGTGTTGTGTGGCCATGCAATTCACTGGGGATATCTGTGCACAGAGCCCCTTCTAGAGGGTTCTCTGCAGGGCTTACAGGAAATGGAGAATGACTGTCCTTTCACTTTTCATGTTATTGTTGATGAAAAATGGAGCAGTTCGGGGAGAAGTCCCAGAGCGTGGCACCATGGCAGAGCTTGCCAAGAGAGCTGCTGGATAAAGAGCAGATTCAGGATCCAGCATCCAGTGCTGCCTTGCTGAACGTGCCTCCTCTTGTCCCCTTTTGGTCAATCTTTTTTGTTAATGGAGAAGCCCGACTCTGGCTCGCCATACAAATGCTTGCAAAAGAAACGGGTCTTTTTGCTGACAACTGTCAAAAGGAGGCTTTGGATAAACATGGAAACAAGGTCAAGGTCACTGTAACTCATCTTGCATGTGCAGCTGTTGAAGCTACAAGGCAGAGCACTAAGCACAGTATTACCACGGCTGGTCACAGCAGGATCTCTGTGTGGTGGGATCCGTGGGGTACAATCCCAAACAGTGGAACTGCTCTGTCCTCTTCTCTCTCCAGCCTGGGCTGTGTCTTACAATGCTGCACTAGTGACAAGCAGCAAAACCCCCTCCATGTGCTGTGATCACTCAGCCAACAACATGCAGCAATGCACCCAACTAAGTTGCATGAATGCTCTATAAGCCACTCCTCAATTATACATAGAGAGACACCAGCATATCTTCCTCAGCCCTCAGCCTTGCACCTCAGAAATGTACCATCTTACACTGCTCAAAACCTCTTGAAAAGTGCAAGCTCATTAATTAATTCACCACTTCCTCAAAAAGAAAGTGAACATGCACCAGCCTTTTTAATCTGAGCAGCTTTCCCAAGCACTTTGGACAATTTCACAAGTATAAAACATTAAAATAAGTTTATTAACTACAGAAAGATAGATTGTAAGTGATTATAAGTGTTAGGCAGAGAGGTCAAAGTTGGTTACGTAAATGAAAATAGAATCTAAGTGTGACATTCTAGACCTTTGGGGGAGCGGCTGTAACCCCCATATTCCTCATTTTCATATAATCGTGATCTTACATATAGAGCATGACTTGTAAGGTATCAAGGGAAAGGATATGATCTGCTGAAAGTTATTTATCTACCCATAGATGTACACCATTCATGCATATGAAGTTATAAGAATTGTGTAGTATGGTTGTCACTATGCTGTAAGCAGTGATGAGCTGCCAAAATATTAACAACTGGTTCCCTCCTTCTCACCTCACGAGGGGTTCGTGCCCCCCTGGGAGGTCATGCCCCATCCAACCCCCCATGTTCTTGACACCCCCAGGACCCTGACCCATCCCCCTTTCCCTGTCCCCTTACTGCCCTTTGCAGCCCCATCCAACCCCTCCTCTCATTCTTGATGGCCCCCCGGGACCCCTGCCCCATCCAACCACCCCTTCTCTCTGTCCCTGAGTGCCCCCACCACCTCATCCAACCCCTGCTCCTTCCTGATTGCCCCCGGGATCCTTGCCCCATTCAATCCCCTGTTCCCTGCCCTCTGACCGCCCTGACCCCTATCCACCCCTCCACAGCCAACCAAATACCCCTCCCTGCTCCCTGCCCCCTTACCACACTGCCTGGGGCTGGGACCGGGTCCACTCCGCCCGGGACCTCAACCGGCCCTGCGGGCCCGACTCCTGGGCCGGGCCGGCACCGGGCCAGAGCCGCTCTGCCGGCACCGGGGCCGGAGCCGCGGGGCCCAACTCCCCGAGCCGGGCCCGAGCTGGGGGTGCTTGGCTGGGACCGGGCTAGGGCACTCGGCCAGGGCCAGAGGGAGCCACTCCGCCCCCGCGCCCAGCTTACCTGCCTGCTACTTTTTTCTGGCTTCCCATGAACATTTGATTCGCGGGAAGCAGAGGAGAAGGAGGGCGGAGCATTCAGGGGAGAGGGGGAGGTGAGCTGGGGCCGGGCAGACAGCTGCCTGAGCCTTTGTTAAATTTAAAAGCTTTTTAGAACCGGTTGTCCTGGAACCACCGGTTCTAAAAAGGCTTCTAAACTTAACAACCGGTTCTTGTGAATGGGTGTGAACTGGCTGGAGCTCACCACTGGCTGTAAGTTGGGGGAATCAGCCATCACCTGCATGAAGCCACACATGGGGAATTGCTCAACCTTGCTTGGAAAGACACATGGTGCTGGGCCCCCCATCCAACTGAAGTCTTCGGTGTCACAGTGACCCAAGGTGTGTGCACAGAATGGGGATGGTGTATGTGTGGGTGGGTGGATGGATGGATGAATTGATTTCTGCATGTGTTTGTGTGGTTTTCTGCAAGGGTTTTGTGTGTGTGGGGGGGTGTTATTACAGCTCTGGGGGTTGTGTTTGTGGCTGTGCAAATGTGTGTGTGTTCATGTGGCTGGATTTGTGCATGTGTTTGCATCTGTTAGTAGTTGTGTTGATGTTGGCTGGATTTATGTGGGTGTTTGTGTATATTAGCAATTGTGTGTGTGTGTGTGTGGCTGGATTCATGCATGTGTTCGTGTATGTTTGCAATTGTGTGTGTGTGTGTATGTGTGTGCGAATGCTCAGCTGCCCTCTGCCGGTGCAACAACCGTTTCTCTATATGTCACAGCCCCCATACCGTCGACCCCGGTGGTGATTTCCCCATCTTACAAGGGCTGGCTGGCCTGACACTTAACCCCTCTGTGGAGTGTGGCGGGGGCTGCAGCTCACCTCCTGTGGGGCAGAAGGGCCCAGGTGTGGGGCACTGGGCTCCGATGCACCTGGAGAGCAGCTCAGGTGAGGTGCGGCAGGGCATGTGGTATCCGTTCTGTGTTGCCTGGTGCTGGGCCGTTGCACAATCCCCAGCCACGCTGCACAGCGCGCCCCGAGAGGGGACAGGGGGCCAAGCAGATGATCCAGCACGAGGGGGTGAGGATGTGTGGTTGGGGGGAGGAAAAGCCTTGGGCTGCACTGGGGGAGTGCAGAACAGGGGTGACACCCCAGAAACCTGCAGCAAAGGGATGGACAGGTGGGATGGGTGGATAGAAGAGGCAGCGAGACTAAAATCTAAAAGGGGAGTGTGGGGTCTGGTGGTCAGAACGGGGGAGGGGGGTTGGTGGTCAGAATTCCTGGGTTCTATCTCCAGCCCTGGGAGGGGAGTGGGGTCCAGTGGTTAGGGTGTGTGTTGTGGGGGGGAGCCAGGACTCCTGGGTTCTCTCCCTGGCTCTGACTCTCTCTTGTGCAATCCCTCGGCAGTTACCCAACTCACCAGCGTGTGGGAGCGAGGGGCTGGGGCCGGGTTGTGACATGGCCCAGAGTCCCGTACTGCCCCTTTGTTACCCAACCCAGGGCAGGGTGGGGGATGGCCTGGGAGACCCGCTAAGAAAGGCGCTTCTGGTGGGTCCGTGTGTGGGTCACGCTGCCCCCGGCTGGATAGACCCCTCTAGGTCAGAACCAGTCTCAGCCCGGGTCAGACCCTGGGAGCCCAGCCCCCTCTGTCGCCATGGCCATGTCTATTGGTCTCCTGGAAAGGTGCATTCTCATTGGTAGCTGTCCAGTGTCAGCGAGTTCCACAGGCCTCGGCACACGCTGTGTGGGGCAGGAGGTCTTTGTGTTGGGAGCAGTGGGAGTGAACTGTGTGCGGTTGTGTCTCTGAGCACAATTGCGAATATTCTGGTGTGTGTGTGTGTGATTGTGAGTGTGGCTGGGAGTGTGATTGTTTCTCTTTGGGGGTTGGGCTAGCATGCCCCTCTGGGTGTGTTGCGTGTGAGTGTTCTTGGGATTGTGTGAGTCCCTTTGTGCGTCAATGCGTGTGTGTGTGTCACTTGCTGCAGGATACAAAATCCTGCAAAGCCACCACACACACACAGAGCGGGGCTCAGCCCCACCAGCAGGGGACACACACACACACACACAGAGCGGGGCTCAGCCCCACCAGCAGGGGACACACACACACAGAGCGGGGCTCAGCCCCACCAGCAGGGGACACACACACACAGAGCGGGGCTCAGCCCCACCAGCAGGGGACACACACACACACACACACACACACACACAGAGTGTGGCTCAGCCCCACCAGCAGGGGGCAGCAGGGACACACACGTCTCTCCTGGGCCAGCTTGGACAATTTCCCATCACGACCCGGCACAGTGCTGGTGCCCCCACACGGGGGTGGGCAGTGACCGGGTGGGGGGGGGCAGATGTGCTGGATTCAGAAGGAAGCACTTTGGGAAAATCAGTTACGGCCCTTAGCAGAGCTGGGACACAGACCCAGTGACCCCTGCACCACCCTGGGAGGGGAGTGGGGTCGAGTGGTCAGAACAGGAGGGGGCTGGGCACCAGGACCCCTGGGTTCTATCCCTGGCCCAGGGAGTGGAGGGGGTCTAGAGCAGGGGGACTGGGAGCCAGGACTCCTGGGTTCCATAGGGGAGACTGTTTTTCCCTGTGCTTCCCTCCCTAGAGATCCCAGCCCAGCCCCCTAGTGGAGAGTGAGTGGGAGCGGGGGAAGTTGCTCTCCCACTTCAGAAACACGATTCAACCTCCCCTCCACCATGGGCTGTGACATCATGGACCCCCCCCCCCCCCAGGCAGGCAGTAGAAACCCCGCCCCGATCAGAGAAGGGAGGGGGTCTAGTTGCACCCACAACAATCCCACTCATGGTTGCAAAGAAACCCCCACAAACCACTGCTAGGACAGGATCTGCTGCTTTCTTTTCACCATGAGCTGCTCCCGGCCAGGCCCCACACCCCATTCACACGCCTTTGGTCACTATGTAGCTCAGTGGCAATCACTGCCCCGAAGTGACTCCGGCGCAGGCACCCACAGCACGAACTCCCCACACCGGATTCTGTCCACACGCAGAGAATTCTCTCCGCCGGGCTCCTTCGGTTCCTCTCGCTGCTCCCCGTCCTGCCGCCAGACACTGCTCATCTGCATAGCCCCGCCCATGGACACGTGACACCTTCTGTCGTTTTGGTCTCCAGTGAATGAGTTGCCTGCGGGGACTAAGCACGTCAGCAGACGTCACAGCCCCAGTGCACGTCACAGCCGCTGGGCGGGGACTGTCTGTGAGCCGCGCGCTGGGGGCGGGGCTTCAGGGAGAGACCCAGCCCCATAGACAGACTGGGGCAGGGAGCTATTGGGGGAAGGGATGAGGGGATGGGGGGAGGGAGAGACCCACCCCCATAGACCTGCAGGGGCAGGGGATATTGGGGTCAGGAGGAGAGGAGAGGGGGTTGGCAGAGACCCAGCCTGGGGTGCCGGGGAATTGGGGGGGGGGGGAGGGAGACATGTCGGGTGGGGGTGGGGTGTGTGAAATGTTGGTCCAGGGAAACTGAGTCATTCCCAGGACATGCTGTGCAGGGGAGAGCACAGGGGCAGGGAGAGAGCCCCAGCCCCACAGAGCCCCGGAGGGATATTGGGGGCAGGGGAGGGGATGGAGGGAGGAGAGACCCAGCCTCATAGACCCCTAGAGGCAGCGGGATATGGGGGGGGGGTAGGAGAGGGGATGGCTGAGGAAAGGCCCATCTCCATAGACCCCCAGAGGCAGGAAATGAGGGGAGAAGGGGGGAGGGAGGGATCCAGCCCTACAGACCCGTAGGGGCAGGGAGATATTGGAGGCAGGAGGGGAGAAGGGGGGTTGGCAGAGACCCAGCCCGGGGTGCAGGGGAAATGGGCTGGTTTGGAGGGAACTGGGGAGGAGAAGAGACACAGGGCAGGACACACGTTGGGACAGGGAAACTGACTCACTCCGAATACATGCGGAGCAGGGCAGGGCGGAGGCAGATGATGCTGGTCCCAGGGTAATTTCGGGGGGTTCTGATTCCCCACTCAGCCGGGGGGCTCCCCTCTGGGCTGAGGAGCCCGGGGGTGGGGCGGGTGCAGGGGCTGGGTGTGTGTGTCAGGCTGGGGGAGCTGCCTGGGCAGAGGGGCGGGAACCTGGGGGGGCTCCAGGCACCAGCACACCCAGCGCCTGGTTGGGGGGCAAGCTGCAGGGGGGCTCGGCTGGTCACTGCGAGGGCAGCAGGCACCTCAACCCCTCCCCCACTCTGCCCCCCTTGCCCCCCTCCCCTCCCAGAGCTGGGGGAGAACCCAGGAGTCCTGGCTTCCAGCCCTGCCCCTCCCCCATATTTCCATATGGCTCCATCCAACAGCCCCGCCCCCGAGTGGGGAGAGACGAGGCCAAGGGAGAAGCAGGTGGGGGGAGGGCGCGGTGGGGGAGGGGGCAGGGCCGGGCCGAGACCCGGGACACGCGAGTCGCCTCAGGAGCTGGAGGGGCGGAGCCGGGGCTCTCTGGGGGGCGGGGCGGGGCGGGGCGGGGCTGAGGAGTTGCGCTGTGGGGGGGGGTGTCAGGTTGACCCAGGGACCCGCCCTCACCTGGGCTGGAGAGGACGGAGGCGCCCCGGGGCAGGCTGGGAGTTGTAGTTCCTGGCTCGTCTCAGAGCGGAAGTGACGGGTTGTTGCTCAGACAACGCGCCCCCTCCCGGTGCACTCTGGGAAGCGTAGTTCTCTCTCGCGCGCGTGGCGGGAGGCCCTGGGTCCCTCGCCCTGAGGCTTCGATGCCTCCCCCCCATTGCTGCAGTGACCCCAGGTGCCCAGTTTGAGTAGTAGCCTGTGTGTACCTCACCTCGTGGGGCAGTAACGTGTGGGGCCAGCTAAGACAGTGCACAGTCTGTGACGTCTGGGGGCCACGGAGGGCAGTGGCCTGTATGTACCATCTCCTCTGGAGCAGTGACCACTGGTGTGTTGGTGCTAAGATGCAGCTACCTCTGGGTTACATGGTGGGGCTGTTTACAGGACAATGGGGACAGGCCCCCGGTTCCAGGAAGTAGGGGAATGTCTGGTGTTCAGGGCAGAGCGTTCCACCTTCTATTGAACTGTGATGCTCTGAGCACCTTTCCCCTGCATGAAGAAGACCCTGTGTGGCTCCAAAGCTGGTCCAGTAACAGGTATCACCTCACCTGCCTTGTCTCCTGGTATTCTGGCCAGTGTCCAACTTCCCCTTCGCTGTTGGTCCTCAAACCTCCTCCAAGCAACCCCCCCCCCCCAGTCCCTTAAACTGCCAAACCTCCCCTGGAGCCCAACCCTGGGGGGGGCACCCCACCTGAAAACCCTACGGCACCATGGGAGTGGTAGTGTCCACTGCCTCCATCTCCCACCAGCCAGGACAGGCCCCACAGCACCATGGGAGTGGTCGTGTCTCCTGCTTCCATTTCCTGACAGCCGCTGCCAGGCCCGGCCCAGACTTCCCGTTTCTGGTGCGAGTCCGGAAGCAGATGCTGCCATGAGGCGGTGCTGGGAAGGGTGGTGCTGGTGTCAGGAGAAAGCAGGAGGAGTAGGTGGGGTCTGTGCTACTGTGCGGAGGTGCTGCCCTTGCCTGCCCACCCAACAAGCGTTTCACGCAGGAGCCTTCGTGCCCCGCGTGTTCAGCTCCCTCCCAGCGCCAGCTTCAAACTCCGCTGCTCAGTTCTAAGCTTTGGCCACACGGGGGCAGCCTGGAGCTCAGCCAACGCCTCCCGTTGCTGGTTGCGTTTCCCGCTCCTCGTGGCAGGTTCACACCCCGCAGGCAGATCTCTGAATCGGAGCCGAACCGTTCCCCAAATCCAGCGCTTTAGCAGCAGCTTTGCCAGGAAAGCGCTGACGTCCCCAAGTAACGTAAGAGCCAGAGCGCTGTGTGCGGGATCTTCTATTGGGCCCCTCACCGTGGTGTCTGTCAGGCGCAAGGAGAAACCAGGGAAATGTTTTCATGGCGTTTCAGGGCAGAAGGGGCCATTAGCTCAGCTAGTCTGACCCCCGAATAACACAGAATTACACCATGACACGTATTGATCCCACAGACCTTAGACAGATCAAAGCGTCTCAGCCCTCAGGATGGAGGCTAAACTGGGTACCAGAGGCAGCGAACAAGGGGCCCCCAAGGCAATGGCAGGGAACTGACGAGGTGAAATATGCCCAGATGATCCCAGCAGGCGACCCACCCCCATGCCACAGATGTGGGAGTCCCTGTTCCTCCTGCCCTTAAGAATCTCTGGTGGTAAGTGGGTCCCCCCAGTTCCCCAGATAAGAATCCTCCATGTGGTTTCCCTGGCTTGACCTCCAGATAAGAACATTGTGTGGAGGGAGTGGGAGGCAGGTTGTCTGGCAGATCTGTAAAGGGGGACTGTGTCTCCCTGTCTGGCCCAGGCTCCTGGGAGGAAGTGATCTCAGTGTGTCTGGCTGTCTCCATTCCTCCCACCCATAAGAATCCCTGGTGTGTGGGTGCACCCTAGACCATTAAGGATCTCTGGTGGGTGGGTGTCTCTCTCCCCCTAGTCAGGATCTCTGGGGCGTGCCTGTATAAAAAGAGACTTTGACTCACCCAGGCTGGGCTGCCATCATGGAACAGACCAGGTCCTTCTGTGGAGGGTTTGCGTTCCTCCAAGGACGTGATCTCAGTGTGTGTGGGTGTCCCTGTCCATTCAACCCTTAACAATCCCTGGTGCGTGGGTGCGCTGGGCCCCATTATAATCCCCTCTGTCTTACCCCCCATGAGGGATCCGGTGGATGTGGGTGTTCTCCATGCTACGGGGGGTGTCTGGTGCCCCTGTCCCTCCTGGTTAATGGAGTGTGTGGGTGTCCCCCAGCTCGTTAAGGATCCGTGTTGTGCGGATGCCCCCGTTCTTCTCATTAAGAATGGTGCAATGGAGCATATGGGTGTGTCCCCCACCTCATGAACTAGCTCCCGTGTGTGGTTCCCCTGCCCCCATCCAGGCTCTGTGGTGTGTGGGTGTCGCTGTTCCTTTTTTCAAGTGTTGCAGAGGGGTGTCCCTCCTCCCAATTCAGAATCCCCAGCGTGTGGGTGCTCCCATCCCCCCATCCAGGCTCTGCGGGGGGTGTCTGTATAAAAAGAGACCGTGTCTCACTATCTTGCCCAGGCTATGCAGCAGTGGCTAATCACAGGTGCAACCCCACTACTGATCAGCACGGGAGTTTTGACCTGCGCCAGTTCACCCCTCCTTAGGCAACCCAGGGACCCCAAGCTTCCCCGGGATCACCATATTGATGCTGAACTTAGTGCGGACACCTAATCAGCACAGCCTCCTGCAGCCCATAACTCCTGAGTTCAAGCGATCTGCCAGCCTCAGCCTCAGCCTCCCCAGGTGCTGGGATCACAGGCACCAGCCATGGGGCCTGGCTTGTGTTATAGCCTGGCAGCTGGAGCTTTAAACTCTGCTTGTGAGCTCTGTGCCTTGGCCAGACGGGGACAGCCTGGAACTGGGAAATGCTCCTGCTTCCCCCGCCCCCATCTCATGTCGAGCTGCAGGCGCCGCTGTCCTCCCAGGTAAGATCCCAGATGTTTTGGTGCCCCCATCCCGCGTCCAGGTGTCCGGGTACCTCTGCCCCCGATACAGAATCCTGGGTGTGTGGGTGTCCGTCCCTCTGCAGAGGATCCCGGAGCGTGGATGCCCTTGTCCACCCCTACAAGATCCTGGGTGTGTGGGTGCCACTCTCCCTCCCAGTAGATCTCTGGTGTGTGGGTCCCCAAGGTGTGAGTGCTCCCATCCCCCGATACAGGCTGGTGGGGGGTGGGGTTATAACTGGCTCTCTCTGTCCTGCCCAGGCGGTGCTACAGCAGCTGTTCACAGGGGCAGCAACCCCACTGTCATTCTGCAGCTTTAACCTGCTCCAGGGGTGACTTGCTTCCCCCTCCTTTGGGAGCCCGGGTGTTGCATCGCAGGCGTATATGAACAAAGTTCTTCAGTCAGTTTGATTGGCAGCAAAGGTCATTTATTTCTCTCCAGCATACATCTTTATACTCTTGCAGCAGGCAAGCAAGCAGTTGCTAATTGGTTAACAAGGTACACACACCCGCAGCTGTGACTTCATAAACTAGCCAAGGCCAACTTCTCAAAACAAAGCTCAAAGCCTAATTAACCCATCTTAAAAACCTAAACATTCTAGCTTCCCACAATACCAGCTGCCAGCTAGCAAAATATTTCCCAACACCTCCCCCCTCTACCCAAAATCAAAAAAGGAGGGAAAGAAAAAAAGGAATAAAAACATTAGCAAAACATTTTCAACTTATAGCATCACATTACTACAATCTATTACACAGCAAAACTAAAAGCAAATTTAAACACCAGCTGCCTAACTAAACCGTAACAATATCTTCCGCAATGCCCTACTTTTACCTATACATCCTTCCTCCAGGTAACGCAAGTGGCCCAAGGGGCCAGGAGGGTTCTGCCAATATGCAAACACCCACAAAGCAGGTTTCCAATAAGGGCTTCCACTGCAGCAACATCAAACAAAACAAACATAAATACACAAAAATCAAACACATAAATGGTGTAAATTCTACAGGATTCCCCCCTTCTCTATAGCACACCAACTTGTGGCAAACTTCTATTACCAAATCATCCCTCAGATGTCAGGCGATCAAACTGACACTGAGGGAGGGGGGGTCCTAGAAAAAACACAACATAAACCACATAAAACGCAAAAGACAATTCTGGCCAGAAAAGCAAACAAACAAACAAACAAACATAAGACACAGAACATAAATTTAACTCTGTAAACAAATGCATGGTATATCAAATACTAAGCAGCTAACATCCATATTCCTCGATTATCTAAAATACAAAAACAAATATACCCCTACTGGGCAATCAATCATTACTTAAAATACACAAATACCCTTATTAATTTCAGACAAAACAGGGGAATCACTTCATCAATTAAATCATTTACAGTAATACAGTTGCATCTTGGCTTACTTCTAAATTCAAAGCTATTCACAGCTTAAGGGTTCTTACTATTAACTTCTACCTTTAAACACAAACAAAAAACATCACCACTTATATGCCCTTAAGCCTAATACAATTTCAATTACATAGCACTATATACATTCTTCAGCTAATACAACAAAATTATTTATAACCAAACAATTACAAACTAATAACTTTACCTAAATTTATTTACAAACATTTCAAAAACACCAAAACTTTACTCTTTAGCAACTTTGCAAAATTCAACTGCTGTTACCTCTAGCAATCACAGAGTTAACTTTTACTCTGCCTAACATTACTCGCTTGTAGTTAATTACCTTCTCTATCAACTACACCCTCAAGGTTATCAACCAGTTTTCCAAGCTTCTTGTCTGTTGCCCGCCGCCTGGGCCCGATCCTTTTTTCCTCTTCAAGTTCTCTATCTATCGCGTGCCTGCCTGGGCCCGATCCAAAGCACTTTACATAAAGGTATTTTGGGTCACATAAATTCAAAGCCATTCTCCCAAATTACCTAAATTTATGCCTAAATAACACCATAAACTCCCCCCCCTTTGAGAATACTCAACAAACCTTTTGGCTGAGTTTTCTCAAACTTTAAAAACAAAAAACAATTAGGCTCTAAAAAACAGGGGTAGCAAAGGGGGGGGGGGGTAATACCATTGACAATCCAATTAGGGAGGGCAATACATGCTAAAAAAAAATTCCACAACACAGGGCGCAGCCTGTAAAATAAACCCCAAAATCCAATCAATACCACATTTTTTAGCAGGAGTCCCAAATTTTTTCCTGCCAGTGTGCAATTCTTTGCTTCTTTACCAGGGTCAGTTCTCAATGCCCTTTTAGTCAGGAATTTCTAGACATTGGCAATATCAATGATGTGAGTGTTTTTTCTTCTGTTCCACCACCATCGTGGTTCAAGTTCTACGGGGGAAATTATCAGGACACCATCCTATACATTCAGGCAAAGCAAAAATTATCTCAATCAATTAAATCAATCAGGGAGGATCAAACAAACGGGATCCTGGCACAGCTAAATTCTCTTGCTCCTCTTCGTCTCCCTTTCCACACACAGGCAGTTCTTGAGGACACATGGCGCTCTGTAGAGGGGCCCCATTTACAACTGCCCCTGGGCATTCTGATACTAGGTTAGATGGCGCATCTCCTACATCATTCTGCATGGGGGCCTCAGCTGCAACCGCTTCAGTGGGCTCTGATTCCAAGGTAAACACAGTATCTTCTACCTCTGTCGTCACAGGTGCCTCAGTTACCCCACTCTGCATTGTATCCCCCATAAGAGCTTCCTGAGTGATCTGCCGCCCATCGGATCCCTGAAGCCGAGCAGTTCGGGTGGGCTTGCGCAAAGTGATGTCCATAGCAAAGGCAGTTTGGGGAGGGCCAGTGGATCCAAACCCTCGAGACCCGCGGTCAATCGGGGTCGATCGGGGCACACATCCCTTGAAAGGTATTAACTGAGCAAGACGTGTACCAGCAGTTATAGTCACAGGGGGACAAAGGGCACGTACCATTATCCCAATATTCCCCGTATAGTCGGCATCAATAAGGCCAGGCAAAACAAAAATACCTTGTTTTGATGTTGACGAGCGGCCGATCAAAAGGGCACTCAGTCCAAATCCTAATGGACCATCGGTGTTGGAAGGAAGAACTTGAACCTCATCAGTCTCTAAAACTACATCTGTCGCTGTGGCCAAATCCACTCCGGCACTGCCACGGGTTGCTCCGGTGAGGTGTTCCAGGCAGCCGGGTTGCTGGTTGGAGGCACTTGTGTCGTCGCGCTCCTCCGAGGGGCGCTCCGTGATCCGTTTCCCGGCAGCGGTGTTCCATCCTTCTTGTAACGCGCCCAACAGTCGGCGGCGCAATGTCCAAACTTATCACATCGTGTGCAAGCGCCAGTTGCAGCTTCAGGTAACACATCAGAGGCCCGCTGCTCATTTTGCATAGGGCAGTCCCGCCGGAAATGCCCGGGTTTTCCGCAACCAAAACAGGGGCCGGCTGGCCGGGTAGGTTTTCTAGCCCCCCGCTGTCGCCCGAGCAGGGGTTGTAATGCCACGGCCAGTGCAGAGGCCTGTGCCTTAGCATGAATTGCTGCCTTATCCGTCTCCTCAAGCATAGCGGCCCTACCACATGCCTCAATCATTTCCATCAGGGTCGCAGTCTTGGGCAAGGTGGCTAATATACGGCGGCAAGTGGGATTTGCATTCTGGGTTGCAAGATCAAGTCCAACTGCAGTTCTGGCCTCTGGCGTCTTATTATGAGTTCTATCAATAGCCTCTCGAAGGCGATCCAAAAAGGTGGAATACGGTTCCGATGGGCCTTGCATAATTTTAGCGTAGGGAGGGCTCGGCTTTCCCATCTGGGGCACCGCTTTAAAGGCAGCCAAAGCCAGTTCCTGCGATTGCTGCAGGATCCGGGATCGAGGCGGGCTTGCAAATGCGGGTCAACAAAGCGACCGGCTCCCAAAAACGTATCAGCAGTGGCCACGCGCCGAGGATCATCATCCGGTAAATCCAAATTGCGGACAAGAGCCAAGTCAACTCTCTTAGCCCAATCATCTTTCCACAACAATTTCTGTGTAGGTGTAAGAAGCATGTCAGCTAGCTTAATCGCATCATACGGACACATTGCTTGGCCAGCAAATACCTGTTCAATGATAGACTGTACATACGGATTATCTAGTCCATAAGCCATGATCGATTTCTGTGCCTCACGGATCAACTTCCAGTCCAAAGGGGCCACCGTCTATGATTAGGGTGTTGAGGGTCTGGCGCAATCACCGGAAAGGCCTCAGGTGTTAGACCTTCAAGGATGGCTTCTCTTAAAACTCCATGCCAGCGCTGTACCGGATCCGGAGGGTCCCCAGTTGGAGGGTCCCCGGGGCCAGGCGGGGCGGGGGGGCGAGTCGAATGAAAGCACTTGTGAAGATGCGATCGCGATGATCCAGGTGGAAGACCTTCCAATTGGTCCAACTTGTCACATATATGCTGCAGCTGTCGACCCTGGCGCTCCATCTCCTTATAGAAGGCATCAGACTGAGTAAACGTAGTCAAATCGGGATATGGCTTTGGCACATGTTCCACCCGAGCCCCCTTCATTCCCCCGCAATCGTGGCACCCCCAGGTCCCGTGGACACGGCATGGCTTTGGAGGGGGCGCATACGGCAAGGCTGTCTCCATAGGCTCGGGTGTATCGGGGGGTAACAGGACCGTAGCAGGATCAATCATGTCGGGGCCAATAGCCATATTGGAGGGTAGTGGAGCCGTAGCAGGGGCAACATCATCCATAGGGTAGGGGTTGGAAGCCAAAGGTATCACCGTGTCCTCACCACCGAAAAACTCTCTGGCTCCAACCGGCAACACAGAAGGCATTCCGGGCGTTGGGCGGCAAAGCTCAGAAAGGGCCGCCTGCACTCCTGCCTCGGCCGTGAGAGTTTCTACTATCTCCTTCGCCTTATTCCATACTGGACTCAGGGAGAAGGCCTCCTTATCGCCCTGAGCCACCGACTTCCAAAGCTCGGAGCCTAGCCGCTCCCAAACAGTTTTATCAAAAATTGTACTTGGTTGAACAGAAAGTCCCCTTCTCCGTCCCCACCGCAGCAGACGGGATAACGTATTAGAGGGGAGCTTCTCTCCCTGCCGCTCCGCGATGCGCATCAAACATTCATGCACCGTCCTTTCTTCCGCTGATGCAGTGGTTCCCATATTAGCTGCTCACCTCTGGGCTGGGGTGTGCCTCCCTTTTCAGACGCCCTGCGGCTTGCCACTCGACACTGAGCTCAGGTGCGCCCCTCTTTTCGGACGCCCTACGGCTCCTAGCCGCTCAACACTGAACTCAGGTGCGCCCTTCTTTTCGGACGCCCTGCGGCCGCCGCTCGACACTGAGCTCAGGTGCGCCCCTCTTTTCGGACGCCCTGCGGCTCCTAGCCGCTCGACACTGAGACTCAGGTGCGCCTCCTTTTCTTCTTTTCAGTTCAGGCCACCAACACTGTCCTCATTCAATCACGTCGGGGTCACCATTTGTTGCATCGCAGGCGTATATGAACAAAGTTCTTCAGTCAGTTTGATTGGCAGCAAAGGTCATTTATTTCTCTCCAGCATACATCTTTATACTCTTGCAGCAGGCAAGCAAGCAGTTGCTAATTGGTTAACAAGGTACACACACCCGCAGCTGTGACTTCATAAACTAGCCAAGGCCAACTTCTCAAAACAAAGCTCAAAGCCTAATTAACCCATCTTAAAAACCTAAACATTCTAGCTTCCCACAATACCAGCTGCCAGCTAGCAAAATATTTCCCAACACCCGGGGACCCCGAACTTCCCAGAGTCACCTAATTGATGCTGAGCTGAGCTGTCCCTTGTGCAAAGCAGGAGGCCAAATTCCAGGGAAACAATGGACAAGCAGGGGGCCCTGGGCACATCCAGCCCTGGCCGTGAGATGTTCCCTCCCCTTTTTTTTATGCCCCTGTTGTTATTTCATGGATTGTCTGGGATGGGGGAAAAGCTGAGTTCACTCCAGGTGGAGGGGAAAAAGGACCCTGAAAATCTCAGTACCCAACCCCTGCTACCAGGATCACCGAGGTGCTGGGAATCTGCATGGGAAAGGGACGGTGTGAATTGTCAAGGTGGGAATGAATAACAATCTACAACAAGATCCACCTCATTAATCACTGACAAGGCTAATCCTGCCGCAGATAGAAGGGAAACTGGGAGTGATTCTTTGCTGTTCAGCCATGGAAACAGTGACCCAATTGCACCGCAGTGAATGTGCTGGGGAAAGCTGGACTTTACAGGCAGGTGGAAAGAGCAGACCCTAGAAACACCTGGAGCTCCCCACAGCACTTCTGCCACCGGGGTCAGCTGTTGAGCGACTCACAGCGCTGCTCCCCTCCCATTACATTCCAGGAGGGGGTGGCAGCACCCCCCACCCAATGCAGGGGAGAGGGCTGAGTGTATCTCTGCACCCTGAGCCCAGGGCACCCACTCTCTCTGCCCCACACATCATAAGAACATAAGAACATAAGAAAGGCCGTACCGGGTCAGACCAAAGGTCCATCTAGCCCAGTATCTGTCTACCGACAGTGGCCAATGCCAGGTGCCCCTGAGGGAGTGAACCTAACAGGCAATGATCAAATGATCTCTCTCCTGCCATCCATCTCCATCCTCTGACGAACAGAGGCTAGGGACACCATTCTTACCCATCCTGGCTAATAGCCATTTATGGACTTAGCCACCATGAATTTATCCAGTCCCCTTTTAAACATTGTTATAGTCCTAGCCTTCACAACCTCCTCAGGTAAGGAGTTCCACAAGTTGACTGTGCGCTGCGTGAAGAAGAACTTCCTTTTATTTGTTTTAAACCTGCTGCCTATTAATTTCATTTGGTGACCCCTAGTTCTTGTATTATGTGAATAAGTAAATAACTTTTCCTTATCCACTTTCTCAACATCACTCATGATTTTATATACCTCTATCATGTCCCCCCTTAGTCTTCTCTTTTCCAAACTGAAGAGTCCTAGCCTCTTTAATCTTTCCTCATATGGGACCTTCTCTAAACCCCTAATCATTTTAGTTGCTCTTTTCTGAACCTTTTCTAGTGCTAGAATATCTTTTTTGAGGTGAGGAGACCACATCTGTACACAGTATTCGAGATGTGGGCGTACCATGGATTTATATAAGGGCAATAATATATTCTCAGTCTTATTCTCTATCCCTTTAATGATTCCTAACATCCTGTTTGCTTTTTGACCGCCTCTGCACACTGCGTGACATCTTCAGAGAACTATCCACGATAACTCCAAGATCTTTTCCTGACTCGTTGTAGCTAAATTAGCCCCATCATGTTGTATGTATAGTTGGGGTTATTTTTTCCAATGTGCATTACTTTACATTTATCCACATTAAATTTCATTTGCCATTTTGTTGCCCAATCACTTAGTTTTGTGAGATCTTTTGAAGTTCTTCACAATCTGCTTTAGTCTTAACTATCTTGAGTAGTTTAGTATCATCTGCAAACTTTGCCACCTCACTGTTTACCCTTTCTCCAGATCATTTATGAATAAATTGAATAGGATTGGTCCTAGGACTGACCCTTGGGAACACCACTAGTTACCCCTCTCCATTCTGAAAATTTACCATTAATTCCTACCCTTTGTTCCCTGTCCTTTAACCAGTTCTCAATCCATGAAAGGACCTTTCCTTTTATCCCATGACAGCTTAATTTACGTAAGAGCCTTTGGTGAGGACCTTGTCAAAGGCTTTCTGGAAATCTAAGTACACTATGTCCACGGATCCCCTTGTCCACATGTTTGTTGACCCTTCAAAGAACTCTAATAGATTAGTAAGACACGATTTCCCTTTACAGAAACCATGTTGACTATTGCTCAAGAGTTTATGTTTTTCTATGTGTCTGACAATTTTATTCTTTACTATTGTTTCAACTAATTTGCCCGGTACCGACGTTAGACTTACCGGTCTGTAATTGCCGGGATCACCCCTAGAGCCCTTTTTAAATATTGGCGTCACATTAGCTAACTTCCAGTCATTGGGTACCGAAGCCAATTTAAAGGACAGGTTACAAACCTTAGTTAATAGTTCCGCAACTTCACATTTGAGTTCTTTCAGAACTCTTGGGTGAATGCCATCTGGTCCCGGTGACTTGTTAATGTTGAGTTTATCAATTAATTCCAAAACCTCCTCTACTGATACTTCTATCTGTGACAGTTCCTCAGATTTGTCACCTACAAAAGCCAGCTCAGGTTTGGGAATCTCCCTAACATCCTCAGCCGTGAAGACTGAGGCAAAGAATCCATTTAGTTTCTCCGCAATGACTTTATCATCTTTAAGTGCTCCTTTTGTATTTTCATCGTCAAGGGGCCCCACTGGTTGTTTAGCAGGCTTCCTGCTTCTGATGTACTTAAAAAACATTTTGTTATTACCTTTGGAGTTTTTGGCTAGCCGTTCTTCAAACTCCTCTTTGGCTTTTCTTATTACACTCTTGCACTTAAGTTGGCAGCGAATCTGGCCTTGCAGCAGAGTGACCCCTAAGAACCAGCAACTTCCAGGACAGCAGATTTGGCCTCAGAGCAGGGAATGTGTCCCTCATGCTGCTTTTAGGCCACTAGGTGCTCTGGAAACAGGAGGGCTCTGAATGTAACCTATAGCACAAATGGCCCATCTGGGGATGTAGCTCAGTGGTAGAGCACATGCCCAGAGGTCCTGGGTTCAATCCTAGCATCTCCAGGTTCTTTTCACCCTGCTGCTTTGCTCCTGCCCTGTAGGAGTTTCAATCCTGCTCAGTGAGGGGCAAGTGCCAACTGCATAGAAGGTCTGGGGGGGGGTTTCTGCTCCTAAGTCTCCTCTGCACATTTAAGATTCCTACCTGCTGTGCTGCTTGGGACAAGGGTAGATGAGAAGGGCAAATCCTCCAGCACTGGAGGGAAAGGTCCCATCTGCAAAGACTAGACTTATTTCTTGTCTGGGCCCAATCTTTTCACCTGCTATAGCCCTTGTTCCAGCTCAGGTGGTAGCTAGGGGATGTTTCATGACTGCAGCATGTTTGTTCAGTTCCACCCTCTTATAGAGCTTTGGTACAAGGCAGGAATCTTTTGTCTCTCTCCTGGGGAAGAGCCCCAGGTTTAAGATGGATTCCTGTACCAGGTGACATGGTCACATGTCCCGTGAGACACCCCCCCCCCCAAGCCTTCATTCTTCCTGGCCTGACTCACAGATGGTGCAGGACAGAGCCATCTCCAGTCAATTGTCCTGGTTAATGGGAGCCATCAAGAGTCCAAACCACTATTAATGGCCCACACTTTGCATCATTACAACAGGACCTCAGAGTTATAGTTCATATTTCTAGTTTCAGATCCAAGAATGATCGGTTCATACAATAGGATGAACACACACCGTAGATTATAAGCTTTGTAATGATACCTCACAAGAGACCTTTTGAATGAAGCATAGTCCAGTCACTTTATATTCACACTCATTAGCATACTTTAATAAAATCCTATGGAGTGCAACGTCACAGCAGGGAAAGGGTTTTACTGTGGCACCTGGGAGCAGTTGAGTTGCATGTTCAGGCTGTGGTATGAGTTCCTTCACGTTTCTCGTAAGCACACAGGGACCTTCGCGGGTGCTCTCGATACAGGAATGGCCCAGATATGATAAAGTGATGGGAATTGCATTTTCCTTTTTTATTTCTGTATTTCCAATGACATTTCTGTTTGTGATTTCATTTTGCTTTGTATAACTGTGTTTTCTCCTGGATTTGATATTTAACAAAAAAAAGAATACGGCCTCAGGGCACCAGATGGAGGAGCAGGCGGGGCTAGGACTGCTAAGAGAGCGAGAGTAGCAGGTTTTCTGTATAGTTTCCTGCCCTCATTTTTCTTGACTAGTTTCTCTTCTGTACAAAATGTGCTGTTTGGAGAGTGTGAGCCTGGCTAGCTCAGTTGGCAGCGCATCAGCCTTCTAATTTGAGGATCCAGGGTTCAAGTCCCTGGTGAGGCAAAGAAACACTTTCCCCCTGTGACATACCTAAAGAGTTTTAGAAGGACTCTCCTTGACTTTAGTTTTTCCTTTTCAGGACATGGCCTTTCCCAGGAAGGGCCCTTTACTGCCTGGGACTGAAGGTGCTACTGCCTCACCTGTCCACTGGCCTCACAGTCTGGAGGAAGAAAGGCCTCTGGGCCTGCAGCAAAGTGCTGTGTGCTGACTTTTTCAGCAAATGCAGGGCTGGCCAGAGAGGCACGTTCCCACTGAGTCCTCCCTGCCAGAAAAAATTGTCCCCAGAGACAGGGGCGGCTCCAGGCCCCGGCACACCAAGCACATGCTTGGGACAGCAAGCCTCTGGGGGTGCTCTGCCGGTCACCGCGAGGGCGGCAGGAAGGCTGCCTTCGGCGGCGTGCCTGCGAAGGGTCCGCTGGTCCTGCGACTTCGGCGGACCTCCCGCAGGCAAGCTGCCGAAGGCAACCTGTCTGCCGTGCTTGGGGCAGCAAAATGCCTAGAGCCGCCCCTGCCCACAGAGTCCTCCCTGCTGGAAGTCTACAGTAATCAACAGGTGCTCTGCTGGTCCCATGGTGTAAGGGCCAGCACTCAGGACTTTGAATCCTGCAATCTGAGTTGAAGTCTCAGTGGAATCTGAGAAAAATTCCTGGGCCACAAACCCTGCTGGGTCTTCCAAAGCTCTGTCTTGCTTTCTCAAAGGCCATGAAAGCCTCTACAAAAGGTTTTTTTCTCCTGCTGATAATAGCTCACCTTAACTGATCACTCTCGTTATAGTGTGTATGGCAACACCCAATTTTTCATGTCCTCTCTGAGTGTGTGTGTGTATTTTCCACTGCATGCATCCAGTGAAGTTGGTTTTAGCCCAGAAAAGCTTATGCTCAAATAAATTTGTTAGTTTCTAAGGTGCCACAAGAACTCCTTGTTCTTTTTGCAGATAAATTAATGGAGGTTAAGTCCATGAATGGCTATTAGCCAGGATGGGTAAGGAATGGTGTCCCTAGCCTCTGTTTGTCAGAGGGTGGAGATGGATGGCAGGAGAGAGATCACTTGCTCATTACCTGTTAGATTCAGTCCCTCTGGGGCACCTAGCATTGGCCACTGTTGGCAGATAGTAAAGGTCCATCCAACCTCACATCCTATGTGGGAATCAGGAAAATTATTAGAGAAAAAAAAGTATTGATAGCCCTAGAGGTGTTTATGTTGTTGATCTCCCTTGCAGATTCTCTGATGACTAACATGGGCTAAGTGCCCACAGAAGGTTTTCCCGCACTCACTGCATTTATAGGGTCTCCCACCGGTGTGGATTCTCTGATGTTTAGAAAGGCTTGAGCTGCGAGTGAAGTTTTTCCCGCACTCACTGCATTCATAGGGCCTCTTCCCTGTGTGGATTCTCTGATGCCTAATAAGGTCTGAGCTGGTAATAAAGGTTTTCCCACACTCACTGCATTCATAGGGCCTCTCCCCTGTGTGGATTCTCTGATGTTGAGAAAGGGCTGAACTGTTAGTGAAGCATTTTCCACACTCACTGCATTCATAGGGCCTCTCCCGTGTGGATTCTCTGATGTTGAGAAAGGGATGAGCTGTCAGTGAAGCATTTTCCACACTCACTGCATTCATAGGGCCTCTCCCCTGTGTGGATTCTCCGATGTTGATAAAGGCCTGAGCTGCAAGTGAAGCATTTTCCACACACACTGCATTCATAGGGCCTCTCCCCTGTGTGGATTCTCTGATGGGTAAGAAGGTTTGACCTGCTAGTGAAGTTTTTGCCACACTCACTGCATTCATAGGGCCTCTCCCCTGTGTGGATTCTCTGATGTCGAGAAAGGGATGAGCTGTCAGTGAAGCATTTTCCACACTCACTGCATTCATAAGGCCTCTCCCCTGTGTGGATTCTCTGATGGACAAGAAGGTTTGAGCTGCTAGTGAAGTTTTTCCCACACTCACTGCATTCATAGGGCCTCTCCCCTGTGTGGATTTTCTGATGTTGAGAAAGGCCTGAGCTGCTAGTGAAGCATTTACCACATTCACTGCATTCATAGGGCCTCTCCCCTGTGTGGATTCTCTGATGTTGAGAAAGGCCTGAGCTGCTAGTGAAGCATTTACCACATTCACTGCATTCATAGGGCCTCTCCCCTGTGTGGATTCTCTGATGTTGAGAAAGGGCTGAGCTGTCAGTGAAGCATTTTCCACACTCACTGCATTCATAGGGCCTCTCCCCTGTGTGGATTCTCTGATGTTGATAAAGGCCTGAGCTGCTAGTGAAGCATTTACCACACTCACTGCATTCATAGGGCCGCTCCCCTGTGTGGATTCTCTGATGGGTAAGCAGGTGTGAACTGCGACTGAAGGTTTTCCCACACTTACTGCATTCATAGGGCCTCTTCCTTGTGTGGATTCTCTGGTGTCTAATAAGGACTGAGCTGCGAGTGAATTTTTCCCCACATTCACTGCATTCATAGGGCCTCTCCCCTGTGTGGATTCTCTGATGTTGAGAAAGGGCTGAGCTGCTAAGGAAGCATTTTCCACACTCACTGCATTCATAGGGCCTCTTCCCTGTGTGGATTCTGTGATGCTTTATAAGGATGGAGTAATCACATACGTTTTCCCCAAACTCACTGCATGTATTTTTTCTCTTTCTGCTGAGGATTTCCTGTTGTGTTGTGGTTTCCTTGAGGTCCTTCTGAGTTTCCTGACAGGAAATACATTTACCCACTTTCTCCCCTGGCTGGTTTCCCTGCTCTCCTTCTGGTCTGTGCTGAATGTCATGGGATTTTTCCTGCTTATGACTCCAGGACACATTCCTTTTCGATCTTTGTGATAATGCTCTGTGTTTATCCACTTGCTCAACATTTTCCTGCTGAGAATTCTGCTCCTCTTTCTCACATACCATTGCGTCACCTGCTGTGATACAGACAGAAACCTCAAACAGGGATGGAAAGGGGAAGGCCAAGCCAATACAAGTACTGGAGAGAAGTCAAATAAAAATCAGGAACTGAACTCCCACAAGTTCTTCCCCAAACAGGAGAGAGGAGGGGATCAATTCAGGCTTCACATCCCATCCAAATTCACAGGGGGAAGGGAGGAAGCTACTGCCTGGTGTCTGCTAGTGTCTACAGGAAGCCATGAGCTATATTTACCCTAAGGATACGACCCCTGCTAGGGACAATATTGAACTGAGAGACCTTCCAAGGGCATTGTAGGGCATCCCAGATGTTTCCTTCAGGCACTTACAGATTCTGAGTTGGTTTAATATTTCCTCACCTGTGCAGGGAGCTCTCAGGATCTCTCTTTCCTCTGAACCCTGGAGGTCTGGGACCCATGGCTCTTCCCCTTGTTCCAGCTGGGAGATCACATCAGGTTGGGAAATTGGAAACCCTGCTCAGATGAAAGAAAACAAAGGAGGTCACTTGATTTCATAACTTTGTCATAAAAAACATTCTATTAATTTAACTTCAGTGCTTAGTGTGACGGGTGTGCCTGGGGCAGTCCACACTGAAAATGCCAGGGTCAGAGCAGGATGAAAAAGGGAGAGCAGATGCTCCCAAAACTGGTGGTTAACACTGAAGTTAAACTCAACGACCAGTCACAAACTGTGCTTCTGATCCCACACACGGGTTATCGAGAAGCTGAAAAAAGAAATCACACGGCCCCCTTTATTGCATTCCAGTTCTCCGACTCCCAATCAGCACCTAGGTCCAGTACAGTGAGAGGTTATTTAAAAACTCTGCTCATATACAAAATGTTTTCTGACCCCAAAGGTCAGCCACATTACAAGATCACCATAGGTTTGGATCTTACCCAAAAGACCACACTGCCAGCCAATCCTTTAGCATGGAAAGACAAGACAGGACACGACACAAAAAAAGTTGTTAAATGGGAAAGCAGTGAGATGCATTCCAAAATCTATATATCAGGTTATTAGCAGTATTGTTGAGCTGCTGGCTTGAAAGTCCGTCTGGAACACATCCACAAGTTCGATGGGTCTTTCAGTCCTTTGTTCCAGGCTTCAATTTGTAGAGAAGTTGCTCCAGAGTTAGGAAGAGGGATTGAAGACAAAATGGAGATGATGCAGCTGCCCTTTATATTCCCTTTGCCATGTGGCTTGTACTTCCTGTGTCCCAAACACAAGCTTCACAGCACATGGCATGGAAAAGCCTCGGAGGTCTCAGCACACAGACATACCCCTGCATGTCTTGCTGACTCAATAGGTTTATGCCCTTGATCAGGGATGGGCAAAGTACGGCCCACGGGCCACATCCAGCCGACAGGACCATCCTGCCCGGTCCCTGAGCTCCTGGCTGGGGAGACTAGCCCCTCCCCCATAGCCACGCCACCGCGCGGGCAGTGCTCCTGCTGGGCGGGGCTGTGCGCTCCTGCGGGGCAGTGTGTCTGGCTCTGCGTGGTCCACGTGACTGCCAGACACACTGCTCTGAGTAGCATGGTAAGGGGGTGGGGGCGTTGGATAAGGGGCAGGGAGTCCCGGGGGACAGTTGGATGGGGCGGAGGTTCTGGGAGGACGGGGGCTGGATAGGTGTGGGAGTCCCAAGGGTCTGTCAGTGGGCAGGGGGGTGGATAGAGGTCAGGGCAGTCAGGGGACAGGTAGCAGCGGGGTTGGGTAGGGGTGGGGTCCTGGGAGGGCAGTTGGGGGTCTCTGGAGGGGCGCTACGGGACAAGGAGCAGGGGGTTGGATTGCTCGGGATTCTGAGGGGGCAGACGGGCGGTAAGTGGGAGGGGGCGGATAGAGGGTGGGGCCAGGGTGTTTGGGGACCCCAATGTGGCTGTCGGGCCAAAAAGTTTGCCCACCCCTGCCCTTGATCCTTTCCATGGTCTCACTGTACAGCTGATGGGCCATCAAACAGCCTAGGCAGCGCTGATGCCAATATGTCTCACCCAGAAACACTGCCCAAGTCTGGAAATACAGATCTACTCTACAAATCTATAACTCACAATACAAAGGTGATACAAACATAGAAACAAAATTATCATACTTGGAAAAGCATAACATTTTCACTGACACCTGTCATGGCATATCTAGCACAAGTCATTTCAATTGTATCAAATTGGTATTGATAATAAAAAAAATAACATAAAATGTCTCACAATTCCATACAGTGTCACACTTGGTAAAATTCAATTCCCAGTGAATTCCACAGTGAATTCCAGGACCAGCTCCCCCGGTCCTTGAAGATGATGAACACTGTGCTTATGATGTATTGAAATACCCACATATCTGCTGGGAACACACACAGACAGACACTGTGTCAGTCTGTACCCCTATGTTCACTCTTCTAGAAAATTATGATCAATTTTGTACACAGAATGGCATTTTGAAAACACATAATCTACTGAATATTATACTCTAAAATGTGTAACACTGTATCTAAAGTTATGAGATTTTACTGTATGATATTACTGAAAAAGTTACAGTGCTCGGGAAGATCAGTTTCTCGGAGACAGCAAGGCAAACAGCTGGACAAATAGCCACTCTGCGGCAGGGGGAAGGTGTGAAGAAGACATTTACATTCCATCACAGGGACCACTTGAAGCTCATATCTACGAGCCTGTCACCATGACTCAGCTGAGAACTGGATTTGTTTCTAGTAGAAAGGACTGAATTGTAAAGAGATGTGAGGAAAATGCATGAGACTCTCTCTCTCCCCTTTCCCTCTGCTCATGACAACTTCTGAAGACCTGAACTTGGGCAGCAGGGGCGGGTTAGGGGAGTCCTGGCTGAAAGGAAAACCAGCCTGTCTCAGCAGATGGTGAGAGAACATTTGCTTTCAATCCATTTCAGCTTGTTAACTTAGATCGGGGTGGGCAAACTTTTTGGCCAGAGGGCCACATCGGGGTTGCAAAATTGTATGGAGGGCTGGGTAGGGAAGGCTGTGCCTCCCCAAACAGTCTGGCCCCACCCCCCATCCGACCCCACCCACTTCCCGCCCTGACTGCCCCTGTCATGGGTTCTCACCCCCACTTTGAGCTTGTGGGTTCAAAGATGGGGACCCTCAGTTATTCTCCCCCCACCCTAACCCTTAGGGTAGGATTCCTTCTCGCTGCCACCAGTCAGGTTAACGTGTCTGACGCACTGCCTGTCCCCCAAGCTTCCCCTGGGGAACCCAGATTCAAACCCCTTGAATCTCTACACACAGGGAAGCAGCCCACTTCCCCCCTCCCTCTCCTGCTCTCTCTCTGCTTGGAGACAACCCTTGTCTCCACAGAGTGGCGCCTAGCTTCCTTCCCCTGAATCCACAGGTAAGGAACTTAACCAAGTCCTGAACTTAAAAGAGTTTATTAAAAGAATAAAGGAAAGAAGAGAAAAAATACACAATCTCTATGAATCCAAGATAGACATTCATAGGGTCTAATCTTATTAATCCCTGGAGAAATTTCTCCCTTTTCCTCAGTACAAACAATACAGGCAAAATTACGAATAATCAATGCAAACACACAGAATTGCAGACACAGGATTCTTATATGCAATTACCCAGTTCTTCTAATACTCACTAGCTTGAATAGAAGAAATTAGTTCAGAAAGATGAGCAGACTTGATTAAACATCTGGACTGGTGTAGGTCCAGACAGCTAAGAACTCAGAACAAAGAACACAGAGACCCAAGTTCCCGCTCTCTGGGATTTTCAAATTCTCTTCCCTGATTGGTCCTTTGGTCAGGTGTTTCACCAGGTCTGTGTTAAGGGTTAAGGTCTACCTGTAAAGGGTTAACTAACTACTTATGACACGCCCCCCAAATCACCAACAGTGGGAGCACTGGCGGTGATTTCCTCCTAAACTGCAAAACCAACAGAGTAATAAACACATGCACTATTACATATACTACTAAGCATATAACATGTAAAGAACACTTTTTAGCCACTAGATTCTGGGAAACTTTCACGAGAGAGTGCATCAGCAACTTTGTTGGAAGCTCCTGAAATGTGTTGAATGTCAAAGTCAAAGTCTTGGAGAGCTAAACTCCATCTGATAAGTTTTTTGTTGTTTCCCTTGTTAGTATGAAGCCACTTTAGTGCAGCATGATCGGTTTGTAGCTGGAACTGCCGTCCCCAAAGGTATGAGCGTAGCTTTTCCAAGGCATACACAATGGCGTAACACTCTTTTTCACTGACGGACCAGTGGCTTTCCCTCTCAGACAGCTTCTTGCTGAGAAACACGACAGGATGGATGTTGTGATCCGGTCCTTCCTGCATTAGTACCGCTCCTACCCCACGTTCAGATGCATCAGTGGTAACTAGGAAGGGTTTGTCAAAGTCCGGGGCC
This sequence comes from Mauremys reevesii, assembly GCF_016161935.1. Classification (NCBI taxonomy): domain Eukaryota; kingdom Metazoa; phylum Chordata; order Testudines; family Geoemydidae; genus Mauremys; species Mauremys reevesii. The sequence continues at coordinate 23,940,795 of NC_052634.1, read as the reverse complement.
CTTAATACAGGGTCAGACATGAGCATCGCCTTAAGCTGGATAAAGGCTTCCTGACACTCATCAGTCCACTTAACTGCATTTGGCTGGGTTTTCCTGGTCAGATCAGTTAGTGGAGCAGCGATTTGGCTGTAGTGTGGTACAAATCGCCTGTAATATCCGGCCAAACCTAAGAAGGATTGGACCTGTTTCTTTGACCTTGGGACAGGCCACTGTTGGATAGCCTCCACCTTGGCCTGTAGGGGGTTGATGGTTCCTTGACCCACCTGGTGTCCTAGGTAAGTCACTCTGTTTTGGCCTATTTGACACTTTTTGGCCTTAACAGTTAGTCCTGCCTGCCTGATGCGCTCAAAACCATTTTCAAATGTTCTAGGTGTTCAGGCCATGAATCAGAGAAAATGGCCACATCATCGAGGTATGCAACTGCACAGTCTTCCAATCCTGCTAGTAGACCATCCACCAGCCTTTGGAAGGTGGCAGGTGCATTCCGCAGTCCGAATGGAAGTACAGTAAACTCATACACCCCTGCATGGGTGATGAAGGCAGATTTTTCCCTGGCGGGTTCATCTAGTGGTACCTGCCAGTATCCCTTGGTTAAATCAATGGTAGAGATGAACTGGGCACGTCCCAACTTTTCCAATAGCTCATCAGTGCGTGGCATTGGATAGTTGTCTGGACGAGTTACAGCATTGAGCTTACGGTAGTCCACACAAAGCGTATTTCACCATCTGGTTTGGGAACCAGAACCACTGGAGATGCCCATGCACTGGTAGAAGGGCGGATGATACCCATCTCCAACATGTTGTCAATCTCCTGTTTAATAGCAACTTTGGCATGAGGTGACACCCTGTAGGGTGGGGTCCTAATCGGGTGAGCATTACCTGTGTCAATGGAGTGGCAGGTTTGCTCAGTCCGTCCTGGGTTGGCTGAGAACAAGGGCGCGAAGTGAGTGCACAGCTCCTTGATCTGTTGACGCTGCAGACGTTGCAGGGTTGTGGTGAGGTCACCTCTTCCACACCACCATTTCTTTTACCTTCGTAGTAGACACCTTCAGGCCACTCGGTGTCATCTCCTTCCTGAACTGTAAAGTGACAGACCTGTAATTCTCTGGGATAAAAGGGCTTTAGAGAGTTAACATGAAACACTTTAGGCTTTAAAGAGGAATCAGGGAATGTTATGAGGTAGTTAACAGCTCCCAGGCGCTCCTGGACCATGTATGGTCCTTCCCAGGACGCTTCCATCTTATGGGCCTGTTGCGCCTTCAAGACCATGACCTGGTCTCCTACCTTGAAGGACCGCTCCTTGGCATGTCGATCATACCAGACCTTTTGCTCCGCTTGAGCATCTCTTAAGTTCTCTCGAGCAAGGGCCCAAGAGTCTCGGAGGGTGTTTTGAAGGTTGCTTACAAAGTCCAGAATGTTAGTCCCTGGAGGAGGTGTAAACCCCTCCCATTGCTGCTTTACCAGCTGTAATGGCCCCTTAACCTCATGGCCATATACCAGCTCGAATGGTGAGAATCCTAAACTGGGATGTGGAACAGCCCTGTAGGCAAACAGCAACTGTTGTAACACTAGATCCCAATTATTGGAGTGTTCATTGACGAATTTGCGGATCATGGCCCCCAATGTTCCATTAAACCTTTCCACTAGGCCATTAGTTTGGTGGTGGTACGGGGTGGCAACCAAATGATGCACCCCATGAGTTTCCCACAGGTCTTTCATGGTCCCTGATAGGAAATTTGTTCCCGAATCTGTAAGAATTTCAGAGGGCCAACCCACCCTGGTAAAAATGTCAGTTAAGGCCTGGCACACCGTTTGAGCCCTGGTGTTGCCTAGAGCTACTGCTTCCGGCCATCTGGTAGCAAAGTCCACAAAAGTCAGTATGTACTGCTTTCCTCTGGGGGTCTTTTTTGGGAAAGGACCCATAATATCCACAGCTACTCGCTGAAATGGGACCTCAATTATGGGAAGTGGCTGGAGAGGGGCCTTGACCTGGTCTTGAGGTTTCCCTACCTTTTGGCATACCTCACAAGACCGGACATACTTGGCAATGTCCTTGCCCATCCCCTCCCAGTCGAAGGACCTTCCCAACCTGTCGTTGCTTCGGTTCACCCCAGCATGGCCACTGGGATGATCATGGGCTAAGCTTAAGAGCTTTTCCCGGTACTTCGTCGGAACTAGCAACCGTTTTTGAGGATGCCAGCCCTCCTGGTGTCCACCATAAAGACTTTCCTTGTATAAAAGTCCTTGGTCCACAACGAACCGGGATCGGTTAGTGGAGCTGAGAGGCGGTGGGTTGCTGCGTGCCGCCGCCCATGCTTTCTTGAGGCTGTCATCGGCTTCCTGCTCTGTCTGGAACTGTTCCCTTGAGGCGGGAGACACCAGTTCCTCTGGAAGTGATGTAGGTGATGAGATTGTTTCTGTTGACTGTGAACCGCTCTCCGCTGGTCCACGAGGTGTTATTTCAGGCTCGGCTGAGCCTCTAGGGTAGGGTTGTCTGCTGGTTTTTCCAGTTCAGGCCCGTTGTCGCCTCTGGCGGTGGAGTTGTAATAGCTGGCGCCGGTGCTGGCGCTGGGTGCCCTTCCAGTTCGGTTCTGGGACTGGATGAACTATGGCTGATGTAGGTGTTGGCCTTGGATCCGGTTCCACAACCTCTGTCTGTGTCTCTGGTAAAACAGACGGGTCCTTGGTGGATGGCTCAGGAACAGGGATGGGTGCAGCAGCTCGTCTGGCTTGGCTGCGTGTAACCACTCCCTCTGTTTCTGGCGGCTCAACGTGATGGGCCAAGTGGTTGCCCAGTATCATGGGGACAGAATAATTGTCATAGACAGCAAAGTCCACGTCCATGACCAGCCCTTGTACTGGACAGGTAAACGCACTGTAGGTAATGTTACAGGTTTTGACATGAAGGGGCGAACTGTCACTTTGGTTTTCGGGTTGATGAATTTGGGGTCCACGAAGGTTCGGTGGATAGCTGACACATGTGCTGCAGTGTCTCTCCATGCGATAACTTCCTTTCCGTCCACTCTCAAAGTTTCCTAAAGCATATGGGTATTTGAGAGATATCTAATTCCGGGTTTCCTTGGTGTGCAGGTGCAAGGAGTTGGACCCGGTTCAGGTTCTTTGGGCATTTGGCTTTGATATGCCCCAGTTCATTGCATCCAAAACATCGCCCACTTGATGGGTCACGGGGTTGTGTTGGTTTACTGGAAACTGGTGAGGTAGAAGAAGAGGTAGGGTGTGACTGTGCTTGGGTTGTAGGTGTGGGCTTGATTGGCCCTCGATGGTAAGGTTTAGTCTCGGTGGGTACCTTGTGTGATTCGCTCCCTTTGGCAGTAGTTTTCGTGTTGTCTACCGATGCCATCCATCTGGCTCCAATCTCTCCTGCCTCAGTGAGAGTTTTTGGTTTACCATCTTGGATGTAGCGTCTAATGTTCTCAGGAACACCATCTAGGAACTGCTCCATCAATATCAGGAGGTGTAGGTCGTCTAGTTCCTTAACCTTGGATCCTGATATCCATGAGAAATAGTGTTTTTCCAGGTAAGCAGCGTGCTCTGGAAATGACATCTCTGGTTTCCATTTCTGGGCTCTGAAACGCTGACGGGCATGATCAGGGGTGATGCCCATTCTGAGTCTGGCCTTGGTTAGGAACAGTGGAAAGTCGTCCATCTGGTCTCTAGGCATTTCAGCTGCCACAAGGGATAATTGTCCGCTGAGCTGTGACCTCAGCTCCATCATGTATTGGTCTTTAGGAAGATGGTATCCAATACAGGCCCTCTCAAAGTTTTCTAAAAAGGCCTCCACATCATCCCCTGCCTTGTAGGCGGGAAATTTTTTCCGAAAAGTTTGATCAGTAGGTGGATGGGGTGGTGGATTATGCTGCTTAGCCTGTTCTACTTCCAGAGCCTGCCTCTGGATTTCCAGATCTTTCTCTCTTAATTCCATTTGTCTGATGTGGTCTGCCTCTCTGGCTTTCTGGTCTGCCTCTATGGCTGCCATGGCCATCTTGTGTTCTCTCTCTTTGGCTTCCAGGATTTTTATTTGCAATCGAGCAAGCTCTAGTTGGTCACTTGTTTCCGTCATATCTGTGCCTTGGGGTGCTGGACACCCCTCCCTGTTTATGAAAAATTGAGTAAAGAAAGGGAAATTAATCCTGTGTAGAGCAAATTGTGTGTTGCAACTCTCTATTGTTCTGTACTGAGCAACAGGGAAAATCTAAAAAACTCTCTGTCTCTCTGCGAGAAAAGACTAGTGAAAATCTCAGTGGCTTCCTGGCTTCTGCATTTCAAAAGTCACAGGAAAAAAAAACTGGCTTCAGGAGCTTTCTCTCCTCACCAAACCTGTTTTCCCTGTTGGACGGGATGAGCTCGGAGGAGCACTCCCCCCACCCAAGGAATCCTGATCACACAAAGGAGGGACACACCTCCTTGCAACCAGAGCAAAAAACCTCTGGCTTGAGAATCCTTATCTGCCCAGCAAACCTGTGAGGCACTTCCCCCACCTAAGGAATGCACACACTTTCTTTTCCTCCAAGGTGCTTTTCTATGCCACCCGAAGAAAACTGCTTTTCCTCAAGCTGCCTGTCCAAGCAACCCAAAAGAAAAACTGCTTCCAACAAAGCCTGCTGGAAACTCAATTCCCTCCAGCCAACCTGGCTGAAGATTTCTTCTAACAATGGGTTCGAAACTCCGCTGCCACCATGTCATGGGGTCTCACCCCACTTTGAGCTTGTGGGTTCAAAGATGGGGACCCATGAGGTATTCTCCCCACCCTAACCCTTAGGGTAGGATTCCTTCTCTGCCACCAGTCAGGTTAACGTGTCTGACGCACTGCCTGTCCCCCAAGCTTCCCCTGGGGAACCCAGATTCAAACCCCTTGAATCTCTACACACAGGGAAGCAGCCCACGGCCCCCCTCCCTCTCCTGCTCTCTCTCTGCTTGGAGACAACCCTTGTCTCCACAGAGTGGCGCCTAGCTTCCTTCCTGAATCCACAGGTAAGGAACTTAACCAAGTCCTGAACTTAAAAGAGTTTATTAAAGAATAAAGGAAAGAAGAGAAAAAATACACAATCTCTATGAATCCAAGATAGACATTCATAGGGTCTAATCTTATTAATCCCTGGAGAAATTTCTCCCTTTTCCTCAGTACAAACAATACAGGCAAAATTACGAATAATCAATGCAAACACACAGAATTGCAGACACAGGATTCTTATATGCAATTACCCAGTTCTTCTAATACTCACTAGCTTGAATAGAAGAAATTAGTTCAGAAAGATGAGCAGACTTGATTAAACATCTGGACTGGTGTAGGTCCAGACAGCTAAGAACTCAGAACAAAGAACACAGAGACCCAAGTTCCCGCTCTCTGGGATTTTCAAATTCTCTTCCCTGATTGGTCCTTTGGTCAGGTGTTTCACCAGGTCTGTGTTAACCCTTTACAGGTAGACCTTAACCCTTAACTAACTACTTATGACAGCCCCCCTCAGAACTGCTGACTCATCCAAACCCCCCTGCTCCTTGTCCCCGACCTCCTCCAGAGACCCCACCACCACTAACACCCCGCCCAGAACCCTCTTGGGATCCCACCCCTATCTAAGCCCCCGATCATTGTCCCCTAACCGCCTTCTCCCAAACCCCCAGCCTCCCTCCCCAGAACCCCACCCAACCCCTCCTGCTCCCTGTCCCCTGACTGCCCCAACCCATATCCAGCCCCCGCCCCTGACAGACCCCGGGACTCCCACGCCTATCCAACTCCCCCATTCCCCATCCCCTGACCACCCGCCCCCTGCTCCCTGTCCCCTGACTGCCCCCCAGGACTCTCTGCCTCTTATCCAACCCCCTGGCCCTGGCCCCCTTACCACAGCCACGCGGCTCGCCGGAGCTAGACACGAGGTCCCTCAGGAGCGCGCAGACCAGCCCCCTTACCATGCCACTCAGAGCAGTAGGAGCTTGCAGCCCCACCGCTGCAGCACTGCCCAGGAGCGGTGGGCCAGAGCGCTGAGGGCGCGGCATGTTGAGGCTGCAGGGGGACAGCGGGGGCGAGGGGACAGCAGGGGAGAGGAGGGGAGGGGGGATCCTCCCCGGCCAGGAGCTCAGGGGCCGGGCAGGCTGGGCCCGCGGGTCGGATGTGGCCTGTGGGCCGTAGTTTGCCCACCTCTGACTTGCATGTTAGTTTGTGTTTTATCTTGCATTTCTTTTGTAAACAATTCTGACTTTTATGCCTCGTTACCTGTAGTCACTTAAAATCTTTTTTTTTTTGGTAATTAACAATCTTGTTTTATTGTTTTATCCAACTAGTGTGTTTGGATTAAAGTGTGTTGGAAACTGCATTTGGGATGTAGCGGGGTGGACCCCCGCTCCTGTCCTGAAGGGTTAAAAACAGCCCTGGGAGGGGGCTGTGGCTGGAGAAAGCAGCTTTTAGGCTGGGCTGCTTGGGGGAAGTGGCTGCAGCTGGGGCCAGGCCCCAAACAGACTCAGCTGGCCTATAAAGGCAGAGAAGCCAGGGGCAGATAGAGTCTCTCTCTGTTTGTAGAGGGAGATGGGCCTGGCTGCAGGGAGCTGGACACAGGGTACCTGAGTGGAGCAGGGCTGGGGAAAGGCAGAGGAGCTGAGGAGCTCCAGCCTGGAAAGCCCCAGGCTGCGGCCTAGCAGAAGGCAATAGGTACTGGGGGGTTGCAGAGGGCAGCCCAGCGGTAGGCAAAGGCAGCAGGTCCAAACCGTCCTTGCCAGTGATGAGTGGCAGATACTGCAGCCTGCCCCAGGGGGTGGGGCTAGACGATGACTGGCCTTATACTGAGCCAAGGTGGGAATAGAGGGTGGGAGTTCCCTGGGGAGGGGAGACCCTAAGACTGAGGGGTTACTGCCAGAGGGCAGCACCCCAGGTAAAAGGGGCACCAGGTCCAGGGAAGGACACGGGGGGCCAGAGGACAGGCGGATCACTGGCCTGCAGAGGGTGCGCCGGAGCTGGAATGAGCTAATTCCCAGAAGTCACCAGCAGGGGGTGCTGCAGGGATGAGTCCACTCATCTACATGGGATAACAAGGCTGGTGCATGTCATTTTCCACAGATAAAATGACAGACGTCATATGAGCTTGCCTTGTTCAGTAGTGTGCTGGACAGGGAAAGATGCAGATTTCTCAGGGAAGTCTGGGAACAGAGACTTTTCTGGGGTTTTCCTGTGCTGCACTGTAACTCATGAGTCGCTGACTAGCAGCACTCAATACTGTGTAGCTGGGAGCAAGTTACATGCTGGAGACTGTGTGTTAACTGCCCAGGAGCGGCTGCTCTCACAGTAAAACAGTGTAAAAGTCACCCCAGCTTGGGAAACTGAGGGGACACAGCTGTTCACTCCAGATTGCACTGTGGTTAACGTCACAGACACTCAATTCCAAAGAGGCTCCCAAAACACAGAGAAAGTAAATCCATGTCCCAGAAATCCAAGACTCCAGAGAGAGGGTAAGTCTCCCTGCCACTGCTTCTTGCTGACGGAGAGGTCCAGAGACAATGAGAGAGTCCTGGGGAAGCTGGGAACAGGAAGCATGGGCTGGTGGGGTTCAGTGGAGAAAGGGAACAGGAAGGGTAGGGATAGTACTGAATGCAGGATCTCAGCAGTACTAGATGTCAGGATAGCACATAGTGCAGCCCATTGGAAAACATAATCCCAACTAGACATATAAAACGATGAGGTCTAAATTAGCAGTTTCCACTCAAGAGAGAGATCTTGGAATCATGGATAGTTCTCTGAAAACATCCACTCAATGTGCAGCAGCAGTCAAAAAGCGAACGGAACATTGGGAATCATTGAGCAAGGGATAGAAAAGACAGAAAATATCATATTGCCTGTATACAAATCTATGGTACGCCCACATCTCGAATACGGCTGTAGGAGCTGGATTTTATAATGTACTGAGAGAATTTAATGTATGATTTGATTTCGTCCTGTCAGCCACCCTGTTTGAATAGCAGAAAGGAATGACAGACCAGAACAATCCTTCTGACTGATTATGGTCACCTTTTGTTTTAGGATAAGTTACACTGTCTACTATGGTTTCCTCTATGTATTACAAATTAGGCACTCTAGTTAAATCTACATTTCTTTGTTTTAAGGTTTAGTAAGTAAGAGACAGGATTCTCTATTGTGTCTATGTTAAGTAGATTAGAGAAACATTGAAGGCAAGGTTTCATTTGCAATGCCTCTTTGCTCGATATAAAACACTACTGTTTGTATTCTCAGTGGGTTTGTGTGAATGAGGATGTATGCATCAGGAAAAGAGAAGGTGTAAAGGCCATTGTTATAGCCAGAGTCAAGGAAGAAGGAGTCAAGAGACTTAAAGGACATCAAAGAATCATCAACGCGCATCCATAACGAAGGGCAGATTGATGACCCTGAGGTCAAGGCTGGCACCCCTGAGGACAATTGATTAAATGAGAACAAAGGACAGGCTGACCCTCTCGGAGGTGCACTGGAATGTTTACACCAGTTAAGAAGTAACCGATCACAAACTGATACAGCAAAATCCATAGACTTCAACAAAGGAAAAAACCCTATAAGAACCAGGGTGCTTGGCCATGGGAGTTTGGTTCATCTTGCCACACTCCCGGAGCATTGGATTGCGACCGACAAGAGCCCAGCCCCACACTCGTGCTCAGTGTAATTGGCCATTAGATTGACTCGAGCTACAAGGGACTGGTAACTATGAACTGCTCTGGCAGAGGGTGTGTGTGTGTGTGTGCGTGTTTACCTTCCTCTATAAAGATCCCATGTGCTTTGTAGGAGCATAACACTGCATGCAGGTGTGGTCACCCCATCTCAAAGAAGTTTACTTATGCAAACAGGAGATATTTGAGACTGTGCAATATTGTTCCTGTGTTCTGCAGCAGGGGAGGGTCTGTGGCACTGTGTGGGTCACTGGCATATTGGGGTGATGCAGAGACAGGACAGTGTAGAGGTACCATTGTGGGGCTGGCATGAACCGTATCTCTTCATTTCCCCTTCCAAGAACTGAGGGGACAGGAATCCTTACCCAGCGAGGTCACATTCTCATAGTTCTCCTGCATGACGTCTCTGTAGAGGGCTCTCTGAGCAGGGTCCAGCAGAGCCCACTCTTCCCTGGAGAAATACACAGCCACCTCCTCGAAGGTCACTGGCCTCTGAAAGAGCAAGAGTCCAACACTCAGTACCTGCTCCCTCACTCACAGCCCCACTATTTGTGGGGGAGAGAAGTCAATCAAATGCAAGCTCTGGGTGGATCACAGTCAGAGTCCCACCTCCACCCCACTCAGAGCATCCTGGAAACACCAGGTTAAGGGACGAATAGAGAGTCCCTTTTCTCTCCCAGCAGATCCATCACACTCCTACTAGCCACAGACGAATAAAGGAGATGGAGCCCCTAGCAGGGACCAGGGAGAGATCTCCGGTAGGAAGCCCAGCACCCTCCCCATTGTGCAGAGCTGGATACGAAAGGAGGGGAATCTCCCCTAAACCTCACTAGTGGGTGTCCCCTTCATATCTCACAGCAGCCACTGGTTAGTCAGGTCAGGCTCCAGCACTGGGAGTCTGGTCAGTTTTCCTAGCCCCATGTAGGAGGGTTATTTTCTGTTTCACAAATTAGGTTATTTCCACCTCCTAATCTCATGGGTCTGTTCCTAGAATATGGGCCAATCATTAAACTCCCCCCAGCAGGAATGTCACAAGCTGTCCTCCTCCCTTCCCCACCCTGTGCATTTCCTGCCCTGCTCCAAACCAGACTGTGCAAATCTTCCCATCTCCAGTGTATTTGCTGTCCCTCTCCCTCCTGCAGGAACCCACCAGCTACCCCCCGATAGTCCCTACCTGAACAGGCTCCTCTGCAGCCATTTCTCTCCCCTGTCCCATGGCAGGATGGGATGAGCTGGAGTGAAACACGGACGTCATTCTGCAGCCTGGGAGGGTGAGAAGGGCAGTTGTGGGGTTACAGAACAGGCTTTAGTTAATGTCACAGGACGATTCCCCCAGGCCCTTTCCCTGCAGACAGACATCCTAGATTCTGCCATCCTGGGAAAATGCTCAATCTCTGTATTACAGTGTAGACCTGGCCCCTCCTGCCAGGCTAAGCCCACAGAGAGATTTTTAACCTTCCTTCTCCCTCTCCCAATCTCATAACTAAGTCTCTGAACACAAGGCTAGAAAGAGCAACACCAAAGGAGTCACTGTGGGGATTCCTCGGACACTGACCCCCGCAGTCACACCCCAGCAGGGGGAATATGGAGTCAAGAACCAGCTTTTCCTCTGTCTGATCCTTTTCTTGTTCACTGGAAAGTGGTTCTGCCCAGGGATGCTGCAATACATGTGTCTGGGTGGACTAGAGAACTGGAAATCTCTCCCCCCCACTCATTTCTCCCACTGCCCCTTTCAGTCTCTCCTTCCCCTGTCCTCTCTCCCTGCCCCTCTGGCTGGGAAAGTCCCATTCCTGGGGGCTTTGCTCTCCCATGGCTGGATTTGCTCCTGGCAATTGCTAATGGGAGGAGAGGCTGTTTGTGTAGAGCAGGGGTGTCCAAACTACGGCCCGCGGGTCAGTTTTTATTGGCCCGCAGCAAATTCGTTTGAGCTCCCGCCGGCATGCCTGCGGCAGGTCCACCGGAGCCCGGGACGAGTGGACCTGCCGCAGGCATGACTGCGGAGGCGCTCGTCCCGCAGCTCGGCTGGACCTCCGCAGGCATGACTGCAGCAGGTCAAGCGGGCCGCGGGACCACGGCACCCGCCGCAGTCACTGCGTCCGGGCTCGGTCGACCTCCCGCCGGCATGCCTGCGGGAGCTCAACCGGAGCCGCGGGAAGACGGGACCCGCCGCAGTCATGCCTGCGGCAGGTCCGCTCGCCCCGGGCTCCGGTACACCTCTTGTGTGTGGCCCGGGCCTTTGCTTATTTTTCTGTATTTGGCCCTCACCAAAAAAACTTTGGACACCCCTGGTGTAGAGTCACTTTCTTGCCAGTCCCCAGCACTTTCCCAGAGGACTTTCAGTTACCTGGAGTCTGTGGTAGAATTTGTATTAACAGGGCCCAGGGCTGCCCCAAGGGGCTAGGACCAGCTGGAGAAAGTCATCACCTGGGCCAGGCAGAGAAGCAGCTTTAGTTAAGGTCACATCCCAGCACAGAGCCCCTGCTGGGGGAGCAGCAGCTGCTAAGCCTGGTCTCCCAGATCACAATGGAGGCTACAGCGTCTGACTCAGGAAGCTGAGCTCCAATATCCTGGGCAGAGAGGGACAGAGCGTTTGAGCAGCTTCCCTCCTTTAGCTCTCTGGGGAGAGCAGCTACTGAGAGCCCCTCCTCACAGGGAGAACTGCTGATCTCATTTGCCCCACTGTCCATCTGGAGTCACTCCCTGTCTTTCCATACAGTGACTCTGGATTAACAATGGTCTCAATGAAACCAGATTTCAGAATGAATGAGTCCAGAATGCTGTGGAAGAGACCACTGTGTGGCATTTCTAGCCCCCTTCCCACCTGCCGCACCCTCAAGATCCAGTATAAGGACCCGGGGGACAAATTTTCCCAATGGAACTGGAAGGTCCTGGAGTTTTCAAGATGTTTGGTAAGTGGCTAGAAAGTTATCATGGTGACTGGGCCTGGCTGGGGAATGCTGGGACGTGCTTGGAGTCAGGATTCTGGCACAAGCTGATCAGAGAGAAGGAGCATGGTTAGTAGCAGCCCCCAGAGCCTCCATCCAGGGCCCCCCAGACACCCCCAGTACCCAGAGCCCAGACCCCGCAGCCAGAGTCCCACCAGATATTTCCTGGGACCCAACCCCCAAAATCCCTGAACAGGGACTCCAGATACCCCTCAGCACCCCACTGGCCAGAGAACCCCCACCAGACCATCACTGGCAGGCTGGGAATCCTAAAGGTTCCCCCCACCAAGAGCCCCCAACAGCCAGGGACCCCCACCCCAGGGGACCGCTCACTGGGAATTCAGTCCCTCACTGCCTGCCCAGGATTCCCCTACTGCCTGCCTAGGACCCCACCTGTCCTCCAGCAGGACCTGCCAGGCCGTTTGCCTGGGACCCCCTGATGCTTTACAATGGGACCCCTCCCTCTGCTTGCCTGGCATCCCGACCTAGCGCCTGGCACTCCCCCACCCAGTTCTGTGCATTGGGCACGACTGAGCCCCTGGCACAGCACCAGGCTCCCTCCAGCCCCCTGCCCCGCCTCCCCAAGAGACGCCCACCCTCACTGTTCTGCACCAACAAGTCCCCAGCGATACCCACCTCCAGGACCCACAGCCTCAGGGCTGGGCACATCAGAACCCCCCCCCCCCCAAACCTCCAGAACCCCCTGCCCAGTCACCCAGAGGCCTCCCCCTCCCACAATGCCCCTTCAGCTCCAGCTGCAATCTCCCCACACAGACACCCCATCCCCTACCCCAGCAACAGTTACCTCACTGTGTCCGCTAAGTGGATAGAAAGTTATCACTGCCCCCTGCTGGCCAGTCACCCGGGCAGAGGGATCCCTGGGCGGTGCTGCTTTAACAGGAGAATGGAAGGGCAAGAAAGGTCCATGCCCTGTCACTAGCTACATCTTCACACTGCGGGAAGCAACCCCTCCCAGAGACCATTTGTCATGGGCTTTGGGATACTGCTGGACCCACGCTGCACTCAGAGTGACCTCCTCACCCAGTGCCAGCTGGAGAAAAGAAAAGGGTCCAGCCAACTCTCCTGTTACCAGCTGGGAACCACTGATCCCCCAAACAGGGGGAGGCCTCTGGGTTTGATGGGTATTAAATACGTTTAGAGAGGAAAGTGGAAAATCAGAGGGATTTTATATCAGTTGTTGATACGAGGTAAAATCTGAGTGTTTCACATCAATATCTGATAACTGAATAGAGAGAAAATGGGCAACATTTGCCAATATTTTATATCCATGTTCAGGAATCTGAGAAAAGGTGTAAATCTGAGATTTTCTTAGTATTTTATAATTAAAGAGACAGGGAAAAATCTCAGGCCATAGTCATTTAGAAATAGACAATTAGAGAAAAAGTGGGGCTTAGGATAATTTTTAGATTTGCAGAGAATACATATCAGAAACTACGCAAGTGATAACATGAAAGGGGGGAGGGATAGCTCAGTGGTTGGAACACTGCCCTGCTAAACCCGGGGTTGTGAGTTCAATCCTTGAGGGGGCCATTTAGGGAACTGGGGTAAAAATCTGTTGGAGGATTTAGTTGGGGATTGTTCTTGCTTTGAGCAGGGGGTTGGACTAGATACCTCCTGAGGGTCCCTTCCAACCCTGATAGTCTATGAACACCGTCGAGATCTGAGGGGATTTTATATTACTGCTACATAACTAGAGGGAAAAGGGGGGCTGTTGGACTGGATTTTATATTACTATCCAATACATATACACAAAGTGATGGTTCCTCCCACCCCCGACAGGCAGCAGGGAGCCCTGTGAGGAGCTGCTTTAAGAGGGCAAAGGGGGGGGAGCTGGCAGGTCCCTGGATGAGGGAAGGGGGCAGCAGTGGGGGATGGGCAGGTGGCTGGTGGATGTGTTGGTAGTTGGGGGCAGTAACTGGGACTGGGAAACCGGGGTCCGGGCAGCCCCCACGGGGGACACGTGCCCCTCCCGTCCCCCCCCCCGGCAGAGAACCGGCATCTCACCCCGCCAGGGGCAGCCACGTGCTGGGGACTGACCTGGGCAACAATTTCCCACCCGGACAAGGACAAATCGCTGCAGGTAAAACGGGGAGACCGGGGGACACAGGGGAGCCGAGAGAGCGGATCATGGGGAGGGGGCGCTGGGGCAGTGGGGAGGGGCAGGCTGGCAGCACAGGGCGGGGGCAGGGTGTATCCAGTGCCCCTGTGCTGGGCTGAGAGGTGCCGCTCACTGCCCTGCGCGTCCTCGCCCCCAGCCGACCCCTCTCTGTGCAAACCGACCCCCCAGCACAGGCTCCATTGCCCCAGGGGGGGGCCACAAATCTGCCCCCGAGGAGGGGGGGGCGAATCTCCCCGGATGTTACAGGCCGAGCGAGACCCCGAGAGAGAAACGGGGCAGAACCGGAGAGACTCTGTGCCGGGGGCGAGAGGCGCCAACAGGGACAGGAGCCAATTAACTCCCCGGCCCCGCGCGTCCCACCGACCTTCCCCCCCCGCAACTCCGGCTTCTCCCCCGGGCCCCAGGCTCCGCCCCCCCCATCCCAGATGCAGCTCCCGGGGCCGAGGCGGCTCCGAGGCTACTCCCAGGTTCCCCGGGGCAGAGTCACGTGCCCGCCCCCCCCACGGGGTCTCTCACTCACCGGCTCACACGGAGGCGGCAGCAGCAGCTTTGTTCTCCCGCCCCCAGCGGGGCTCGCACGGAGCATGCGCAGTTCCAGCTGCTGACCCCTCCCTTACCCGGGCTGGGGAGGGCGGGAGCGCCCCCGGGGCAGGCTGGGAGATGTAGTTCCGGACTCTCCCTGGACCGGAAGTGACGTCGGCGAGGGAGCCGGAACGGGAGTGCGCACGCGCTGCGGTTCTGTCTGGCTCGTGCGGGGCCGGAGAAGGTTTGTGCCGTTGGGGCTCTGGGCATGCGCACATCGCGGCGGGAGAGACCTTCATTAACTCCCCCCCATGCCCGGCCCCTCCGTGGGAAAGGGGCGGGGGGGGAGCCGGTGCCCCCGGGGAGCGGGGAGAGAAAGGGGGGGGGGGCTGAGATCCCCTCGGATTTACCGCTGCCCCCCCCGTGGGGACCCCCCGCCCCCCCGTCCTGCCCCCTTTCTCCCTAGAGAGCCACGAGCAGCCCCAGGGTGACCCCCTCCCCAACCCCTGAGAAGTTCCCTGCCCCCCCCCGATTGTGCCCCATTTTCTCTCCCCTTCGCCAGTGTCCAGCTCTCCCTGGGGCTGGTGGGGCTCTGGGGGTGTCTGGGCCCCTGGCCAGGGGCTCTGGGGACTGGGGGCCAGGGAAGATCTGGCAGGACCCTGGCTGGGGCTGTGGGGGTGTCTGGGGCCCTGGCTGTGGGGTCTGGGCTCTGGGGGGTGTTGAAGGGCCTTAATGGAGAGAAAAGATTGGGTATTAAAGCAGAGAAAGGCAGAACAAGCCCCAATGGCTGGACGGTGAAAAGAGACAAATTCATATTACAACTAAGGCACAAATATTCAACAGTGAAGATGATTCACGACAGGAACAAGCTACCAAGGAAAGTGGTGGATTTGCCATCTCCTGATGTCATCTAATGGAGACTAGATGCCTTTCTGGAATGTGTTTGCCCCAAAAGTAGCTATTGGGTTATACAGGAGGCCTGTGATATGCAGGGGTCAGATTAGATGCTCTAATGGTCTCTTCTGGCCATAAAGTCAACTAATTTCTGAAAAACTGAGTGTAGTATTGGGAGCAGCATCTGATGTTTTACTGTCCAGCCGGCTTGCTTCCTAGAACGAACGCTCCTTGAGTGGGGTGATCCACAGGGAGTAGCTCAAACCTCCAAAGTGCCTGGGCAGGGGCAGGACATTAGCCCAGCAAGGGAGGGGTGTGGCAGTGACATCACAAAGGCCTTTTGCAGGACCTCAGACTGTTGGTCAAAGATGGTGGGGAGGTGGTGACCTCACAGAGAGATGCTGACATCAGCCAGGCAGGACAGGAGCGAGGGGCCAGGGAAACCTCAGAGACCCCTGTGGCTTTGCTTCAGCAAGTCTCCTTCTCCAGATCTCTCTTTGAGGACTGAGAGAGTATTCGGGTTCACGGACGTGAGCGCCAGGAGGAACCTCTTTCGAGTTTTCTCCTTCCCTTTTAGGGAGTTTACTAGAGACCAGCCGTCCCTGTTTACAAGGTAAGAGCCTCCTTGAGGTTTGAAACCTGTTCAGTCTGATCCA
Organism: Mauremys reevesii; assembly: GCF_016161935.1. Classification (NCBI taxonomy): domain Eukaryota; kingdom Metazoa; phylum Chordata; order Testudines; family Geoemydidae; genus Mauremys; species Mauremys reevesii. The sequence continues at coordinate 23,924,981 of NC_052634.1, read as the reverse complement.
TCTGGTGATGAAATCTAAGCCTGGAAAACACGAGCTTAAGGAGGCAGAATTTTCTTCCACACCAGGGATTTTGTCCCCTAGAATTACTGGAGACATTAGGGTTTATCCTTTGTGTTTCACCTTTTCCTCCATCCCTTCCTCCTTTCTCTTTTCTTGCTTCTTTTGTCCTTTCACCTGTTTCCCTCCCAACACCAAGAGCGGGGTGTGTGTATGTGTTGCGGGGGAGTGTTTGGCAGCTCCCACTGTGGGAGCTCCACCCAAAAATGTGGGGCTGAAATAGTGCTTGGGCAGTGATCCCCACCAGTGACCTGAACCATCCTTTAGGCTCCCTGCTGAGAACCGTCAGCTTCCCGTCCTCAGTCTCTACCCTGATTGGCTCAGCAGGGGGTTATTGACAGGGAGGAGACTCAGGTCCTTGTTGTTCTCTTTTAAGACCAAGGAAATAAGTCATAACCAGTCATATGTTTGAATTTTGCTGCTTCTCTGCATTAATGGTCTCTGAGCAGGTCATGATTCTCTCTAACATTGCAGTTCTCCTCAAATACTTGCTGAATAATTACTGTGCACTGTTGGTCTGGAGCTCATCTGAGAGCACTTTATTCAGGTCATTCAATGGATGAAATTCAAGATCCGATGGTTAGTTTGAAAATCAGGGGTCTTGGGTCCTATTCCCAGCTCTGCCACTGGCTGGCCGTGTGACCTAAGACAAGTCAATTCTCCTGTCTCAGCCTGAGCTTCTCACTCTTCCAAGTAGGGATAATAATGATCCGCTCCTACCTACCTTACGGTATGTGGAGGCAGGGCTGGCTCTAGGTTTTTTGCCTCCCCAAGCAAAAAAAATTTGTCTGCCCTCCCATCCCCCTGCTTCCCGAGCCCTGGGTTCACCCCACCCAACACCAGCACCCCATGCCACCCCAGCTCTGGGCCTCCCACCCCTTTCACACCCGGCCCACCCACCCCAGGGCGCACCCCCACCCACACCCTGTGCTGCCCCTGCTCTCGACTCTCCCCTTCCCCCCTACCAGTGCTCCCCCACCCACACACCCCCTGCTGCCCCAGCCCTGGGCTCCTCCCCGCACTTGCACCTTCTTCCACCCCAGCCCTGGGTCACTGGTAACTTGCTCCCAGGTTAATAAAATAGAAAAAAGAGAGGATTGAATGTGTAACAGGGAGTTTGGTAAATCTTGGTTATTTTATTTTTTCAACAGGCTCCTGTCCACCTCCAGTAGAATTTTCAGTCCCAATGGCAACTTACTTACCAAATGTAATACAGACTAGTCCATGCTTCCCAAGTGGATGTGGTTCTTGTCCTTCTGCACATTGTAGCCCGTGGAGGCCAAGGACCTGCAAATGTGTCTTCATGTGCCTTTGTTTCATTGATGAAAACATAAACTAGACTCTTAGAGGATTGGAACTGATTTCAGCTGGGGGACATATTTGCTAGATTTTTATGCATTTGCACAGGAAAATGTTGAGTGTTTCCATTCATCCCTAGTCAGTGGAGCTCCTGAACATAATGGAAATGGATATGCAATTACTTTTTGTTGAAGGACCAGGCTTTTAAGGGGGCACTTGGATTTGAACCAAGGCCCGTTTGATCTGCAGTCAAACACTCTACCACTGAGCTATACCCCCTGACAATTACATTGGCAAGTCAGTGATCTCAAGGATCTTGAAACCTGAGAGTGGAGTTCGTTTCTTCCACACCAGTGTTGCTGTCTGTGCATCCTGGAGCTATGGGGTGAGTGGGAAAGGCCCACAACTAGCTTGTCAGTATCAGCAAAGGAGCAGCCGACATCAGGACCAACGAGACGTGCTGGTGGCCCATCAGGAAGAACCCACTCTCCCAGAGACTTCTCGTCGAGGGCACGGTACACAATGGGGGCTACCTACCTGCCACGTCCCATCAAGGGTCTTTCTAGTCCCATTTCAGTGTTACCCAATTTCTAATCAGTCTTTGGCCCAGATTCCCTCCCTGAGCGGCACCAGCACATACCTGGGCCCCCTGCTAGTGTTAAATCTGCCTTGAGCTGAGATCCAGCTTGGCAAAGAGCCTGCAGCCCCCTCTGTGCTGGGGAATGAGAGCAGCCCTGGCACTGGGCAGGGCAGCCTTGAGGGAATGAACCCAATGTGCCCGTGAGGCCCTGATCCAGAACCTCTGCCAGGCAGCTTGTGCTGCTCGGGCGTCTCTAGTCTCCAGCGAGGATTCAAAGCTTCTCTGCTCCAGGGGAACCCCTGGGGAGGGGCAGGGCTCCTGCAGGATAAATCTTCCTGCCGGCAGAGCTCCGGTCCCCTCCTCATGGGCACAGGGCGTTGCACACGGCACCCACCACATGCACACACCCCTTTGTGGGGAGAATCAGCTCCAGGATATTGGGGTCAACCCCCCCCACCTCCTCCCTGCAAACCTTCTCCTGGCTTCAGTGAGGGAATGGGGGCGTGAGGGGCTAGTGCGGTAACAGCAGCAGCGTGGCCGTGGGGCTCGGCCGGTGGCTGGGGCCAGTCACCTGAGCATGAACCCAGCCGACCCCAGGAGATGGACCCGGGTCACCAGCCCAACCCACCACGCGGCTGCTGCCGCTGCCCGCGCGAGCTCCCACAGACCACGCTGGGGAGAGCCCCCAGCTGCAGGGGAGACGCCCCTGAGTGCCTGGCAGGGCCCAGCTCCTGGCTGACTTGTACTGCTAGGGGTCAGGGGGCTGGGTGACAGGGGGGCGTTGGCTCTGGGGTGGGCCTGTCACTTCCCCGCCAAGCCAACAGGATCACAGCAAACAAAACCAGCTCGGCCGGCAGGGGAAGAGTTCAGTCCAGGGCCTGGTGCATTCTGGGAGCAGGGGCGGTGCAGAGAAAGGGCAGATAGGGGGCAGCTCTGAACACTGTGCGCAGAACTGCCTGTCCTGTCCCGCAGCCCCTGGTACAGGGGGCTTTTGGCCATAGTTGTAATCAGGCCAATAAATTGAAACAAACCCCTGTTAAATCATTGCTCAGCCCGAGTCCTTCACCCACATTCCTTAGGGCATTGGGTGTTTCATTTCCTGCCTCAATTTCACACAAAGACACAATTTCCTTTGCACAGTTCCGTGAACTTCCCTGTGTCTCTGGTCTGAGCCAGGGCGTTCGATTCCAGTGAACCCTTCTCTCCTGCAAAGCGATGGTCAGACAGAGGGGACATGGCCACCTTCACCTCTGACAGTGAGATATTGGCTCGGCTCTTTCTTTCTGCTGCTGTTGTTAGTCCATGAAACATCAAGGGTGGAATGCAAGGCTGAGTTCATGCACCAGCCCTCAGTGCCCCAGAGAAATCCTGCCACCTGCTATTGGAACGATGTGCTGGAGAGTTGAATGGGAAAGGGACTGTCTGAATTGTCAGAGTGGGGAATGAACAACAATCTACAGCAATGTCGTTCACACAAACACACTCTAATCCTGCTACAGCCGGAGGGGAAATGGGCAGGAATTGTTGCTGTTCACCCAAGGAGACACTTACACTGATGAGCAGCCTTGAGTGTGCTGGGGAAGCTGGTCTGTGCAAACAATTTGAAGTGACAATTCAGTGAGAACAGAATCATCATGCAATGACACAGGTATACATCAAGTAGATGTGACCGAGTGGTTAAAGTGATGGACTAGAAATCCTTTGGGGTCTCACCGCACAGGTTCAAATCCTACCAACTACACAAGTACTGCGCTGTTGTTACTATTACTGTAGACTTAGTGTCTGAGCATCCAGAGTACAAACTAGAGCCAGATCTACTTTCACTCTCTCTACACTTAAATCGCTGCTGTGGCACTGCTATAGCACTATGGAGTAGATAGTGACTGGAGGGATTTTCCCATCCATGTAATAGCTACATGGACAGAACAGTTCCTCCTTTTCTTTAGCACTATCTAACCAGGGCTTAGGTCACCTTAACTGTGTGTGTGTGGGGTGGGGTGCTTCACACCCTGAGAGACGTCGCTCTGCCAGTTCAGTGCCCAGCGTACACCAGCCCTTAGATCCCTCTTGGTATTTCAATGCAGGCACTGACCTGTGAGAAGAAAACATCAGCTCACAAACACAGAGACTGAATTCCCCACATTTAATCTCGCTGCACTTTCCAGAAAGTCACGAAATTCAATTCATTCTTGCTAGGACAGAGAAAAAATAAGTGACACTAAGTTTTTGGCTTGATTAAATAAAATTAAGTGTTTAATTAATATAGTAAAAATATGTCCTGATTCTTCTAACTAACACCACAGCATGAAATAGGAACAGAGACAAAGCTTGTCAGTGATGACTAATTTCACAAATGATCTTCCCATTATTAATTTCCACGCTGCCCCCATTGGAGGTCTGGGCATCGCCAGTGCCATTGCTCTGCATTCACCTTCCCCTTAGAATTGTTCTCGGACATTCGATGTCCTCTGCAGCATGAGGCTCGGGTCACTTGCTGGAGGATTCCCTGCACCGTGAAGTCTTTAAGCCACGATTTGAGGACTTGAATAACTCAGACGTAGGTCAGGGGTTTGTTACAGGAGTGGGTGGGTGAGATTCTGAGGCCTGCGTTGTGCAGGAGGTCAGACTAGATGATCATAATGGTCCCTTCTGACCTTAAGTCTATGAATCTATTAATCTTTTTCCAAATTTGGAAAATTGTGCAGTTCAGAATGTGAATAGTGACCCCATTTCCTTCCTGCACCTGCTCTACATTGCTCCACAGCAGCTTCTCCACCTGCAGAGTCACCCCAGCACGGCAGTGCAGCCGCCCAGGGTTCAGCAGGGGCCCCTGGCAAGAACAGTGGGTGCAGCTAACAGCCCGGTGTGCCTGGCCATGAGGCAGCTGTAAAAAAGCAACCCCCCCCCCCAGAAGTACAGAGACTGAATTCCCCAACTATAACATCATGACCCCCTGTAGAAAGCCACACGTGTCAGTTGTATTTTCACAGGGAGATGCAAAAATCAAGTGATACCAATTTTTAAGTTGAGTAAATAAAGTTGAGGAGATAGTTATTAACCTCACAAAAATATACTAAAGATCCCTCAACATAACACCTGAAGGTGAAATATTAACAGAGACAAACCTTGTCAGCAAAGGCTCATTTCCCAAACGATCCTCAAAATGTTACTAATTCCCACCCCTCCTCCACAGGAGCTCTGTGCAGTGTCACTGTTCTGCAGGCAGCTTCCCATTAAATGCTGTTGTGGGACATTCCCAGGCCTGGAAATGTACCAACGACAGAATTTGAAGAGCAAACCTGGCTCCCCGCACCAGGCGGGATTTGAGTGTTTTGTCCCCGTTACTTAGTGTTTGTCAATAGTACAGATGCCATGGGCAGGACTCCAGGCTCTGCTTGAGGGATCCTGGCACAGGGGCTGGTGGGGGAGAAAGGATTGTAGCTTCTGACCTGTGCTCTGGAGAGGAGGTAATAAGTGAAGGGGCATTTCTGACTCCTCCCCTCCTCAGGGTCCCTGGGCTGGAATTCTACATTCCACAGGCCAAATGAGGGGGTGATGCCACTTGGCTAATGAAAACCAGTGCTCCAGGTGAGGTTTGAACTCACAACCTCAGCATAGCTCCTCTCAGCACTGCCCTATAAGTACTGTGCGCTAACCAATTGCGCCACTGGAGCACCTATTAATTAAGATTCTCTGAGACCCCCCTAGGCTGATAAAGCCAAGGAGTGACCCCAAAACATTCTCAGTGGGGCTGACAGCAGGTAGCGACAAGTGTTGTACTCGGTGGGGTGGATTCTTCTTAAGGCTTCCAGGCCCCATTTGACCCTTTTGTTCTTCCCTGTGTAATAACAGAGCTGGTTAAGACTCAATGGAGAGTCTTGCTGCAGACCAACAGATCTGAAATCACTGAGAACCAGCTCTAAGCATTAGTCCTGCTTTGGGACAGTGTCTCTCATGCAAGAAACTGCCCAGTCTGCGCTAGCAGTGAGGCTCCCTCACTAACAGCTGAAATCAGGCAGAGCTGTGTGAAGTGCAGGGCCCCAGCGGGGCCGGAACAGGGGGGAACAACACCCCAGGTGCCCAGAGGAGGAGAGGTGTGTTGGGCTCCAGCCTGGGACTCTTCCTCCCTCCTGCCTAGCCCTGACTGTGAAGCCTGGCCCTGGCCCTCCTTCCTTTAAATGCCATGTGGGCAAGAGGAAGAGTGTTGCAGCTGCAGGGACCAAAGTTATGGACATCAGGTGAAGCAGCAAGAAGCAACCATATGATCAATCCACAGGAATCTCTAGCCAGACTGTTAAGTTCTAGGACCCCAACCTATAGCCGCCAGCCCATTGAACCAGCCAGACCAAAGACTTATCTCTAGTGGGCATCAGTCACCCAGCAGGAGGGAAAAACCTCAGTCTAGTTGACCCTGAGAGAAGGTAGCCAAACACATTGAGCTCCAGTGCTTTGTAGCAAAGCAACATATTGCCATGAGGTCCCACTGAGATTTGAACTCAGATTCCAGGATTCAGAGCCCTGAGTGCTGCCCATTACACCATGGGACCTGCTGCTATTTTGTTTTCTAGACCCCTGTGACTCTCCGCTGGTTTGCCCTCTGCACTTATTGCTTCCCACCAGCGGCTTCCTCTCGCGGGACTCTCTCCTCCTCCAGTGACTGTGGTCCTGCACTACCGGATCCGTGGGTCCTGCCCTGAGTCCCTGCATCCCCCTGCTTTGTCTCCATTCCCTGCAGGCTGCAAAAATGTCAGGGGAGTCTGCTCCTCCCTTCACTCAGTGCTCCCACTCATATCAGCCAACTGCAGCCTCATCTCCTGGAACTCGGGCAGCTGTCGCTTGATCCGATCGTACAGTCACACACTGACTCTCTAAACTGCCTGGATGCTCCTGTGGAAATCCCACAGGTGACACTGCAGGACTTGGCACTGTTGGTTTCTTTAATGTTGTGGTGTTTCCCTGACCGCCGGAACAAAGCCGCCAACTCCTCCCTCACCGACTCCCACCAATCCCCCTGGTTGCCATAGAACCCTCTGATGCTTTCCCATTCTGCCAACACCGCCAGGCTTCGCCCCCTGCTCCTTTATCTTGCAAGCTCTGGATGTTCAGCTTCCAATATCCTCTGCCCTGGGTCAGGGAATTGCCCACATTGAGCACACGGTGAGAGCTGCGTGATCCGAACTGTCCATTGGCACCACCCTGCACTGGGCTGTCGACGTGCTCTCCTTCACGGAAATCCTGTCAGTGCAACTCCTGGCCTGTCCCCGCAGAAAGGTGTATCCCCTCTGCGGCTGGTGTGAGCTCGGGTCAGAGGAATAGGAGGTTACTGCCCACCCTCCACTGGTTCCACTGTGCAGAAACACGTTCTCTAAGCCGACCTCGCTACAGACCTGCACCAGGTAGTGCTCATCATAGAAGAGTTTCCTCTGACGGTCGGGAAAACAGGACCAGCAGTCCTCAGGCCGGTGCAACAATTGAAATCCCCCCCGACACCAAACACCGTGCGGTCTAGAAGAAGGGAGCCAGTTCCTTCATAGAAATTTCCTTTCATGCCTTAGCTGGGGACCATACACACTAATATAGCCGTAACCAGTGCCATGGAGCACAAAGCCACCAGTAATGCCCTCCCTGGTTGGAGCTCCAGCCCCTTCTGTACTCGCACTGCGAATGTGAAGAACAAGACTCCAACCCCATCATTCTTCCCTGGCCTGGAGGACCAGAGAGATGGGCCCTTCCTCCAGTCACCCTCTGCCCATCAAGCTACCCTAGAGTTGTTAATGTGCATTTCCTGAACACCCACCATGGCCAAGCCCAGCTGCTCCAAGACACTGAACATCAAGTGCCTCCTCCTGGGCCCCCAACTCCCTTCCACATGGCCACTTTCACACATGCCCCTTCCCTGGTACTGCCCTCCCTCAGCTGCACAGAAGAGTTTTCATCCCCTATACCTGCCTGTCACTGCTCAGCACCCCCTCTAGCACTCTCTTCCTGCCATATTGGGTCCACCAATAACTCACGTAGGAGAGACAGCTCCTGTCCCTCATTGTTAAATGTCAGGCCAGCCAATTAGGGGCAGAAGCCCACAATATATTTTCCTACTGCAGAGCCCAAGCTCAGGGACTCATCTTGGGTGCAGGGACCACTGTGCTCCCAGAAAACAAGCCACCACTGTGCAAAGAGAGATGACAGGGCCTGCCAAAGCCTGGGATTGAACCAGGGACCTTTAGAACTTCAGTCTAACGCTCTCCCAACCGAGCTACTTTGGCAGCTGTGTGGTAATCTTTTGGCCTGTTGCTTCTCTGCCCGGGATGTTTTTGCAGCAGTTGCACACAAAAAGGACGTCATTGGGAGCGGCCCATGAAGACAAGATTCGCTTTTGCCTGCCTTGCTCAGCTTGACTTGCTGCCTCACCCTGTTCCTGCCCTAGTGCCCGGGCTGACCTGGCGGTGGAAGGGGACTGGGGGCCAGTGGCGCGGGGAGAAAGTTGAGCTGGACCCTGAGCTAGGCTAGACCCTGGCGGTGAGAGTCTGGCCACCACTTGCCGCCCCACCCTGTTGTCCTGGCTTCCCCCACTGGGTGTCATTTCGGAAGGGACGTGGGGCTTCTGCCTCCCCTCCCCGATTTTCACACCGCAGAGGAGCGCGAACAGGAAAACGAACGGCTGCTCCACTCCCCCACCGGAGGAACCCGACACCCTTAGCTGCTTCCCCTGCTCCCCCCCAGCTGTGCTACTGAGTGGAAGCGTCCTGTGCCCATAACACAGAGCTCGATTAATCAAAACCCTCTTCTGCCAGCACCAGGCCTCCTGCTTCTTACACTGGGCCTGCAAGCGAGGGGGCGGCTGGCACAGCGCCAAGAGTCTAACCTGTGAGGCAGGAGGCGGCTGACGCCCGCAGCCTGCTGGGGAGCTCCCAGAAGTTATTAAGGGACAGAGACTCCTCAATGCCCTTAGTAACAAGGGTTTGGGGGTCACCGAGGCCAGTAAGGGGGTCACTGTGTCGGCCTTATAACCCTGGGTGTCAGGTCACTGTGCAGCTTTGGTCTAGAGGCTCAGATCCCAACAACTGACCAGCAGCCCACAGCCTCCCCCTGGGTCTGCCCCACCTGGTTACTCCTTACAGGCCGACCTTACCCCCCTTCAAGCCCCGGATTCGCCCCCTAATCATCCTAAAGGCACTCAGAGCCACAGCCATGGAGGTGCTGAAGGAGGCAGGGCCCCAGTGGCCTAATGGATAAAGCATTGGCTTCCTAAGCCAGAGATTGTGGGTTCAAGTCCCATCTGGGGTGGAAAAACTCCTTCCTTCTTGTATATTGCAACAAAGCCTTGGTGTTATTTTCCCCAAGGAAGCTGGGAGACATTTGAACCCAGAGTACTGGAACTTCGGAGCAATCCCCCAGAAACAGCATCTTCCACTTGACAAATGCTTTCTAGACCCATCAGTAGCAAACACTTAATACTAGTGTTTGTCTGAGAATAGAAGGAAGGGGAGTGTTTACTCCGACACCTCAGTGAGTGAAACAGACAGAAAGAACAAGGCTGTCCTGAAAGAGAATGGATCTGTCTGGAGACAAAGCAGAACCTGAGAATGAGCAACAGTGTGAAAAGAAGAACTTCAAATGTGTGTTAGGTGTTAGATAGGTTGGTCTGACAAATTTCAAGAAAATACCAATGCTCGTAGACTGATGCGGACACTGGCTGCTTCTGATCTTTTACTGAGAATTCATTGAGAAATATTTCCCTTAACTCTGTTATGGAATATTAGGTGGGCTCTGAAGGCACCATTCCTCCTGCTTTCGCCCTTCGAGACAACACGGCTACATGGCATGCGGCCAGTGCTCACCTTCCAGTCAACTGCTAGAGAAGACAACACAGATAGGGATGGCAGCAGGGCAGACTGGAGCTCCATGGAGATGGTGGGACCAGGTCTCATCAATGGGGAGGTGGCCACCCCACCATGCACAAGGCTGAGCCAGCCAGTGTGGTGTGTGCTTCACCGTGCCCCTACTCACTGCACATGGTGGGGGGGGGCAGTTACTGAGTTCGGTTGGTCTGGCAAATTTAGGGCTTGGCTACACTTGCAGAGGTAGAGCGCTGGGAGTTAAACCACAGCAGGGAAACCGCTGCCGAGTGTTCACACTGACAGCTGCAAGCGCACTGGAGTGGCCACATTAGCAGCTCTGGCAATGCCACAGAGAGCAGTGCACTGTGGTAACTATCCCAGTGTGCAAGTGGCTGCAACGTGCTTTTCAAATGGAGGACGGGGGTGGAGTGTGACAGGGAGTGTGTTGTGTGTACGTGGCGGGAGTGACAGTGTGTTTGGGGGGCTGAGAGTGTGTCAGCATGCTGTCTTGTGTGTTCAGACAGCAGCAGACCCCACCACCCCCATACACATTCATAACAGCAGCATTCCACACTAATGGTTGCTTTGTCCCGGAGCAGATAAGCAGCCGGCTGTCAGAAACGGAGCTTTGAAAGGGGATATCCGCATGCCTGCAGCCGATTTCAAAACAATGACCAGAGTGGGCACTTGACTTCAGGGGATTAGGGGATGTTTCCTGAGGCCAATCACAGTGCAGTAATGCAACATGTCATCCACACTGACGCCCGGGCGTTTCAGCCAAGGCACAGTGAGCTTTATGCTTCTCATGGAGGTGGATTACCAGGAGCGCTCCAGCTGCAGAGCCCAGGTGCTCCATGTGCCTTGCGAGTGTGGACACCTCAGGAGTTAGGACCCCTGGGGCTGCTTTAATGCGCTCTAACTTGCCAAGTGTAGCCAAGCCCTTAGACTATGTCACTTGTGTGACTTACTTGTGCTATTGTAATAAATACAATAGACGTGCAATGGTCAGAAATCGCACCAGCAGAGAAGTATATTAAAGGGAAACCCTAAGGAAATTAAGAGTTTAAATTATCCTCCACATGTCTCACGTCCCACTAAAATGAATCCAACCCACAGGGCACGTGGGCAGAAGTATCAGTGTCAGGATGCTACATTGTTAGCATAGTAAATGAAGCTGCAAAATAAATGATGTTTAAATGACCTCACTCTATTTTTTACAATCCGGTATTAAGAGGTTATAGATACAGATGGACACCAGGCAGGGTCGTTTGGAGGACGAAGCCTTTATGCTTCCATCTCCCACCACTGTCAAGTTTTAGCAAATTAGGACAAGTCAGCAAATAAGAACAACCTCAGGGCTCAGTAACTGCTGCAGGTAGCAAAGTCCTACAGGGAGCAGTTTCTGGCACTACACCTGCACAGCTCTGCTCCCTGGCTCTTCTCCGGCTCCTGCTCTCTCCTTAGCTCTGCCCCACTTTGGCCCAGACAGTTCCAGCTCCCACGGAGGATGGGACCCCCTGGCCTGGTGACTCCCTCATTACACTGCCTGGCCTGTCAGTGTGGCTAACTTGGAGCTTTGGCCTCTCCCCATTGCCCCTGGGGACTGTCAGTTTCAGGGTCCTGATTTCCCATTGGCCCTTCCCCCTTCTACTGGGACTGGGAACTAGCCAACCAAAAACCCCACTAAGTTTTAAGGGGCCAACAGTCCCTTACACAAGCCAGTCCCGTGAGGGTCACCGATGTGCAGAGAAGGCAGCATGAACTGGTCCCATGGTGTAATGGGCAGCACTCAGGACTCTGCAATCTGAGTTCAAATCTCAGTGGGACCTTATGGTAAAGCCCTGGAGCTTACAGTGCTCAACTTCCCTGTCTCCAGCTGTGCAAAAGCAAATCTTTCCCATCTTGTTGGGTGACTCAGGCCTCTGGGTGGGATAGCTGCAGTGAGTCAGGGCTCTAGAACTGACACCTGAGGGTTGGGATTCTCACAGGTTCACCTGGTGCTCACAAGTTTGGCACTTGCCTCTGTGCTTTTCCTCTTGCCCACCTGGCACTTGAAGGAAGGAGGGCCAGGGCCAGGCTTCATAGTCAGGGCTAGGCAGGAGGGAGGCAGAGTCCCAGGCTGGAGCCCAGCACCTCTCCTTCTCTGGGCACCTGGAGCAGAGGCAGCTGGTGCTGACAGATCCAAGGGAAGGTTTAAAAGCCACAGAGCAACCAAGGGCAGGGCCAGAGGAGGGGAGAACCATGCCTATGCGTGGCCAGCAGACAGCCACAGAGACACCCAGCCAGGCTGCTCCCTGCCGTGCCAAACCCCCACTGAAGGCCACCCACAGACCAGCATGCAGGGCGGCTGCTGATGCTCTGTGGCCAACATCAGAAGATGGTAGGAAAGCAGGGCCAGCCCCCCCGGTGTGGGGGTGTGAAGCCCTTTCACTCCGCGCTGCCTCTGCCCTGTGCCCCCCCCCCCCCGCCCGGATCTCACGCGGGATTCGAATCCCAACGGCCGCAGCGCGCGCCCGGGGGCGGGGGTGGGGGGGGCAGCGAAGCCTCGGGGCGAGAGAACCGGGGCCTCCCCACACGCGCCGAGTCTCTGTCCCGCGCTCTCTCCGCCAATCAGGGAGCGGGGAGGGGCGCGGCGAAGTGACGAGCTACGGCCCCTCCTCCCATAGAGGCCGCGCCTGTGAGAGAGAGAGAGAGAGAGAACTACTCTTCCCAGAGTGCACCGGGAGGGGGCGTTGTCTGAGCAACTTTTCCGCCCCGCCCCCAGAGAGCCCCGGCCCCGCCCCCCTTCGGCTCCTGACGCGAACTCCCGTGTCCCGGGGTCTTGGCCTGGCCCTGCCCCCCCCTTGGCCTCGTCTCTCCCCACTCGGGGGGGGGGCTGTTGGACGGAGCCATATGGAAATATCGGGGAGGGGCGGGGCTGGGAGCCAGGACTCCTGGGTTCTCCCCCAGCTCTGGGAGGGGAGGGGGATAGAGTGGGGGAGGGGCTGGGGTGCCTGCTGCCCTCGCGGTGACCAGCAGAGCCCCCCCCTGCCGCTTGCCCCCCAACCACGTGCTTGGTGTGCTGGTGCCTGGAGCCGCCCCTGGTTCCAGCCCCTCTGCCCAGGCAGCTCCCCCAGCCTGACACACACACCCAGCCCCTGCACCCGCCCCACCCCAGGGCTCCTCAGCCCAGAGGGGAGCCCCCCGGCTGAGTGGGGAATCAGAACCCCCCGAAATTACCCTGGGACCAGCATGATCTGCCTCCGCCCTGCCCTGCTCCGCATGTATTCGGAGTGAGTCAGTTTCCCTGTCCCAACGTGTGTCCTGCCCTGTGTCTCTTCTCCTCCCCAGTTCCCTCCAAACCAGCCCATTTCCCCTGCACCCCGGGCTGGGTCTCTGCCAACCCCCCTTCTCCCCTCTTGCCCCTAATATCTCCCTGCCCCTACAGGTCTATAGGGCTGGATCCCTCCCTCCCCCCTTCTCCCCTCATTTCCTGCCTCTGGGGGGGTCTATGGAGATTGGTCTCTCCTCCGCCATCCCCTCTCCTGCCCTCAATATCCCTCTTGGGCTCTATGGGGCTGGGTCTCTCTCCCTGCCCCTGTGCTCCCCCCTGCACAACATGGCCTGAGAGTGACTCAGTTTCCAGGGACCAACATTTCACCCCACACCCTCACCCCACATGTCTCTTATCTCCCCAGCTCCTCCACCCCACCCCATTTCCCTGCACCCCAGGCTGGGTCTCGGTCAACACCCTCTCCTCTCCTCCTGACCCCAATATACCCTGCCCCTATGGGTCTATGGGGCTGGGTCTCTCCCTTCTTCCCTCATCCCCTCCCCCAATATCTCCCTGCCCCTATGGGTCTATGGGGCTGGGTCTCTCCCTTCTTCCCTCATCCCCTCCCCCAATATCTCCCTGCCCCTATGGGTCTATGGGGCTGGGTCTCTCCCTCCCCTTTCTCCCCATCCCTCCCCAATATCTCTCTGCCCCTAGGGGTCTCTGGGGCTGTCCCTTCCCCCCTCTTCCCTCATCCCCTCCCCCAATATCTCCCTGCCCCAGGCTGTGACGTGCTATGACGTGTGCTGGGGCTGTGACGTGTGCTGAGGCCAGGGCCGGCTCCAGGGTTTTTGCCACCCCAAGCGGCAGGGGAAAAAAAAAAGCCATAATAGTGATCGGCGGCAGCTCCACCACGCCGCCTTCTTCGGCGGCAATTTGGTGGCAGGTCCTTCCCTCCAAGAGGGACCGAGGGACCCGCTGCCAAAGAGCCCGACGTGCCGCCCCTTCCCCTCGGCCGCCCCAAGAGCCAGGCAGCCCCCACTGCAGCAGCTCCCCACCCCAGCTCACCTCCACTCCGCCTTCTCCCCTGAGCTCGCCGGCGCCACTCCACTTCTCCCGCCTCCCAGGCTTGCGGTGCCAATCAGCTGTTTAGTGCAGCAAGCCTGGGAGGGGAGGAGAATCAGAGCTGGGGCAGCGTGCTCAGGGGAGAAGACGGCGCAGAGGTGAGCTGGGACAGGCAGCAGTTCCCTTGCACACCCCCACCCCTGTTACTTGCTGTGGGCAGCCCTCCCCCCGCACCTCCCAGCCCCCTGCCCCAGCTCACCTCCACTCCACTGCCCACCCTGAGTGCGCTTTATGGTGCCCCAACCACTTGGCACCCTGGGCGGCCGACTAGTTCGCCTAGTGCTTGCACTGACCCTGGCCACTGCCTGTCAGCAGGATTCCCCCTCCTCCTCCTCAGTGAGACTAAATCTCCCCACCTAGACAGCCGGTCCGTCCGCTGCACCCCAATCCCCCATGCCTGAGCCTCCCTGCCAAAGCCCTGCACCTGGCTCCAGAGAATTAAGTCTCACGTCTCACTGGGAACTCAACTTCTTGTGCCCAGAGAGTCTCGGCCCCCCTCAGTAGCTGACCTGAGAAACACAGTGTCTGCAAAAGCAGCAAAGAGTCGTGTGGCACCTTATAGACTAACAGACGTATTGGAGCATGAGCTTTCGTGGGTGAATCCCCATTTTGTCGGATGCATCAGTGTCGGCCTTTTCCAAAGAAGTGCCTGGAGGGCCTTTTCCTATGTGGCCTAATGGAGAAGGCGCCTGACTTCGGATCAAGAGATTGAGGGTTCGAGTCCCTTCATGGTTGTACTTGTGCAATTTTACCTTTGGGCTGAAAGTCCTGCTTCCTTCAGGGTTGGAAACTCTTCTTGGCGGCTCAGGCCAATGCTCTGGCTTCAGCTAGAGCCCTGGGAAGGAGTTGGGGGTTGGGCGTCACACAGGCTGGGGCATGAGCCCCAGGTGCTTCCAGTCTCGCCTTTGCCCTTCCTGACTTGCCAAAGAAAATGGGCGGCTGCCCGGGCTAGTGTGTGGAGCAGTTTCCCTCTTCCAAGTGTGCGCCTGTCCCTGTGCTTGAGGGTACTTGCTAAATAGCACCTTGGGAGCCTGGGTGTTTCTCTGCTTCTCGCCAGCTGGGGAAAAGCCTCTTGGGGTAAAATCTCCTGCCCCCTTGCAAAAGTGAGCACAGAGAGTGGGAACAGTAAGAGGCCCCACCAGGGGGGCTGGCCCTGCTTTCCTACCGTCTTCGATAATGGCCACAGAGCATCAGCAGCCGCCCCACATGCTGGTGGCCTTCAGTGGGGTTCGGCATGGGCAGGGAGCAGCCTGGCTGGGTGTTTTTGTGCCTGTCTGAAGGCCACACATAGGCATGGTCCTGCCCTCCTCTTGCCCTGACCTCAGTTGCTCTGTGGCTTTTAAGCCTTCCCTTGGAGCCATCAGCACCAGCACCTCTGCTCCAGGTGTCCAGAGGAGGAGAGGGGCTGGGCTCCAGCCTGGGAAGCCTGGCCCTGGCCCTGCTTCCTTTAAATGCCATGTGGGCAAGAGGAAGAGTGTGGCAGCTGCAGCTACAGGGACCAAAGTTGTGGGCGTCAGGTGAAGCAGCAAGAAACCCAACCATCAGGTCAACCCGCAGGAATCTCTAGCCAGACGGTTAAGTTCTAGGACCCCACCCTCTAGCGGCCCAGCTGGACCAGAGACCCATCTCCAGTGGGCATCAGTGACCCAGGAGGAGGAGAAAAAAAAATCACTTTAACTCAGGTAGGGACAGAGTAACGAAGCACCTTGAGCTCCAGGGCTTTGCAGCAAACCAACATACCCGCCACAGGTCCCACTGAGATTTGAACTCAGATTCCAGGATTCAAAGTCCTGAGTGCTGCCCATTACACCATGGGACCTGCTGCTGTTTTGTTTTCTAGACCCCTGTGACTCCCAGCTGGCTGGTTTGCACTCTGCACTTATTGCTTCCCACCAGTGGCTTCCTCTCATGGGACTCACTCTCCTCCTCCAGCAACTATAGTCCTGCACTACCGGATCCGCGGGTCCTGCCCTGAGTCCCTGCATCCCCCTGCTTTGTCTCCGTTCCCTGCAGGCTGCAAAAATGTCAGGGGAGGCCGCCCCTCCCTTCACTCGGTGCTCCCGCTCATATCGGCCAGCTGCAGCCTCATCTCCTGGAACTCGGGCAGCTGTCGCTTGATCCGGTCGTACAGTCACACGCTGACTGGCTCCCCTGCCTGGATGGTCTTGTGGAAATCCCACAGGCGACACTGCAGGACTTGGCACTGCTGGTTTCTTTAATGTTGTGTTGTTTGCCCGACCGCCGGAACAAAGCCGCCAACTCCTCCCTCACCAACTCCCACCAATCCCCCTGGTTGCCATAGGACCCTCTGATGCTTTCCCGTTCTGCCAACACCGCCAGGCTTCACCCCCCTGCTCCTTTATCTTGCAAGCTCTGGATGTTCAGCTTCCAATATCCTCTGCCCTGGGTCAGGGACAGGGGCGGCTCCAGGCACCAGAGCAGCAAGCTGCGGAGGGCGGCCTGCTGATCGCTGTGAGGGTGGCAGTCAGGCTGCCTTCGGCAGCCTGCCTGCAGGAGGTCCCTGGTAATGCGGATTAGGTGGCATGCCTGCGGAGCTCTGCCAGTCCCGCGGCTGCAGCAGCAATTCGGTGGTGGTTACGCCGAAGGCGCGACCGCAGACCTCCCACAGGCCTACCGCCGAATCCGCCTTACCAGAGGACCTCCGGCAGGTGTTGGGATAGATCTGTATTACATTATACACTAATGTTAGATGTGTAGAAAGTGTGACTAGAAAGAAGCAGTGTGACGGTGCTGCCGTGGGAGCCAGCTGAGGTCACTCAATCAGGTGAACTGCAAACAAAGCGGGCAGACACACCCCAAACGCTGGTGGTTATTCCAATACTTAGATTTACCAACCAGCACAAAACAGCTTCTGTAGCACCTCACTGGTTACTCAGAAGTCCAAACCACGCAGTTCCCTTAAAGTGCCCAGCCTCAGGCCTCCATCCAGACACACATGTCACATATGATGATGATTCCTGAAAATCTTATCTCATCATATAAAAGAAAAGGTTCTTCCAATCCCAAAGGATCAGCCACCTACCCAGGTTCAATTATAACTTAGATCTTACCCCAAATACATGCTATAGACAACTCTTATTAACTAAGCTAAAATTTATTAAAAAAGAAAAGAGAGAGAGTGTTGGTTAAAAGATCAATATACAGACAGACTTGAATTCAATTCTCGAGGTTCAGATGCATAGCAGAGGTGAGCTTGTAGTTGCCAAAAGTCCTTTTAGAAATAGTCCAGAGGTTATAGTGCAATGTCCATATTCAGGGTGGCTCCAGTCAGTGACTGGGGATCTCAATCCTTATGGCTTAAGGTTTCCCCCTCTTGAAACCCAAAGCAGATCTGAGATGAAGCAGGATCGTGTCCCACGGTTCTTATACATTTCCAGCAGCCTTTCGGCCTGAGAAAACTATAGCCTTAACTTCTTCTCCCAAACATCCTGGCAATTAGCACAGGGTAATTTACCCATTAAACAGTTCAGATCCAGGTTAGCACAACCTTCAAAGAGACACAGAGACAATAATACTATTTCACTCAAGTATCATCATAAATGTTCATTCATTCATTCATTCATGCCCGTCACCCCAACCGGGGTATGGGCATAACCACAGATCTCCAGAGTCTTCTATCCTGGGCCATTCGCTCTAGCTGGTTCCAGGTATAGCCCATTTTTTTGCTATCAACCTGAAGGTCGCGTCGCCAGGTATTTCTTGGGCGGCCTCTTTTCCGCTTGCCTCGGGGGTTCCACCGCAGTGCCTGTCTGGTGATGTTGGTTGGCTGCTTGCGTAGTGTATGTCCTATCCAGCCCCACCTTCTCCTTCTAATTTTCAGGTTGTTGCTCCTCATCTCTGCTGCAACCTGCGCCGTCTTTCCTGACTCGTACATGGTCCTCACATTCCATGTGCCGATGGTAATCCTCCTGGTTGTAAGAAGGGTGATCGGCTTAGTGGCTTCCTCGCGGCTTTCACCACCCAGCGTCATGCATCTTCGAGTTGAAGACCCTTCTTTTTCCAGGCTAAAAGTCTTTGTTAACTCTATTGTTGGCGTTTCTGTAGCAAGCTGATTTTTACAGGGTGGAGTTGCTAGCCCCACGCCCAACCCTCCTCCTTTACCCTGACTTGGGACAGGCAGATGGCCCCAAAGGACCTCTCTGGTGGAGTTTCATAAATGTTAATATTCCTTTTTTGATCTTTGAATTAAAACTACAGCAATAGACAAGACTTGTTTGCTGACATCACAAGACCTGAGCAAACATCTCCCCTTCTACCTCTAACAATGCAGACTTGCATTTCAAAGCTCTATTCATTTACAGATCTTCCTAACCAGTCCTTAAGGTTCACCCATGGGTCAGGTCAGTGGGTGAGGTGAGTTGATTAACTCTTTCTGGCCCTTTCACCTTTCAATGAAATATTATATTACACTCATAACGTCACAGGAGGTCAGGAATGGGATGGCAGGGGTTGCGGGTCGGGAGTGAGGGGCACTGGTAGAGCTGGGGGAAGCCCAGGGGGCGGCGGGTCGGGAGTGAGGGGCAACGGCAGAGCTGTGAGTCTGCAGGTCAGGACTGGGATAGTGGGGGCTGCGGGTCGGGAGTGAGGGGCACCGGCAGAGCTGTGGGTCTGGAGGTCTGGACTGGGATAGCGGGGGCTGTGGGTCGGGAGTGAGGGGCACCAGCAGAGCTGTGGGTCTGGAGGTCAGGACTGGATAACAGGGGCTGAGGGTCGGGAGTGAGGGGCACCCGCAGAGCTGTGGGTCTGGAGGTCAGCACTGGATAGCGGGGGCTGCGGGTCGGGAGTGAGGGGCACCGGCAGAGCTCTGGGTCTGCAGGTCAGGACTGGATAGCAGGGGCTGAGGGTCGGGAGTGAGGGGCACCCGCAGAGCTGTGGGTCTGGAGGTCAGCACTGGATAGAGGGGGCTGCGGGTCGGGAGTGAGGGGCACCGGCAGAGCTGTGAGTCTGCAGGTCAGAATGGGATAGCGGGGGCTGCGGGTAGGGAGTGAGGGGCACCAGCAGAGCTGTGGGTCTGCAGGTCAGGCCTGGATAGCAGGGGCTGCGGGTCGGGAGTGAGGGGCACCGGCAGAGCTGTGAGTCTGCAGGTCAAGACTGGGATAGCAGGGGCTGCGGGTCGGGAGTGAGGGGCACCGGCAGAGCTGTGGGTCTGCAGGTCAGGACTGGATAGCAGGGGCTGCGGGTCGGGAGTGAGGGGCACCGGCAGAGCTGTGAGTCTGAAGGTCAGGACTGGGATAGCAGGGGCTGCGGGTCGGGAGTGAGGGGCACCGGCAGAGCTGTGAGTCTGCAGGTCAGGACTGGGATAGTGGGGCTGCGGGTCGGGAGTGAGGGGCACCGGCAGAGCTGTGGGTCTGCAGGTCAGGACTGGGATAGCAGGGGCTGCGGGTCGGGAGTGAGGGGCAACGGCAGAGCTGTGGGTCTGCAGGTCAGGACTGGATAGCGGGGGCTGCGGGTCGGGAGTGAGGGGCACCGGCAGAGCTGTGGGTCTGGAGGTCAGGATTGGGATAGCGGGGGCTGCGGGTCGGGAGTGAGGGGCACCAGCAGAGCTGTGGGTCTGGAGGTCAGGACTGGGATAGCAGGGGCTGTGGGTCGGGAGTGAGTGGCACCAGCAGAGCTGTGGGTCTGGAGGTCAGGACTGGGATAGCGGGGGCTGTGGGTCGGGAGTGTGGGGCACCCGCAGAGCTGTGGGTCTGGAGGTCAGGACTGGATAGCGGGGGCTGCGGGTCGGGAGTGAGAGGCACCGGCAGAGCTGTGGGTCTGGAGGTCAGGACTGGGATAGCGGGGGCTGCGGGTCGGGAGTGAGGGGCACCGGCAGACCTGTGGGTCTGCAGGTCAGGACTGGATAGCAGGGACTGCGGGTCGGGAGTGAGGGGCACCGGCAGAGCTGTGAGTCTGGAGGTCAGGACTGGGATAGCGGGGGCTGCGGGTCGGGAGTGCGGGCCACTGGCAGAGCTGTGAGTCTGCAGGTCAGGACTGGATAGCAGGGGCTGCGGGTCGGGAGTGAGGGGCACCGGCAGAACTGTGGGTCTGCAGGTCATGACTGGATAGCAGGGGCTGCGGGTCGGGAGTGAGGGGCACCGGCAGAGCTGTGGGTCTGGAGGTCAGGACTGGATAGCGGGGGCTGCGGGTCGGGAGTGAGGGGCACCGGCAGAGCTCTGGGTCTGCAGGTCAGGACTGGATAGCAGGGGCTGCGGGTCGGGAGTGAGGGGCACCGGCAGAGCTGTGAGTCTGCAGGTCAGGACTGGGATAGTGGGGGCTGAGGGAAGCGAGTGAGGGGCACGGACAGAGCTGTGGGTCTGGAGGTCAGGACTGGGATAGAGGGGGCTGCGGGTCGGGAGTGAGGGGCACCGGCAGAGCTGTGGGTCTGCAGGTCAGGACTGGATAGCAGGGACTGCGGGTCGGCAGTGAGGGGCAACGGCAGACCTGTGAGTCTGCAGGTCAGGACTGGGATAGCAGGGGCTGCGGGTCGGGAGTGAGGGGCACTGGCAGAGCTGTGAGTCTGCAGGTCAGGACTGGATAGCAGGGGCTGCGGGTCGGGAGTGAGGGGCACCGGCAGAGCTGTGGGTCTGCAGGTCATGACTGGATAGCAGGGGCTGCGGGTCGGGAGTGAGGGGCACCGGCATACCTGTGAGTCTGCAGGTCAGGACTGGATAGCAGGGGCTGTGGGTCGGGAGTGAGGGGCACCGGCAGAGCTCTGGGTCTGCAGGTCAGGACTGGATAGCAGGGGCTGCGGGTCGGGAGTGAGGGGCACCGGCAGAGCTGTGAGTCTGCAGGACAGGATTGGGATAGCGGGGGCTGCGGGTCGGGAGTGAGGGGCACCGGCAGAGCTCTGGGTCTGCAGGTCAGGACTGGATAGCAGGGGCTGCGGGTTGGGAGTGAGGGGCACCGGCAGAGCTGTTGGTCTGCAGGTCAGGACTGGGATAGCAGGGGCTGCGGGTCGGGAGTGAGGGGCAACGGCAGAGCTGTGGGTCTGCAGGTCAGGACTGGATAGCGGGGGCTGCGGGTCGGGAGTGAGGGGCACCGGCAGAGCTGTGGGTCTGGAGGTCAGGACTGGGATAGAGGGCTGCGGGTCAGGTGTGAGGGGCACCGGCAGAGCTGTGGGTCTGGAGGTCAGGACTGGGATAGCGGGAGCTGAGGGTCGGGAGTGAGGGGCACCCGCAGAGCTGTGGGTCTGGAGGTCAGGACTGGGATAGCAGGGGCTGCGGGTCGGGAGTGAGGGGCACCGTCAGACCTGTGGGTCTGCAGGTCAGGACTGGATAGCAGGGCTGCGGGTCGGGAGTGAAGGGCACCGGGAGACCTGTGAGTCTGCAGGTCAGGACTGGGATAGCAGGGCTGCGGGTCGGGAGTGAGGGGCACCGGCAGAGCTGTGAGTCTGCAGGTCAGGACTGGGATAGTGGGGCTGCGGGTCGGGAGGAGGGGCACCGGCAGAGCTGTGGGTCTGCAGGTCAGGACTGGGATAGCAGGGGCTGCGGGTCGGGAGTGAGGGGCACCGGTAGAGCTGGGGGTCTGGAGGTCAGGACTGGGATAGCGGGGCTGCGGGTCGGGAGTGAGGGGCACCGGCAGAGCTGTGGGTCTGGAGGTCAGGACTGGGATAGCGGGGCTGCAGGTCGGGAGTGAGGGCACCCGCAGAGCTGTGGGTCTGCAGGTCAGGACTGGGATAGTGGGGGCTGCGGGTCGGGAGTGAGGGGCACCGGCAGAGCTCTGGGTCTGCAGGTCAGGACTGGATAGCAGGGGCTGCGGGTCGGGAGTGAGAGGCACCGGCAGAGCTGTGAGTCTGCAGGTCAGGAATGGGATAGTGGGGGCTGCGGGTCGGGAGTGAGGGGCACCGGCAGAGCTGTGGGTCTGAAGGTCAGGACTGGGATAGTGGGGGCTGCGGGTCGGGAGTGAGGGGCACCGGCAGAGCTGTGGGTCTGCAGTGCATGACTGAGTTAGCAGGGGATGAGGGTCTGGAGTGAGGGCACTGGCAGAGCTGTGAGTCTGCAGGTCAGGACTGGATAGCTGGGGCTGCGGGTCTGGAGTGAGGGGCACCGGCAGATCTCTGTGTCTGCAGGTCAGGACTGGATAGCAGGGGCTGCGGGTCGGGAGTGAGCGGCACCGGCAGAGCTGTGAGTCTGCAGGTCAGGACTGGGATAGTGGGGCTGCGGGTCAGGAGTGAGGGGCACCGGCAGAGCTGTGGGTCTGCAGGTCAGGACTGGGATAGCAGGGGCTGCGGGTCGGGACTGAGGGGCAACGGCAGAGCTGTGGGTCTGCAGATCAGGACTGGGATAGCGGGGGCGGGGGGCCGGGAGGGTGGGGCACCGGCAGAGGTTTGAGGCTGCAGGTCAGGACTGGATAGCGGGGGCTGCGGGTCGGGAGTGAGGGGCACCGGCAGAGCTGTGAGGCTGCAGGTCAGGACTGGGATAGCGGGGGCTGCGGGTCGGGAGTGAGGGGCACCGGCAGAGCTGTGGGTCTGGAGGTCAGGACTGGGATAGCGGGGGCTGCGGGTCGGGAGTGAGGGGCACCAGCAGAGCTGTGGGTCTGGAGGTCAGGACTGGGATAGCGGGGGCTGCGGTTTGGGAGTGAGGGGCACCGGCAGAGCTGTGGGTCTGGAGGTCAGGACTGGGATAGTGGGGGCTGCAGGTCAGGAGTGAGGGGCACGGGCAGAGCTGTGGGTCTGGAGGTCAGGACTGGATAGCAGGGGCTGCGGGTCGGGAGTGAGGGCACCGGCAGACCTGTGAGTCTGTAGGTCAGGACTGGGATAGCAGGGGCTGTGGGTCGGGGTGAGGGGCACCAGCAGAGCTGTGGGTCTGGAGGTAAGGACTGGGATAGCGGGGTCTGAGGGTCGGGAGTGAGGGGCACCCGCAGGCTGTGGGTCTGGAGGTCAGGACTGGATAGCGGGGCTGTGGGTCGGGAGTGAGGGGCACCGGCAGAGCTCTGGGTCTGCAGGTCAGGACTGGATAGCAGGGGCTGCGTGTCGGGAGTGAGGGGCACCGGCAGAGCTGTGAGTCTGCAGGTCAGGACTGGGATAGTGGGGGCTGCGGGTCGGGAGTGAGGGGCACCGGCAGAGCTGTGGGTCTGCAGGTCAGGACTGGGATAGCAGGGGCTGCGGGTCGGGAGTGAGGGGCAACGGCAGAGCTGTGGGTCTGCAGGTCAGGACTGGATACTGGGGGCTGCGGGTCGGGAGTGAGGGGCACCGGCAGAGCTGTGGGTCTGGAGGTCAGGACTGGGATAGCGGGGGCTGCGGGTCGGGAGTGAGGGGCACCAGCAGAGCCGTGGGTCTGGAGGTCAGGACTGGGATAGCAGGGGCTGTGGGTCGGGAGTGAGGGGCACCAGCAGAGCTGTGGGTCTGGAGGTCAGGACTGGGATAGCGGGGGCTGAGGGTCGGGAGTGAGGGGCACCCGCAGAGCCGGGGGCCGGGAGGTCAGCACTGGCTACCGGGGGCTGCGGGTCGGGAGTGAGGGGCACCCGCAGAGCCGTGGGTCTGGAGGTCAGGCCTGGGATAGCGGGGGCTGCGGGTCGGGAGTGAGGGGCACTGGCAGACCTGTGGGTCTGCAGGTTAGCACTGGATAGCGGGGGCTGCGGGTCGGGAGTGAAGGGCACCGGGAGACCTGTGAATCTGCAGGTCAGGACTGGGATAGCAGGGGCTGCGGGTCGGGAGTGAGGGGCACCGGCAGAGCTGTGGGTCTGCAGGTCAGGACTGGGATAGTGGGGCTGCGGGTCGGGAGGGAGGGCACCGGCAGAGCTGTGGGTCTGCAGGTCAGGACTGGGATAGCGGGGGCTGAGGGTCGGGAGTGAGGGGCACCGGTAGAGCTGTGGGTCTGGAGGTCAGGACTGGGATAGCGGGGGCTGCGGGTCGGGAGTGAGGGGCACCCGCAGAGCTCTGGGTCTGTAGGTCAGGACTGGATAGCAGGGGCTGCGGGTCGGGAGTGACGGGCACCGGCAGAGCTGTGAGTCTGCAGGTCAGGACTGGGATAGTGGGGGCTGCGGGTCAGGAGTGAGGGGCACCGGCAGAGCTGTGGGTCTGCAGGTCAGGACTGGGATAGCAGGGGCTGCGGGTCGGGAATGAGGGGCACCGGCAGAGCTGTGGGTCTGCAGGTCAGGACTGGATAGCGGGGGCTGCGGGTCGGGAGTGAGGGGCACCGGCAGAGCTGTGAGGCTGCAGGTCAGGACTGGATAGCGGGGGCTGCGGGTCGGGAGTGAGGGGCACCGGCAGAGCTGTGAGGCTGCAGGTCAGGACTGGGATAGCGGGGGCTGCGGGTCGGGAGTGAGGGGCACCGGTAGAGCTGTGGGTCTGGAGGTCAGGACTGGGATAGCGGGGGCTGCGGGTCGGGAGTGAGGGGCACCGGCAGAGCTGTGGGTCTGGAGGTCAGGACTGGGATAGCGGGGGCTGCAGGTCGGGAGTGAGGGGCACCGGCAGAGCTGTGGGTCTGTAGGTCAGTACTGGATTGAGTTGGCTTCGGGTCGGGAGTGAGGGGCACCGGCAGAGCTCTGGGTCTGCAGGTCAGGACTGGATAGCAGGGGCTGCGGGTCGGGAGTGAGGGCACCGGCAGAGCTGTGAGTCTGCAGGTCAGGAATGGGATAGTGGGGCTGCGGGTCGGGAGTGAGGGGCACCGGCAGAGCTGTGGGTCTGGAGGTCAGGACTGGGATAGTGGGGCTGCGGGTCGGGAGTGAGGGCACCGGCAGAGCTGTGGGTCTGCAGGTCAGGACTGGATAGCAGGGGCTGCGGGTCGGGAGTGAGGGGCACCGGCAGATCTGTGATTCTGCAGGTCAGGACTGGCATAGCAGGGCCTCCGGGACGGGAGTGAGGGCAAGGGGCAGAGATGTGAGGCTGCCGGACGGGACTGGATTGCGGGGGCTGCGGGTAGGGAGTGAGGGGCACCGGCAGAGGTCTGGGTCTGCAGGTCAGGACTGGATAGCAGGGGCTGAGGGTCGGGAGTGAGGGCACCGGCAGAGCTGTGAGTCTGCAGGTCAGGACTGGGATAGTGGGGCTGCGGGTCAGGAGTGAGGGGCACCGGCAGAGCTGTGGGTCTGCAGGTCAGGACTGGGATAGCAGGGGCTGCGGGTCGGGAGTGCGGGGCAACGGCAGAGCTGTGGGTCTGCAGGTCAGGACTGGATAGCGGGGCTGGGGGTCGGGAGTGAGGGGCACCGGCAGAGCTGTGAGGCTGCAGGTCAGGACTGGATAGCGGGGGCTGCGGGTCGGGAGTGAGGGGCACCGGCAGAGCTGTGAGGCTGCAGGTCAGGACTGGGATAGCGGGGGCTGCGGGTTGGGAGTGAGGGGCAACGGCAGAGCTGTGGGTCTGCAGGTCAGGACTGGGATAGCAGGGGCTGCGGGTCGGGAGTGAGGGGCAACGGCAGAGCTGTGGGTCTGGAGGTCAGGACTGGGATAGCCGGGCTGCGGGTCGGGAGTGAGGGGCACCAGCAGAGCTGTGGGTCTGCAGGTCAGGACTGGGATAGCGGGGCTGCGGGTCGGGAGTGAGGGCACCGGCGAGCTGTGGGTCTGGAGGTCAGGACTGGAATAGCGGGGCTGTGGGTCGGGAGTGAGGGGCACCGGCAGAGCTGTGAGGCTGCAGGTCAGGACTGGATAGCGGGGCTGCGGGTCGGGAGTGAGGGGCACCGGCAGAGCTGTGTGGCTGCAGTTCAGGACTGGGATAGCGGGGCTGCGGGTCGGGAGTGAGGGCACCGGCAGAGCTGTGGGTCTGCAGGTCAGGACTGGGATAGCAGGGGCTGCGGGTCGGGAGTGAGGGGCAACGGCAGAGCTGTGGGTCTGGAGGTCAGGACTGGGATAGCGGGGGCTGCGGGTCGGGAGTGAGGGGCACCAGCAGAGCTGTGGGTCTGCAGGTCAGGACTGGGATAGTGGGGGCTGCGGGTCGGGAGTGAGGGGCACCGGCAGAGCTGTGGGTCTGCAGGTCAGGACTGGATAGCAGGGGCTGCGGGTCGGGAGTGAGGGGCACCGGCAGATCTGTGATTCTGCAGGTCAGGACTGGGATAGCGGGGGCTGCGGGTCGGGAGTGAGGGGCAGTGGCAGAGCTGTGAGTCTGCAGGTCAGGACTGGATAGCCGGGGCTGCGGGTCGGGAGTGAGGGGCACCGGCAGAGCTCTGGGTCTGCAGGTCAGGACTGGATAGCAGGGGCTGCGGGTCGGGAGTGAGGGGCACCGGCAGAGCTGTGAGGCTGCAGGTCAGGACTGGGATAGCGGGGGCTGCGGGTCGGGAGTGAGGGGCAACGGCAGAGCTGTGGGTCTGCAGGTCAGGACTGGGATAGCAGGGGCTGCGGGTCGGGAGTGAGGGGCAACGGCAGAGCTGTGGGTCTGGAGGTCAGGACTGGGATAGCGGGGGCTGCGGGTCGGGAGTGAGGGGCACCAGCAGAGCTGTGGGTCTGGAGGTCAGGACTGGGATAGTGGGGGCTGCGGGTCGGGAGTGAGGGGCACCGGCAGAGCTGTGGGTCTGCAGGTCAGGACTGGATAGCAGGGGCTGCGGGTCGGGAGTGAGGGGCACCGGCAGATCTGTGATTCTGCAGGTCAGGACTGGGATAGCAGGGGCTGCGGGTCGGGAGTGAGGGGCAGTGGCAGAGCTGTGAGTCTGCAGGTCAGGACTGGATAGCAGGGGCTGCGGGTCGGGAGTGAGGGGCACGGCAGAGCTCTGGGTCTGCAGGTCAGGACTGGATAGCAGGGGCTGCGGGTCGGGAGTGAGGGGCACCGGCATACCTGTGAGTCTGCAGGTCAGGACTGGATAGCAGGGGCTGTGGGTCGGGAGTGAGGGGCACCGGCCGAGCTGTGGGTCTGCCGGACAGGACTGGTGATCGGGGGGTGGGGGGCGGGAGTGAGGGGCACCGGCAGAGCTGGGGGTCGGCAGGTCGGGAGGGGGATAGTGGGGGGGGCGGGCCGGGAGTGAGGGGCACCGGCAGAGCTGTGGGTCTGCAGGTCAGGACTGGGATAGCAGGGGCTGCGGGTCGGGAGTGAGGGGCAACGGCAGAGCTGTGGGTCTGCAGGTCAGGACTGGATAGCGGGGGCTGCGGGTCGGGAGTGAGGGGCACCGGCGGAGCTGTGGGTCTGGAGGTCAGGACTGGAATAGCGGGGGCTGCGGGTCGGGAGTGAGGAGCACCCGCAGAGCTGTGGGTCTGGAGGTCAGGACTGGATAGCAGGGGCTGAGGGTCGGGAGTGAGGGGCACCCGCAGAGCTGTGGGTCTGGAGGTCAGCACTGGATAGCGGGGGCTGCGGGTCGGGATTGAGGGGCACCGGCAGAGCTCTGGGTCTGCAGGTCAGGACTGGATAGCAGGGGCTGAGGGTCGGGAGTGAGGGGCACCCGCAGAGCTGTGGGTCTGGAGGTCAGCACTGGATAGCGGGGGCTGCGGGTCGGGAGTGAGGGGCACCGGCAGAGCTCTGGGTCTGCAGGTCAGGACTGGATAGCGGGGGCTGCGGGTCGGGAGTGAGGGGCACCGGCAGAGCTGTGAGTCTGCAGGACAGGATTGGGATAGTGGGGGCTGCGGGTCGGGAGTGAGGGCACCGGCAGAGCTCTGGGTCTGCAGGTCAGGACTGGATAGCAGGGGCTGCGGGTTGGGAGTGAGGGGCACCGGCAGAGCTGTGGGTCTGCAGGTCAGGACTGGGATAGCAGGGGCTGCGGGTCGGGAGTGAGGGGCAACGGCAGAGCTCTGGGTCTGCAGGTCAGGACTGGATAGCGGGGGCTGCGGGTCGGGAGTGAGGGGCACCGGCAGAGCTGTGGGTCTGGAGGTCAGGACTGGGATAGAGGGGGCTGCGGGTCAGGAGTGAGGGGCACCAGCAGAGCTGTGGGTCTGGAGGTCAGGACTGGGATAGCAGGGGATGTGGGTCGGGAGTGAGGGGCACCAGCAGAGCTGTGGGTCTGGAGGTCAGGACTGGGATAGCGGGAGCTGAGGGTCGGGAGTGAGGGGCACCCGCAGAGCTGTGGGTCTGGAGGTCAGGACTGGGATAGCGGGGGCTGCGGGTCGGGAGTGAGGGGCACCGTCAGACCTGTGGGTCTGCAGGTCAGGACTGGATAGCAGGGGCTGCGGGTCGGGAGTGAAGGGCACCGGGAGACCTGTGAGTCTGCAGGTCAGGACTGGGATAGCAGGGGCTGCGGGTCGGGAGTGAGGGGCACCGGCAGAGCTGTGAGTCTGCAGGTCAGGACTGGGATAGGGGGGGCTGCGGGTCGGGAGGGAGGGGCACCGGCAGAGCTGTGGGTCTGCAGGTCAGGACTGGGATAGCGGGGGCTGCGGTGCGGGAGGGAGGGGCACCGGGAGAGCTGTGGGTCTGGAGGTCAGGACTGGGATAGCGGGGGCTGCGGGTCGGGAGTGAGGGGCACCGGCAGAGCTGTGGGTCTGGAGGTCAGGACTGGGATAGCGGGGGCTGCAGGTCGGGAGTGAGGGGCACCCGCAGAGCTGTGGGTCTGGAGGTCAGGACTGGATAGCGGGGGCTGCGGGTCGGGAGTGAGGGGCACCGGCACAGCTCTGGGTCTGCAGGTCAGGACTGGATAGCAGGGGCTGCAGGTCGGAAGTGAGAGGCACCGGCAGAGCTGTGAGTCTGCAGGTCAGGAATGGGATAGTGGGGGCTGCGGGTCGGGAGTGAGGGGCACCGGCAGAGCTGTGGGTCTGAAGGTCAGGACTGGGATAGTGGGGCTGCGGGTCGGGAGTGAGGGGCACCGGCAGAGCTGTGGGTCTGCAGGTCAGGACTGGGATAGCAGGGGCTGCGGGTCGGGAGTGAGGGGCACTGGCAGAGCTGTGAGTCTGCAGGTCAGGACTGGATAGCAGGGGCTGCGGGTCGGGAGTGAGGGGCACCGGCAGAGCTCTGGGTCTGCAGGTCAGGACTGGATAGCAGGGGCTGCGGGTCGGGAGTGAGCGGCACCGGCAGAGCTGTGAGTCTGCAGGTCAGGACTGGGATAGTGGGGGCTGCGGGTCAGGAGTGAGGGGCACCGGCAGAGCTGTGGGTCTGCAGGTCAGGACTGGGATAGCAGGGGCTGCGGGTCAGGAATGAGGGGCAACGGCAGAGCTGTGGGTCTGCAGGTCAGGACTGGATAGCTGGGGCTGCGGGTCGGGAGTGAGGGGCACCGGCAGAGCTGTGAGGCTGCAGGTCAGGACTGGATAGCGGGGGCTGCGGGTCGGGAGTGAGGGGCACCGGCAGAGCTGTGAGGCTGCAGGTCAGGACTGGGATAGCGGGGGCTGCGGGTCGGGAGTGAGGGGCACCGGCAGAGCTGTGGGTCTGGAGGTCAGGACTGGGATAGCGGGGGCTGCGGGTCGGGAGTGAGGGGCACCAGCAGAGCTGTGGGTCTGGAGGTCAGGACTGGGATAGCGGGGGCTGCGGGTTGGGAGTGAGGGGCACCGGCAGAGCTGTGGGTCTGGAGGTCAGGACTGGGATAGCGGGGGCTGCAGGTCAGGAGTGTGGGGCACGGGCAGAGCTGTGGGTCTGGAGGTCAGGACTGGATAGCAGGGGCTGCGGGTCGGGAGTGAGGGGCACCGGCAGACCTGTGAGTCTGTAGGTCAGGACTGGGATAGCAGGGGCTGTGGGTCGGGAGTGAGGGGCACCAGCAGAGCTGTGGGTCTGGAGGTAAGGACTGGGATAGCGGGGTCTGAGGGTCGGGAGTGAGGGGCACCCGCAGAGCTGTGGGTCTGGAGGTCAGGACTGGATAGCGGGGGCTGTGGGTCGGGAGTGAGGGGCACCGGCAGAGCTCTGGGTCTGCAGGTCAGGACTGGATAGCAGGGGCTGCGTGTCGGGAGTGAGGGGCACCGGCAGAGCTGTGAGTCTGCAGGTCAGGACTGGGATAGTGGGGGCTGCGGGTCGGGAGTGAGGGGCACCGGCAGAGCTGTGGGTCTGCAGGTCAGGACTGGGATAGCAGGGGCTGCGGGTCGGGAGTGAGGGGCAACGGCAGAGCTGTGGGTCTGCAGGTCAGGACTGGATACTGGGGGCTGCGGGTCGGGAGTGAGGGGCACCGGCAGAGCTGTGGGTCTGGAGGTCAGGCCTGGGATAGCGGGGGCTGCGGGTCGGGAGTGAGGGGCACCAGCAGAGCCGTGGGTCTGGAGGTCAGGACTGGGATAGCAGGGGCTGTGGGTCGGGAGTGAGGGGCACCAGCAGAGCTGTGGGTCTGCAGGTCAGGACTGGAAACGCGGGGCTTCCGGTCGGGAGTGTGGGGCACCGGCAGAGCTGGGGGGCGGGAGGTCAGGACTGGATAGCGGGGCTGCGGGTCGGGAGTGAGGGGCACCGGCAGAGCTGTGGGTCTGGAGGTCAGGACTGGGATAGCGGGGGCTGCGGGTCGGGAGTGAGGGGCACTGGCAGACCTGTGGGTCTGCAGGTTAGCACTGGATAGCGGGGGCTGCGGGTCGGGAGTGACGGGCACCGGGAGACCTGTGAGTCTGCAGGTCAGGACTGGGATAGCGGGGGCTGCGGGTCGGGAGTGAGGGCACCGGCAGAGCTGTGAGTCTGCAGGTCAGGACTGGGATAGTGGGGCTGCGGGTCGGGAGGGAGGGGCACCGGCAGAGCTGTGGGTCTGCAGGTCAGGACTGGGATAGCAGGGGCTGCGGGTCGGGAGTGAGGGGCACCGGAAGAGCTGTGGGTCTGGAGGTCAGGACTGGGATGGGGGGGGCTGCGGGTCGGGAGTGAGGGCACCGGTGAGCTGTGGGTCTGCAGGTGAGCACTGGATAGCTGGGGCTGCGGGTCGGGAGTGACGGGCACCGGCAGAGCTGTGAGTCTGCAGGTCAGGACTGGGATAGGTGGGGCTGCGGGTCAGGAGTGAGGGGCACCGGCAGAGCTGTGGGTCTGCAGGTCAGGACTGGGATAGCAGGGGCTGCGGGTCGGGAATGAGGGGCAACGGCAGAGCTGTGGGTCTGCAGGTCAGGACTGGATAGCGGGGGCTGCGGGTCGGGAGTGAGGGGCACCGGCAGAGCTGTGAGGCTGCAGGTCAGGACTGGATAGCGGGGGCTGCGGGTCGGGAGTGAGGGGCACCGGCAGAGCTGTGAGGCTGCAGGTCAGGACTGGGATAGCGGGGGCTGCGGGTCGGGAGTGAGGGGCACCGGTAGAGCTGTGGGTCTGGAGGTCAGGACTGGGATAGCGGGGCTGCGGGTCGGGAGTGAGGGGCACCGGCCGAGCTGTGGGTCTGGAGGTCAGTACTGGGATAGCGGGGGCTGCAGGTCGGGAGTGAGGGGCACCCGCAGAGCTGTGGGTCTGGAGGTCAGGACTGGATAGCGGGGGCTGCGGGTCGGGAGTGAGGGGCACCGGCAGAGCTGTGAGGCTGGAGGTCAGGACTGGGATAGCAGGGGCTGGGGGTCGGGAGTGAGGGGCACCGGCAGAGCTGTGAGTCTGCAGGTCAGGAATGGGATAGTGGGGGCTGCGGGTCGGGAGTGAGGGGCACCGGCAGAGCTGTGGGTCTGGAGGTCAGGACTGGGATAGTGGGGGCTGCGGGTCGGGAGTGAGGGGCACCGGCAGAGCTGTGGGTCTGCAGGTCAGGACTGGATAGCAGGGGCTGCGGGTCGGGAGTGAGGGGCACCGGCAGATCTGTGATTCTGCAGGTCAGGACTGGGATAGCAGGGGCTGCGGGTCGGGAGTGACGGGCAGTGGCAGAGCTGTGAGTCTGCAGGTCAGGACTGGATAGCAGGGGCTGCGGGTCGGGAGTGAGGGGCACCGGCAGAGCTCTGGGTCTGCAGGTCAGGACTGGATAGCAGGGGCTGCGGGTCGGGAGTGAGGGGCACCGGCAGAGCTGTGAGTCTGCAGGTCAGGACTGGGATAGTGGGGGCTGCGGGTCAGGAGTGAGGGGCACCGGCAGAGCTGTGGGTCTGCAGGTCAGGACTGGGATAGCAGGGGCTGCGGGTCGGGAATGAGGGGCAACGGCAGAGCTGTGGGTCTGCAGGTCAGGACTGGATAGCGGGGGCTGCGGGTCGGGAGTGAGGGGCACCGGCAGAGCTGTGAGGCTGCAGGTCAGGACTGGATAGCGGGGGCTGCGGGTCGGGAGTGAGGGGCACCGGCAGAGCTGTGAGGCTGCAGGTCAGGACTGGGATAGCGGGGGCTGCGGGTTGGGAGTGAGGGGCAACGGCAGAGCTGTGGGTCTGCAGGTCAGGACTGGATAGCAGGGGCTGCGGGTCGGGAGTGAGGGGCAACGGCAGAGCTGTGGGTCTGGAGGTCAGGACTGGGATAGCGGGGGCTGCGGGTCGGGAGTGAGGGGCACCAGCAGAGCTGTGGGTCTGCAGGTCAGGACTGGGATAGCGGGGGCTGCGGGTCGGGAGTGAGGGGCACCGGCGGAGCTGTGGGTCTGGAGGTCAGGACTGGAATAGCGGGGGCTGTGGGTCGGGAGTGAGGGGCACCGGCAGAGCTGTGAGGCTGCAGGTCAGGACTGGATAGCGGGGGCTGCGGGTCGGGAGTGAGGGGCACCGGCAGAGCTGTGAGGCTGCAGGTCAGGACTGGGATAGCGGGGGCTGCGGGTCGGGAGTGAGGGGCAACGGCAGAGCTGTGGGTCTGCAGGTCAGGACTGGGATAGCAGGGGCTGCGGGTCGGGAGTGAGGGGCAACGGCAGAGCTGTGGGTCTGGAGGTCAGGACTGGGATAGCGGGGGCTGCGGGTCGGGAGTGAGGGGCACCAGCAGAGCTGTGGGTCTGCAGGTCAGGACTGGGATAGTGGGGGCTGCGGGTCGGGAGTGAGGGGCACCGGCAGAGCTGTGGGTCTGCAGGTCAGGACTGGATAGCAGGGGCTGCGGGTCGGGAGTGAGGGGCACCGGCAGATCTGTGATTCTGCAGGTCAGGACTGGGATAGCAGGGGCTGCGGGTCGGGAGTGAGGGGCAGTGGCAGAGCTGTGAGTCTGCAGGTCAGGACTGGATAGCAGGGGCTGCGGGTCGGGAGTGAGGGGCACCGGCAGAGCTCTGGGTCTGCAGGTCAGGACGGGATAGCAGGGGCGGCGGGTCGGGAGTGAGGGCACCGGCAGAGCTGTGAGGCTGCAGGTCAGGACTGGGATAGCCGGGGCTGCGGGTCGGGAGTGAGGGGCACCGGCAGAGCTGTGGGTCTGCAGGTCAGGACTGGGATAGCAGGGGCTGCGGGTCGGGAGTGAGGGGCAACGGCAGAGCTGTGGGACTGGAGGTCAGGACTGGAATAGCGGGGCTGCGGGTCGGGAGTGAGGGGCACCGGCAGAGCTGTGAGGCTGCAGGTCAGGACTGGATAGCAGGGGCTGCGGGTCGGGAGTGAGGGGCACCGGCAGAGCTGTGAGGCTGCAGGTCAGGACTGGGATAGCGGGGGCTGCGGGTCGGGAGTGAGGGGCACCGGCAGAGCTGTGGGTCTGCAGGTCAGGACTGGGATAGCGGGGGCTGCGGGTCGGGAGTGAGGGGCACCGGCAGAGCTGTGGGTCTGCAGGTCAGGACTGGATAGCAGGGGCTGCGGGTCGGGAGTGAGGGGCACCGGCAGAGCTGTGAGGCTGCAGGTCAGGACTGGGATAGCGCGGGCTGCGGGTCGGGAGTGAGGGGCAACGGCAGAGCTGTGGGTCTGCAGGTCAGGACTGGGATAGCAGGGGCTGCGGGTCGGGAGTGAGGGGCACCGGCAGAGCTGTGGGTCTGGAGGTCAGGACTGGGATAGCGGGGGCTGCGGGTCGGGAGTGAGGGGCACCGGCAGAGCTGTGAGGCTGCAGGTCAGGACTGGATAGCGGGGGCTGCGGGTCAGGAGTGAGGGACACCGGCAGACCTGTGAGGCTGCAGGTCAGGACTGGGATAGCAGGGGCTGCGGGTCGGGAGTGAGGGGCACCGGCAGAGCTGTGGGTCTGCAGGTCAGGACTGGGATAGCAGGGGCTGCGGGTCGGGAGTGAGGGGCACCGGCAGAGCTGTGGGTCTGGAGGTCAGGACTGGGATAGCGGGGCTGCGGGTCGGGAGTGAGGGGCACCAGCAGAGCTGTGGGTCTGCAGGTCAGGACTGGGAAAGCAGGGGCTGCGGGTCGGGAGTGAGGGGCACGTGCAGAGCTGTGGGTCTGGAGGTCAGGACTGGGATAGCAGGGGATGAGGGTCGGGAGGGCGGGGCACCGGCAGAGCTGTGAGTCTGCAGGTCAGGACTGGGATAGCAGGGGCTGCGGGTCGGGAGTGAGGGGCACCGGCAGAGCTGTGAGTCTGCAGGTCAGGACTGGATAGCAGGGGCTGCGGGTCGGGAGTGAGGGGCACCGGCAGAGCTGTGGGTCTGCAGGTCAGGACTGGATAGCAGGGGCTGCGGGTCGGGAGTGAGGGGCACCGGCAGAGCTGTGAGTCTGCAGGTCAGGACTGGGATAGCAGGGGCTGCGGGTCGGGAGTGAGGGGCACCGGCAGAGCTGTGGGTCTGCAGGTCAGGACTGGGATAGCAGGGGCTGCGGGTCGGGAGTGAGGGGCACCGGCAGAGCTGTGGGTCTGCAGGTCAGGACTGGGATAGCAGGGGCTGCGGGTCGGGAGTGAGGGGCACCAGCAGAGCTGTGGGTCTGGAGGTCAGGACTGGGATAGCGGGGGCTGCGGGTCGGGAGTGAGGGGCACCGGCAGAGCTGTGGGTCTGCAGGTCAGGACTGGATAGCAGGGGCTGCGGGTCGGGAGTGAGGGGCACCGGCAGAGCTGTGAGTCTGCAGGTCAGGACTGGGATAGCAGGGGCTGCGGGTCGGGAGTGAGGGGCACCGGCAGAGCTGTGAGTCTGCAGGTCAGGACTGGGATAGCAGGGGCTGCGGGTCGGGAGTGAGGGGCACCGGCAGAGCTGTGGGTCTGCAGGTCAGGACTGGATAGCAGGGGCTGCGGGTCGGGAGTGAGGGGCACCGGCAGAGCTGTGAGTCTGCAGGTCAGGACTGGGATAGCGGGGGCTGCGGGTCGGAGTGAGGGGCACCAGCAGAGCTGTGGGTCTGCAGGTCAGGACTGGGATAGCAGGGGCTGCGGGTCGGGAGTGAGGGGCACCGGCAGAGCTGTGAGTCTGCAGGTCAGGACTGGATAGCGGGGGCTGCGGGTCGGGAGTGAGGGGCACCGGCAGAGCTGTGAGGCTGCAGGTCAGGACTGGATAGCGGGGGCTGCGGGTCGGGAGTGAGGGGCACCGGCAGAGCTGTGAGGCTGCAGGTCAGGACTGGGATAGCGGGGGATGAGGGTTGGGAGTGAGGGGCAACGGCAGAGCTGTGGGTCTGCAGGTCAGGACTGGGATAGCAGGGGCTGCGGGTCGGGAGTGAGGGGCACGGCAGAGCTGTGGGTCTGGAGGTCAGGACTGGGATAGCAGGGGCTGCAGGTCGGGAGTGAGGGGCACCGGCAGAGCTGTGGGTCTGCAGGTCAGGACTGGGATAGCAGGGGCTGCGGGTCGGGAGTGAGGGGCACCGGCAGAGCTGTGAGTCTGCAGGTCAGGACTGGATAGCAGGGGCTGCGGGTCGGGAGTGAGGGGCACCGGCAGAGCTGTGAGGCTGCAGGTCAGGACTGGATAGCGGGGGCTGCGGGTCGGGAGTGAGGGGCACCGGTAGAGCTGTGAGGCTGCAGGTCAGGACTGGGATAGCGGGGGCTGCGGGTCGGGAGTGAGGGGCACCGGCAGAGCTGTGGGTCTGCAGGTCAGGACTGGGATAGCGGGGGCTGCGGGTCGGGAGTGAGGGGCACCGGCAGAGCTGTGGGTCTGGAGGTCAGGACTGGGATAGCAGGGGCTGCGGGTCGGGAGTGAGGGGCACCGGCAGAGTTGTGGGTCTGCAGGTCAGGACTGGATAGCAGGGGCTGCGGGTCGGGAGTGAGGGGCACCGGCAGAGCTGTGAGTCTGCAGGTCAGGACTGGATAGCAGGGGCTGCGGGTCGGGAGTGAGGGGCACCTTATCACCAGGAGCTGCTCCCCGCCAGGCACCACACCCCATTCACACCCCTTTAGTCACTATGTAGCTCAGTGGCAATCACTGCCCCGAAGTGACTCCGGTGCAGGCACCCACAGCACGAACTCTCCACACCGGATTCTGTCCACACGCAGAGAATTCTCTCCGCCGGGCTCCTTCGGTTCCTCTCGCTGCTCTGCGTCCTGCCGCCAGACACTGCTCATCTGCATAGCCCCGCCCATGGACACGTGACACCTTCTGTCGTTTTGGTCTCCAGTGAATGAGTTGCCTGCGGGGACTGGGATGTCACTGCACGTCACAGCCCCAGCGCACGTCACAGCCGCTGGGCGGGGATTGTCTGTGAGCCCCGCGCTGGGGGCGGGGCTTCAGGGAGAGACCCAGCCCCATAGACAGACTGGGGCAGGGAGATATTGGGGGAAGGGATGAGGGGAGAAGGGGGGAGGGAGAGACCCAGCCCCATAGACCTGCAGGGGCAGGGAGATATTGGGGTCAGGAGGGGAGAAGGGGGATTGGCAGAGACCCAGCCTGGGGTGCAGGAGAAATGGGGTGGGGTGGAGGAAGGCATGTCGGGTGGGGGTGGGGTGTGTGAAATGTTGGTCCAGGGAAACTGAGTCACTCCCAGGACATCGCGTGCAGGGGGGAGCACAGGGGCAGGGAGAGAGCCCCAGCCCCAGCCCCACAGAGCCCCAGAGGGATATTGGGGGCAGGAGGGGACATCGTGTGCAGGGGAGAGCACAGGGGCAGGGAGAGAGACCCAGCCCCAGCCCCACAGAGCCCCAGAGGGATATTGGGGGCAGGGGAGGGGATGGACGGGGGAGAGACCCAGCCCCATAAACCCCTAGAGGCAGCGGGATATGTGGGGGTAGGAGAGGGGATGGTAGAGGAGACACCCATCTCCATAGACCCCCAGAGGCAGGAAATGATGGGAGAAGGGGGGGCGGGAGGGATCCAGCCCTACAGACCCGTAGGGGCAGGGAGATTTTGGGGTCAGGAGGAGAGGAGAGGGGGTTGGCAGAGACCCAGCCCGGGGTGCAGGGGAAATGGGCTGGTTTGGAAGGAAATGGGGAAGAGAAGAGACACATTGGGGGACACATGTTGGGACAGGGAAACTGACTCACTCCGAATACATGCAGAGCAGGGCAGGGCAGAGGCAGATCATGCTGGTCCCAGGGTAATTTCGGGGGGTTCTTATTCCCCACTCAGCCGGGGGGCTCCCCTCTGGGTTGAGGAGCCCTGGGGTGGGGCGGGTGCAGGGGCTGGGTGTGTGTGTCAGGCTGGGGGAGCTGCCTGGGCAGAGGGGCTGGAACTGGGGGGGCTGCAGCAGCCCCTGGCTTGACGTGGTTTCCATCACACCCAGGGGTTACAGTTGGTTGGGTGGCTCAGCCCCCCCGACTATACAGACTGTTCTGGCACCACTGGCCTAGGGTCACCGTCTAGTGCTCAGCGCCTGCCTGGCTCTCCTAGAGCAGGGCGAGCGCCCAGCTCTCCTGGGGCAGGGCTGGCGAGAGCTCTGGACAGATACTAACAGCGCCGGGGAGCCTGGACGAATATTAGTGGGACAGAGAAGCCTGGAGCAGTTTATCAGAGAGCAGAAATGAATCCCGCACACAGCGCTGGAGCTGCAGT
Source organism: Mauremys reevesii (assembly GCF_016161935.1). Lineage (NCBI taxonomy): Eukaryota > Metazoa > Chordata > Testudines > Geoemydidae > Mauremys > Mauremys reevesii. The sequence continues at coordinate 23,887,447 of NC_052634.1, read as the reverse complement.
GCTCAGCGCGTGGGCCTGGGTCTCCTGCACAGACTCCCTGCACCCCCCTCGTGGCATAACAAGTTCCCTGCAGAGAAGCAGAGGTGCGGGACCGAGGGCTGCGGCGGGTGCTGCAGCACCCCCATGTCTCACTGTGCAAAGCTCCAGATGCTGTGGGAACAAAGCCAGCATTATTGTGCGATTCCAGAGAACCCCGGAGCTGTGCTGCCCCTGTGCAGTGTGAGCGGGAATTGCACGTTTTCACACTGCTTGTGAACACCAGGGCCCGTGCAACCATTTGGGCAAACTAGGCGGCCGCCTAGTGGTTGGTGGCGCCTAATAACCCCCTCAGGCGAGGAGGTGGAGCGGAGGTGAGCTGGGTGGGGGGGGCGCGCGGGGAGGGCTGTCCCCAGTAACGGGGGTTGGGGGCGCACAGGGGAACTGCTCCCCACCCCAGCTCACCTCCGCTCTGCCTCCTCCCCCGAGCACACAGCCCAGCTCTAAGTCTCCTCCAGTCGGCGTCGCAACCCTGGGCGGGGAGGAGAATTAGAGCGATGCCGGGTGCTCAGTGGAGGGGGTGGAGCCGAGGTGAGCTGGGGCGGGCTCCCCAGGCAGGCTTAGCTTCCGCAGGCAGGGGCAGCAGGTTATATCTGTGTGTGGTGCCCGGGCTCCAGGAATATTCAGGGCTGGGGGCCCTGCTCCAGCAATATTTGGAGCTGGGTCTCTCCCCCGGCCCTGAGCCTCCCCAATGCCCCAAACCCTCATCCCCAGCCAGAGCCCTCATCCCCCTGCACCCTAATCCTCTGCCCCAGCCCTGAGCCCCCCTGTGCAGCATGAACCCCTCATCCCCCCGCACCCTAATCCTCTGCCCCAGCCCTGAGCCCCTGCACAGCATGAACCCCTCATCCCCCTGCACCCTAATCCTCAGCCCCAGCCCTGAGCCCCCGCAGCATGAACCCCTCATCCCCCTGCACCCTAATCCTCAGCCCCAGCCCTGAGCCCCGCAGCATGAACCCCTCATCCCCCTGCACCCTAATCCTCTGCCCCAGCCCTGAGCCCCCGCAGCATGAACCCCTCATCCCCTGCACCTAATCCTCAGCCCCAGCCCTGAGCCCCCCCCGCGCAGCATGAACCCCTCATCCCCCGGCCCCCAAAACCTCAACCCCAGCCAGAGCCCTCACCCCTGCACCCTAATCCTCTGCCCCAGCCCTGAGCCTCCCTCCGCAGGATGAACCCCTCATCCCCAGCCAGAGCCCTCATCCCCCTGCACCCTAATCCTCTGCCCCAGCCCTGAGTCCCCTCCTGCATCATGAATCCCTCATCCTCAGCCCCACAGCCCTCACCCCTGTATTTTCTCCTATCCCCAAACTCCCTCCCCACAAGGTGCACCCCCTCCCCCTTCCCACATACCCCTTCCCAACCCCAAACTCCGTCCCAAAGCCTGCACCCTTCACCCCCTCCTGCACACCCACCCCTGCCCCAGCCCAGAGCCTGCACCCAGCACCCAAACTCCATCCCAAAGCCTGCACCCCTCCTGCACCCTAATCCCCAGCCCAGGATCTGCACCCCAGACCTCCCCCCCCCGAGCCCCCTCCCAGAGCATTAGGCAGGTGGGAGCAGAGTTTGGGGGGGCAGAGTTGGGGGGCGGGTTCTGGGCACAACCAAAATGTCTACAAACTTGCCACCCATGTCCGCAGGAGGTCTCCCCAGGCAGGGTAAGCTGCCGTGGCAGGGGGTGGGGTGGGGAGGAAGTCTCCCCAGGCAGGGTTAGCTGCCACGGGGGGATGGGGGGAGTAGTTGCTGCAGGGGGGCTCCCCGGGTGGGGGGCTGAGTTAGCTGCGGCGGGTGGGGGAACAGACAGACGCGGTTAGCTGGGTGGGAGGGTGCAAGGTGGAAGTTTCACCTAGGGCCCAAAACTTCCTTGCACCCGCCCTAGGGCTTTCCGCACCCCTGACAGGCTGATTAGACACCTGCAGCCAATCAAGGCAGGCTACTCAGGGCACCTGGGTTTAAAAAGGAGTCACTTCAGTTTGTGGTGTCTTGTGAGGAGCTGGGAGTAAGAGGCGCAAGGAGCTGAGAGGCAGAGAGTGAGAGTGAGTGTGTGTGCTATGCTGCTGGAGGACTGAGGAGCACAAGCATTATCAGACACCAGGAGGAAGGTCCTGTGGTGAGGATAAAGAAGGTGTTGGGAGGAGGCCATGGGGAAGTAGCCCAGGGAGGTGTAGCTGTCGTGCAGCTGTACCAGGAGGCACTATAGACAGCTGCGATCCACAGGGCCCTGGGCTGGAACCCGGAGTAGAGGACGGGCCTGGGTTCCCCCAAACCTCCCAACTCCTGATCAGACACAGGAGGAGTTGACCCAGACTGTGGGTTCCAGCAGAGGGGAAGATCACTGAGGTGAGCAAATCTGCCAATAAGCACAGGACCCACCAAGGTAGAGGAGGAACTTTGTCGCAGCCTCTAATTGCAGCATTTTTAAATGGTCTGCATGTTGCTTGCAGGCTCCTAACACTTGCCACAGCAGCTCCTTTTAACTTCCATTCAACCACCTGTACTTATGGCGATAGGTCGACTTTAGGTCTTTAACTTTGATTGGTAGCTGAGAAGATGGTATATCGGACAGAAACCCGTTCGACAAACCTCTTCATTTCCTTGTTATTTCCTGACTTCTTTATTCATCACCTTTTCCTTATTTCCCAGCAGATTGACTAGATCTGGGTGCTAGCAGGGGGACCTGACGGGCTCCTTATTTTCTGATTTCTTTCGGAAGCATTGAACTTGCCAGGGCACAGTCAGATTCTGGATGTTCATGGAAATGTAACACTTCATGCTCAGCTTTAGTTCTGTTTCTCAGCTCTTTTGGAAAATCGATCTTTAGTCTGTCATGTAGCATCCCTGCATTAGGAGATGGCTAATTAATAAGACCATAAACCTTGGCAATCAAATGGAACCTGAAGTCCACAGAAGAGCCCGAAAGGCCCTTGGGGAGTGGAGTGCAAGTTCAGGAAGACTTCCCTGCACAGCTTCTCTCTCAATACTCGTTTTCCTGGATTGAGCGCAAAAGTCGGGAATCAGCTCAGGGTAGGGTTATACCATGTGTGTGCAGTGGTTAGACAAGGAACTGGACTGGTATGGAGCAAAACTATCTTGTGTGCCTGATGACTGTACGTTTGAGAAGGAGCAGAAAAGAGCAGTGGGGCTGCGAGATAGCGCTTGCATAGGCTTTCTTTGGCCTGTTTTGCTGTAAGAGTTAACAGTGAGAGATTGTTAGTCACAGGTCAGTGGGTGGGTTTATGCAAATTAGGCGTGTACAGGGAAACCAGCAAGAGGAAGGAGGCTGAAAGACTTCTCTGTCTTTGAACAGAATTGTGTGTTAAGGGCTCTTGCTTTGAATTCTTCCAGTGGAGTCATTTCGGGGAAGTGATCATCACTTCGAGTTACCTAGTTATCAAGTGTCGTGAATGGTGTTTGGTGCGTGTCTGGGAGCTCCTCGTGCTGAAGTAGAAAGAAGTGGGGGAAGAGCAGCTGCCTAACATCCGAGACTAACCGCATCGCTTTTCAGCCTTTTGGTTAAGATAAGTGTAGTGTCTGTTCTTATCAGCTTAATATCTGATAGGTCCTTTATTTGAAGACTGTATATTAAATTGATTTTTGAAACAAGGGGATGGAATGGAGCTTGCTTTGTCTACCCCATGCATTGACCTGGTATTGCAGTGTCTCCAGGACCAGTGCCTCTCCTTTTGGGGAGAATTGTGTGGTTAAAAAAGCAGAAAAAGATTCATTCTAAAGATGCTGATTTGAGAAGATTTTTTTTAAAATAGTTGGAAAATCAGGTCTCTTTAGCACTTAAGTTCTTCATAACAACATATTGTTATAATTCCTTGGGAGTGTTTTCTGAGTCTTCAGCTGTGAGTTTCTTTGTCTTGTTGGAAAATTTGTTTTAAAAGCTGAGATTCTTCTGTTTGCTGTGAGTTTTTTCAACAACATGAGGGATGAATGCTTTCCGGACTGAGGGTCTGTTTGGGAGATGGTTGGTTGGGGTGGTTTCTGTGTGTGTGTGGGGGGGGGGACGACACAGATTGGTAATATTCGAGGTCACATGTATATCAATAACTGGATGAGTTACACAGACTTCTCCCCACCCAGCCTACGTTCCATGTATCTTGACTGAGCCTGTCGCCCCCCATCCCAGAGCAGAAGCCTGAAGCCTGAGCCCCATCGCACTCCCTCAATTACAACCCAGGAGGCTGTGGCCACAATAAAAGCCCCTGGTGGCCACATTTGAGAAATGCTGGAGCCTCACAGTAAACAAATCCCAGCAGGTTTGTCACACCCTGTCCCCCACCCTGGGGATTTCCTGCCCTCTCCCACCCAGACCAACCTTCCTGCAAGTTCCCACCCCCTATGTATTTACTGCCCTTTCTCCCTGCAAAGGGAACCCGCCAGCAACTCCCTGCTAATCCCTCCCTCAACTGGCTCCACTGCAGCCATTTCCCTTCCCCTGCCCCTGGGAGGACGGAATGAGCTGGAGCAAAACATGAACATAAGAACATAAGAACATAAGAGAGGCCGTACCGGGTCAGACCAAAGGTCCATCTAGCCCAGTATCTGTCTACCGACAGTGGCCAATGCCAGGTGCCCCTGAGGGAGTGAACCTAACAGGCAATGATCAAGTGATCTCTCTCCTGCCATCCATCTCCATCCTCTGACGAACAGAGGCTAGGGACACCATTCTTACCCATCCTGGCTAATAGCCATTTATGGACTTAGCCACCATGAATTTATCCAGTCCCCTTTTAAACATTGTTATAGTCCTAGCCTTCACAACCTCCTCAGGTAAGGAGTTCCACAAGTTGACTGTGCGCTGCGTGAAGAAGAACTTCCTTTTATTTGTTTTAAACCTGCTGCCTATTAATTTCATTTGGTGACCCCTAGTTCTTGTATTATGGGAATAAGTAAATAACTTTTCCTTATCCACTTTCTCAACATCACTCATGATTTTATATACCTCTATCATGTCCCCCCTTAGTCTCCTCTTTTCCAAGCTGAAGAGTCCTAGCCTCTTTAATCTTTCCTCATATGGGACCCTCTCTAAACCCCTAATCATTTTAGTTGCCCTTTTCTGAACCTTTTCTAGTGCTAGAATATCTTTTTTAAGGTGAGGAGACCACATCTGTACACAGTATTCGAGGTGTGGGCGTACCATGGATTTATATAAGGGCAATAATATATTCTCAGTCTTATTCTCTATCCCCTTTTTAATGATTCCTAACATCCTGTTTGCTTTTTTGAACGCCTCTGCACACTGCGTGGACATCTTCAGAGAACTATCCACGATGACTCCAAGATCTTTTTCCTGACTCGTTGTAGCTAAATTAGCCCCCATCATGTTGTATGTATAGTTGGGGTTATTTTTTCCAATGTGCATTACTTTACATTTATCCACATTAAATTTCATTTGCCATTTTGTTGCCCAATCACTTAGTTTTGTGAGATCTTTTTGAAGTTCTTCACAATCTGCTTTGGTCTTAACTATCTTGAGTAGTTTAGTATCATCTGCAAACTTTGCCACCTCACTGTTTACCCCTTTCTCCAGATCATTTATGAGATGGGAGATGAGGAACCCCCCACCCTGGGGATGGACTGGGGCAGTGGGGGGATGGGAAAATGGGGCCCAGCTGTGGAGAAATGGGCTGGAATCAATTAGGGGCGGGGCGCTGGGGGGGAGAGGGAGGAGGAGGAAGGGGGCAGGGTGACGGGGGGGGGGGGGGCGAAGGGACACGCCGGGCCGAGCAGACAGGGTGGGGGAGGGGACGCTGGGGGCGGGGCTGGCGGGAGGGTCACAGCGGGGGCGGGGAGGGTGAAGCCCTTTCACTCCACTGCCTCTGCCCGGGATTCGAATCCCAACGGCCGCAGCGCGCGCCGGGGGGGGGGGCCGCGAAGCCTCTCGGCGAGGGAACCGGGGCCTCCCCCCACGCGCCGAGTCTCTGTCCCGCGGTCTCTCCGCCAATCAGGGAGCGGGGAGGGGCGCGGCGAAGTGACGAGTTACGGCCCCTCCTCCAATAGAGGCCGCGTGTGAGCGAGAGAGAGAGAGAGAGAGAGAGAACTACGCTTCCCAGAGTGCACCGGGAGGGGGCGCGTTGTCTGAGCAACCGGCCCGTCACTTCCGCTCTGAGACGAGCCAGGAACTACAACTCCCAGCCTGCCCCGGGGCGCCTCCGTCCTCTCCAGCCCAGGTGAGGGCGGGTCCCTGGGTCAACCTGACACCTCCCCCCACAGCGCAACTCCTCATCCCGCCCCGCCCCCAGGGAGCCCCGGCGTGTCCCGGGATCTTGGCCCAGCCCCCCCCCGCGCAGGAACGTGCTGCGCCGCCGCCTTTCACCCCGGCACAAAGCAGCGGGGCGGAGCGCGGGGGCGAAGCTCCCGCCGAAACGCCCCCGCCCCAACCCCTGGACTGGAGCCCCGTGTCCGCCCCGCGGGATGTTCCCGGCGCCCCTTGTAACCCCCCCCCCCCCCCCGGCTGGGTGTGAGCGGGTCTGGGTGGGTCCGACGGGCCCAGGCACCAGTGTACCATCAGAAACATGAACCTATCCCGATTTGCTACTTTGGCTGCACTGAGCATGCGCAGCCGCACTGAGCATGCCCAGTAACCTCCGCTGTCGCCACTGCCCTCTCTCTGCCCTCACTTCTACTCACGATTTGCTGCCTGCTCTTTGGGGGCGTTTAAAATGCTCAAGGGGGCAAATCGCAGCGGGGGGGCTGCCAGGGTCTGAGCGGGGCAGAAATTTACTGGACAGAAGGGTTCAAGCTGCTGTAGGCAGCGGCAGGAGAGAGGCTGAAGGGGAAAAATCGGGGGTGGGGGGTGGGAGCCGCGGTTAAGCCCAGAGGGGGAGACGCTGCCAGACCCTGTGCGGGGACAAAACCCCCGTTTAGGGAGGGGGTGGGGGGGGAACAGTGGCCCCTCGGGATGAGCCCCCTGCTGGGCTCGCAGATCTGGGGGTGTCGGGGTTGTGGGGGGGGCAGAGGCTGTTTTCAGTTGTGCCCCGTGTCAGCCCCGGAGCAGGGGGCGGGTTCCTGGGGCTGGGTCTTAAAGGCACCGGCAGCCCAATTCCCAGACTGTCAAAGCGTAGACAGCGCGGCTCCTCTATCTTATACAAGTGCTGCGGGGCTGTTACTGCTCCAGCCAGGAGACTGAATGTGGGGAAATATTGTACAGACGCCCCCTCCCTCCCTCCCTCCCTCCCTCAAACTCTGCCTCTCACATTTTGACTATGTAAAAGTCTCTTCTATCATTTTCTATGTCTATATGAAATCCCTGCAGCTCCTTTCTCTTATACAACGTGCTGATTTGGTAACTCCCTCCCAGAGCCCACATGTCTGTACCCCCGCCTGCACCCCAATCCCCTGCCCCAGGTCAGAGCCTGCACCCGTCACTCAAACTCCCCATAGCCTGCAACCCTCCTGCACCCCCAACTCCATCCCAGAGCCTGCACCCCAAACAGGGCTGGATTAACCTGTTGTGGGCCCGGTGCTAAACATATTTGTGGGTCCCCATGGGGGAAATGGGGACATGAGGCATGGGGGCAGAGTCCTCAGAGCGAGGGGCTGACTTGGGGCAATGGGATATGAGTCATGGCACGGCAGGGACAGCCCCACTCCACCCAGCCCAGTACAAGGGCACTGTTTACAAACCAGGAGCTGCCAGACCCATGCTGTCCAGCCCAGCCCTGCACTGCCATCGTGCTTCTTCCCCTTGGGTGTGGGCCCATGCTGCACCATGCTACCCCCTGCTCAGCACCCCTCTGGCTCCTACGCGCAGTGCCACACCACCCAAAGACCCCACAAATCCCTGCTCAGCACCCTCCGACTCCCTATGCCCAGTGCCACACCACCCAGAGACCCCCACAAATCCCCTGCCCTGAACCCCTCTGACTCCCTTCACCCAGTGCTGCACCATCTAGAGACCCCCACAAACCCCCCTGCCCAGTGCACTCCCAGATCACTCCCCCACCCACTCAGAACCCCCCCACAGATCCTCTCACTGACCAGTGCCCCAGCTGAAGACCCCCACAGCCCTCCCACAACTGCACAGTGCCCCACACCTTCCCACCCAGAGCCCCCCTACAGATCCCCTCACTGTCCAGTGCCCCCCACCACCACAACTGCAGTGACCCGCACAGACCCCCCACACTTCCCAGCACCCACACACACACAGATCTCCCCCACTGACAGGCCCCCAACACATAGATCTCCCCCCCCCCAGTGCCCAGCACCTACCCAGACCCCCTAGAGACCTACTCTCCCAAACCCTAGCCCCCAGCCACAGTAGCCGGCCCTGATGGGAGGTGACTGTGGCTGCGAGGCTGAGATGGCAGCGCAGCCAGAACTGGTCCTGGGGCAGGAGAACTCTGGCCTCTTGGGAGTGGTGGAAGCAGCCAGGCTGGAGCAGGAGCAGAGCCTACCGGGGCCAGGCTCTCTCATGACCCAGCTGAGCCTCCCCCCTCCCCAACTGTTCCCTGTGAGTGGCTGAGACTGGCGCAGCCTCTGCACCAGTCCCAGGTGGCTCTTCCCCCGGGGAGGCAGGTGGGGCCCCACAGGTCCCAGGCAGTGGAGACAGCTCATAGCTGGAGCAGTGCTGGGTGGCGGGGCAGATCCCTGAGATGTGACTCCCGCGATCCTACCCAGCCCACCCACACCCATTGGCCCCGTGGCAAGCAGCCTTGCAGAGCACACACCTCTCTCAGTAAACAAGTATTTTGTAATGGGATTGACTAATCAAATGTCATTGAAATTGTGCTTTTCTTTCATCATGTGTTGTAGGTTATTGATGCATATTTGAGCTGTGTAGTTGAGAAAGCAGATGGAAAGGTAGGCTACTTACTCTGATGATACATGACAGTATACATTGATTCAATAAGTGAACAATCACGGTAATGTGGCACAACATATTTAAGTCCAAATCCCCTTGAAATATCAACAGACACCGGTTATCGCAACATTTGTTTGTATTTTATGCTTAAAAAAATTTAGTATCAGGTATTTGGAGGTGCATATTGGACATGCAATAGAGGGCCCCATTAGTTTTGCTGTACAGTTCATTGGGTCCATTAATTGTACACAAGTATGCAAACAGCTTAGTCACATTTTTAAATTAAGTAAGACAGAGCACATTGATTACAAATCATTTACTTTTTATAGGACACTCTTACATATACATATCTGATTTGTAAAACGAAGGATCCCTTGCATGCCTGTCTATGTTAAATTAACTTTGTGCTTGACATGCCACAATTATTAATGCATTAATAACTTTGTTGACTGTCAACAGGTAGAAGCCATCTCAGCAGTAGTTTCCACTGTCATTCTCTCAGGAAGAGCTACTCAAATGAAAGTGAAGGTAAATGCTGACACACTGTAATACATAGTATGAGAAAAGCTCAGTTTCATTCAGTGAGTAAAACACAGGTTGAAGCAGAAAATACAGTGGTATGTTTGATGTGGCGGAGTAGTCTAATAGTAAGACGTAATGATTTTGGGAAATACAGTATAACATACATTTAATGGTTTGCTTCACTGGAAACTATAATTGAAATACTAATTTTTTGATTTTTAAATAAATACAGAGTGAATTACTTCAAAATGATATATTATTGCTTCCTTACCACACACCAGGTCATTGGGTTATTGCGGTAAGATGTTTTATATTGTACTACAATTTCCCTTGTTGCGGGTTTTCAGTGTGTTCAGTGCATGCTAAGGAAAGAGGAATGTGAATGTTATAAAAAATGGCAACTGTCACTTTACATTGTTCATGTATCCTGGAAGAATACATTCTGTAAAGAATTAATTGATTTCACAATATGCTTATATCTTATGTCTTACTGAGACATTACAAACAACAATATGTTAGTAGCATAATGCTTGTTGATAATTCAATAGAAAGTTTTTGAAAACATCTCATGACCAATAAAATTTGTGAATATATTGAAACTTACAGATAGCCTTGATGGAAAAAAAGGAATTGTTAATAATTGACCCCTTGTGTGATGAGATCAGATATGAAAGGACATGCCTGAGGAATTGGAGGTGATTTCTTAGATGCTTGCTTTTACATTTGACATTAACTTTTCCATTGACATTTTTTTAAAGGGAATGTAACAACAGTGAGACTAACATCTTCCTGTTAGCGACAAGTAAAAATTGAAACAGCATGCACTTCTACTGAATATGCTTAATGATGGACTTTGAGTGAACTTGTGTGATTGGTATCAGAGGGGTAGCCGTGTTAGTCTGGTTCTGTAGAAGCAGCAAAGAATCCTGTGTCACCTTATAGACTAACAGACGTTTTGCAGCATGAGCTTTCGTGGGTGAATACCCACTTCTTCGGATGCAAGTAGTGATTTGATTCTGGGGAAAGACTTAACATAATGTGGACACGAAATAGTAGCATGTTGCATGTTTGAGAATGTGTTATTATCAACATGGGGCACAGCAAATCAGGTGAGACATTGTGTAAAGTGTGAGACAATAATATGAAAACAAGTGTGTATGTATGTGAGCAGTAAGTCATTCCAATTACTAATTGAAAAGAGAGAGAATGGATTTTTATCTATGTCGAGAAACCAGAGGGGGGGAGGAAGGGAAAGCAGAGCTCATTTATGCAGTCTGCTAATGTACTCTCTAAAAATTTCAGAAACTTCATAAAACGATTAACTAGTAAATCCTCATCTGATTGGAACAGTAAAATTGTTCCGCATCCAAGACAAAGTGATGGCCACAACTGCGGACCACTCATCTTAAAGGTATTGAATAGCAAATTGCCATTAATATTGGTTATGTATGTTTACTTATCCATGTTGAAAGTAAATGACAGAGATTACCAGTGGGCACTGCACCGGTGTCCTTGCCAGGGTGTACGGGGTGCGTTTCTGGCCCCAAGAAGGAATGGGGTCTCCAGTGGAAGGTGCGGTGCTGGGGGGACCAGATTGTACCAGCCAGCCCTTCGTGACAGCTGCTGCTGCAGTGGCCAGGAGCACCAGGTGCTTGTAAATCACCGTAACCCAGAGGCCCTTTGGTCACCCACCGTAGGCAGCCCTGCCAGGAGCGTTCAACAGCATTGCCGGACCCTATGGCTGGGCCACTGATGCGGGAGATGGGATAAAGGGCAGCGCCGTTAAAGCATAAAGCACTGCCACAGCGGTAGTGTAATGTCAGCCATGTACGGAAGGAACCAGTGGGCAGTTCTTAACGGTACACTAGACTGGCCAACTTTCACCTCTGTTACTTATGTGTATTCTAAATATCTGTGTTGCTAGTTTGCAGAAATGTATTTGCAGCACAAAGACTTCAGTGCGGTAGAAACAACCCAAGGGGCTACTACTGCATTTAGAAGACATATAGCAATTCTTCTAATGAAGGAGTCAGGTAATTACTTTCTTGTGTATTGTGGACTCATTAGGCACATGTGAAGATAACATGAAGAGTGGAACTTTGTCACATAGTAGACAGTTATCGTAACCCCTAAAGTGGGATATCTCACAGGTTTGGTTCTCTAATGGTGACTACGAATCAATAATATCTTTAAGTACACAAAAATTTGAAGGGGGTGAATGATTGCTATTGATCAGTTAAATGAAATTTGCATTTTTAGATACAGGTGCAGTAAAGTAAAAATTTGAGAAATTATGATTCCCAAAAAATAAAAAAAAGTTAAAACCATTGACTGCATTAAAATATTGACAAGTAATAAATCAAGGTTTGCATTTTCAGTGTTGGTCATACCATATTCATCATTTCATAACGCTATAATTATTTTTTAGAAAGCGTGGAGGACTACTGCATATACTGCAACTGTATCAACTGTGAAAAAGAAAATGAGGATTGCACGATGGTAAGATAAATAATATTGAATGAGAAATATATGCCATAAACTGGTTAAGGAGCATGATTTCTGTAAAAATTCCACAGCAGTAATCGTTTTCTTCATGCTGATTATCATATATTAGGTAATGCTCCCATGTGGAAGGAATAGCATGAGTGAATGCTAAGTATGTGTAACATTATAACTTCTGTGATTTCATTTCTTAATTGTTACTTATCAAAGGTCCAGTGTGATTCTTGCAAGAGCTGGGCACATATACCCTGCATTGCAGAAGGAACCAATCAAGAAAACCTGAAAGATGAGAAGAAAGAGTACAACTGCAAGAAATGTGCATAGTTCACTTCATTACCCCCCAAAAAACCCCAATAGAGAAACCCCTAGTTTAAATGCCTCTTGTTCAAAACATAAAACTATATTTCGTTGGGTTGCATTATGTATAATCAGAATTTAATAAAACATGTTTTTACTTGAAAAATTTATTCTCTGTATTTGTGTCCATATATATAATGCAAAGTATAAAATTATAAAAATATATTTAAAAAAAGAAAGTGATCTCATCATAGGCGTTCTCCATACCCCCAAACCTTACCTCCCTTTTCACGTATTCACACTTAAAAAAGTGGAAGCGCGCGCCTCAATCATCCAATAGGTCAATTTGGCACATTAGCCAGGAGGAAGTAGATCGTGAGCGTTTTTTACAGCAAAGGCCATCCCTCCAGATTTGCAACCATCCCTGGACTGGTGACAGGTGCATAGGGAGCCAAGTCATTGGAAATAATCAAGGAGGAAGCCAGTGGAAAAAATGAATGGGGCCACTCTGGTTATCACCTTGGGGTCAGGGGCGTCCTCTGTACCCCCAAACCTTACCTCCCTTTTCAGTTATTCACACCGTGACGAGGCAGTTCTGGCGGTACCAAAGTGAGAGTGCCAATTCAGGACAAATTGCTCAAACAGGGCAGTTACAGCCCTCGGCTGGGGGTTTTCCACCTCTAAGGCAACCCAAACCAGCCAGACAAAAAGGACTTTGGTTTCACCGCACTGGGGAACACAAGTCACACAAGCAATTTCCTTAGACACTCCAGTCTCCCAGTATCACCACCAGACCCACTCATCCTGGGGATGAATGGTTATGAAAACCAACACCCCAATAAAAGAAAACGGTTCTCTCGATCCCAAAGGACCAAGCCACAGCCCCAGATCAATATACACATCTGATCCTACCCACAAATCACGCTGTTGCCAATCCTTTAGAATCTAAAATCTAAAGGCTTATTCATAAAGGCAAAAAGGTAGAGATGAGAGCTAGAATTGGTTAAATGGAATCAGTTACATAGAGTAATGACAAAGTTCTTAGTTCAGGCTTGTAACAGTGATGGAGTAAACTGCAGGTTCAAATCAAGTCTCTGGAGAACATCCCCCGCTGGGATGGGTCACTAGTCCCTTGCGTAGAGCTTCATTTCCTAGCAAAATCCCTCCAGAGGTAAGAAGCAGGACTGAAGACAAGATGGAGATGAGGCATTAGCCTTATATAGGCTTTTCCAGGTGTAAGAACCTTTGTCCTTACTGTGGAAAATTACAGCAAAATGGAGACTAGAGTCACATGGCCAAGTCCCTGCATACTTTGCTCAGTTACAAGGCGTATCAGCCTTCTCTGCATGGGTCGATTGTGTAGCTGATGGTCCTTAATAGGCCATCAAACGAACTTATCAGAGCTAACACCAACTTGTCTGCAGTGTCACCCAGAAGCAGAGCACAAATACAAAATACAGACAGTACAGAGCCAATACTTATAACTTCAACTACAAAATGATACACAGACATACAGACAGCATAATCATAACCTGGTCTTAGCCACCGTATATGACCACCTTTACCTAAGATTTGGTGCCACTACAGGACCTTGGTTGCAAACCATGTTCTATATGGTCCCAGTTTATATCAATAATGTCACACACAGACAAATGAGTGGCAGCGTGTGCGTCATTCATCCAATAGGTCAATTTGTCACATTAGCCAGGAGGAAGCAAATCGTGAGCATTTTCGACCGCAAACCCCATCCCTCCAGATTTGCAACCATCCCTGGACCGGTGACAGGTGCATAGGCAGCCAAGTCATTGGAAATAATCAAGGAGGAAGCCAGTGGAGGACATGAAAGGGGCCACTCTGGTTATCACCTTGGGGTCAGGGGAGTGCACTGTACCCCCAAACCTTACCTCCCCTTTTCACATATTCACACTCAAAAAAGTGAAAGTGCGCGCCTCATTCATCCAATAGGTCAATTTGGCACATTAGCCAGGAGGAAGCAAATCGTGAGCATTTTCGACCGCAAACCCCATCTCTCCAGATTTGCAACCATCCCTGGACCAGTGACAGGGGCACAGCCATCCCTGGACCAGTGACACATGCATAACCATCCCTGGACCAGTGACAGGTGCATAGGCAGCCAAGTCACTGGAAATAATCAAGGAGGAAGCCAGTGGAAAAAATGAATGGGGCCACTCTGGTTATCACCTTGGGGTCTGGGGTGTGCTCTGTACCCACAAACCTTACCTCCCCTTTTCACGTATTCACACACAAAACAGTGAAAGAGCGCACCTCAATCATCCAATAGGTCAATTTGTCACATTAGCCAGGAGGAAGCAAATCGTGAGCGTTTTCAACCACAAACCCCATCTCTCCAGATTTGCAACCATCCCCGGACCAGTGACAGGTGCATAGGCAGCCAAATAATTGGAAATAATCAAGGAGGAAGCCAGTGGAAAAAATGAATGGGACCACTCTGGTTATTACCTTGGGGTCAGGCGAGTGCTCTGTACCCACAACCCTTACCTCCCTATTCACGTATTCACACATAAAAAGTGAAAAAGCATGCCTCAAGCATCCAAAGATCAGGGTTCAGCAACCTTTCAGAAGAGCTGTGCCGAGTCTTCATTTAGTCTCTCTGATTCAAGGTTTCACATGCCAGTAATACATTTTAATATTTTTAGAAGGTCTCTTTTATGGCTATAATATATAACTAAACTATTGTTGTATATAAAGTATACAAGTTTTTAACATGCTTAAAACGCTTCATTTAAAATAAAATTAAAATGCAGAAACCCCCAGAACCCTGCAATAGGTCAATTTGGCACATTAGCCAGGAGGAAGCAGAATGTGAGTGTTTTTGACCACAAACTCTGTCCATCCTGATTTGCAACCCCATTTGGCACATTAGCCAGGAGGAAGCAGAATGTGAGTGTTTTTGACCACAAACCCCATCCCTCCAGATTTGCAACCATCCCTGGACCAGTGACAGGTGCATAGGCAGCCAAGTCATTGGAAATAATCAAGGAGGAAGCCAGTGGAGAAAATGAATGGGGCCACTCTGGCTACCACCTTGGGTCAGGGGAGTGCGCTGTACCCACAAACGTTACCTCCCTTTTCACGTATTCACACTCAAAAAAGTGGAAGTGCGCGCCTCACTCATCCAATAGATCAATTTGTCATATTAGCCAGGAGGAAGCAAATCGTGAGCGTTTTCGACCGCAAACCCCATCCCTCCAGATTTGCAACCATCCCTGGACCAGTGACAGGTGCGTAGGGAGTGAAGTCAATGGAAATAATCATGGAGGAAGCCAGTGGAGAAAATGAATGGGGCCACTCTGGCTACCACCTTGGGATCAGGGGAGTGTGCTGTACCCACAAACGTTACCTCCCCTTTTCACGTATTCACACTCAAAAAAGTGGAAGTGCGCGCCTCACTCATCCAATAGATCAATTTGTCACATTAGCCAGGAGGAAGCAAATCGTGAGCGTTTTCGACCGCAAACCCCATCTCTCCAGATTTGCAACCATCCCTGGACCAGTGACAGGAGCACAGCCAACCCCGGACCAGTGACAGGTGTGTAGGCAGCCAAGTCACTGGAAATAATCAAGGAGGAAGCCATTGAAAAAAAATGAATGGGGCCACTCTGGTTATTACCTTGGGGTCAGGGGAGTGCTCTGTACCCACAAACCTTACCTCCCTTTTCATATATTCACACACAAAAAAGTGAAAAAGCATGCCTCAAGCATCCAAAAGATCAGGGTTCAGCAACCTTTCAGAAGAGCTGTGCCGAGTCTTCATTTAGTCTCTCTGATTTAAGGTTTCTCATGCCAGTAATACATTGTAATATTTTTAGAAGGTCTCTTTTTATGCCTATAATATATAACTAAACTGTTGTTGTATATAAAGTATATACGTTTTTTAACATGCTTAAAACGCTTCATTTAAAATAAAATTAAAATGCAGAAACCCCCAGAACCCTGCAATAGGTCAATTTGGCACATTAGCCAGGAGGAAGCAGAATGTGAGTGTTTTTGACCAAAAACTCTGTCCCTCCTGATTTGCAACCCCATGGATCAGGCGGCAGCAAGTCCTGAGCAGGAACCCAGATGGTTATGTTGTGTGGCAGAAACTGCTACTAGTAGCAAAACGGGAGGGTTTCGAAATGTGATGGTACACCGGCCCCTCTCCTGCCCCCTCCGGGCTGAGGCGGGTCCCGCTTCCCCGCGGGTCCCAACCCCCCTGCGAGGGGCCCGGGGGCGTGGCCAGGCGTGGGGCGGACACGCTCCTGCCGGGCGGGGTCGGGGCCGGGGGCTGTTCGGGGCCGGTTATTACGGGGGGTCACGAGCCCCCCCGGCTCTGCCGCTCCCCGGGAACAGGCGGGGGGGGGGGGTCTGAGAGGCACCGGCGGGGGGAGGGGGCGGGGCCGGGGGGAAGGATGAGCTGTGGGGGGAGGGTCCGGCTGGCCCCGGGAACCTCCCTTCCCTGGGCAGGGGAGGGCGGAAGCGCCCCCGGGGCAGGCTGGGAGATGTAGTTCCTCATGCTCCCTGGACCGGAAGTGACGTCGACGAGGGAGGCGGGGCCGGACTGCGAACTCGCGCGGGGCCGTTGGAGCCGCTCCCGGAGCCAGAGAAGAGTTTTGTGTCTCCCGGCTCTGGGCATGCGCAGATCGGGGGCGGGGCGGAGTGTGATCAGCTGCTGGGTGAGCGCCGCGCGCTGCTCCACTGTGAGCCGGGAGCCCGGGCGGGGCAGCGGGGGCGTGCCCGGGGCTGGGAAAGGGCAGGGGCGGGAAGTGTCAGTGCAGCCCGGACATGGCCGGGAGCCAGTGACCCCCGAGGAGCGGGAGAGAAGGGGCTGAGACCCCTCGGATTTACCGCTGCCCCGTGGGGACCCCGCCCCCGCCCCGCCCCTTTCTCCTAGAGAGCCACGAGCAGCCCCAGGGTGACCCCCTCCCCAACCCCTGAGAAGTTCCCTGCCCCCCCCCCGATTGTGCCCCATTTTCTCTCCCCTTCGCCAGTGTCCAGCTCTCCCTGGGGCTGGGGGGGCTCTGGGGGTGTCTGGGCCCCTGGCCAGGGGCTCTGGGGACTGGGGGCCAGGGAAGATCTGGCAGGAGCCTGGCTGGGGCTGTGGGGGTGTCTGGGGCCCCGGCTGTGGGGTCTGGGCACTGGGGGGTGTCTGGGGGCTGCTACTAATCCTGATCCTGCTCCCGGATCAGTTTGTGCCACAATCCTGGCTCCAAGCGCGGCCAGGCAGCCCCCAGCCAGGCCCCCTCACCCTGGTAACTTTCTATCCACTTACCAAACACTGTCAGGTGAAATCACAGATTTTGCTTTTCTCCCCTCTTGAAAACTGCAGGAACTTCTGGTCCCGCAGGGAATATTCACCCCCCCCCCCAAGTCCTTGTCCTAGATCTGGGGGGAGCGGCAGGTGGGAAGGGGGCTAGAAATGCCACACAATGGTCTCTTCCACAGCGTTCTGGACTCCTTCTTCCTGAAATCTGGTTTCATTGAGACCATTATTAATCCAGAGTCACTGCATGGAAAGACAAGGAGTGACTCCGGATGGACAGTGGGGCAAATGAGATCAGCAATTCTCCCTGTGAGGAGGGACTCTCATTAGCTGCTCTCCCCAGAGAGCTAAAGGAGAGAAGCTGCTCAAACGCTCTGTCCCTCTCTGCTCAGGATATTGGGGTTCAGCTTCCTGGGTCAGACGCTGCAGCCTCCATTGTGATCTGGGAGACCAGGCTTAGCAGCCGCTGCTCCCCCAGCGGGGCTCTGTGCTGGGAAGTGACGTTAATTAAAACTTCTTCTCTGCCCGGCCCAGGGGATGACTTTCTCCAGCTGGTCCTAGCCCCTTGGGGCAGCCTTGGGCCCTGTTAATACAAATTCTACCAGACTCCAGGTAACTGAAAGACCTCAGGGAAAGTGCTGGGGACTAGCAAGAAAGTGACTCTGCACAAACAGCCTCTCCTCCCATTAGCAATTGCCAGGAGCAAATCCAGCCGTGGGAGAGCAAAGCCCCCAGGAATGGGACTGTCTTAGCCAGAGGGGCAGGGAGAGAGGACAGGGGAAGGAGAGACTGAAAGGGGCAGTGGGAGAAATGAGTGTGTGTGTTGGGGGGGGGGGGGGGGGAGATTTCCAGCTCTCTAGTCCACCCAGACACATGTATTGCAGCATCCCTGGGCAGAACCACTTTCCAGTGAACAAGAAAAGGCTCAGACAGAGGAAAAGCTGGTTCTTGACTCCATATTTCCCCTGCTGGGGTGTGACTGCCCTGGGATCAGTGTCTGAGGGAATCCCCCACAGTGACTCCTTGGGTTCTGCTCTTTTCCAGCCTTGTGTTCAGAGACTTTGTTACAGAATCAGGGGAGGCGGAAGGGAGGTTAAAAATGTCTCTGTGGGCTTAGCCTGGCAGGAGGGGCCAGGTCTACACTGTAATAAAGAGATCAAGCATGTTCCCAGCATGGCAGAGTCTAGGATGTCTGTCTGGAGGGAAAGGGCCTGGGGGAATCGTGATGTGAAATTAAGTAAAGCCTGTTCTGAAACCTCCACGACTGCCCTTCTCACCCTGCCAGGGCTGCAGAATGACGTCCATGTTTTTCTCCAGCTCATCCCATCCTCCCATGACACAGGGAAGAGAAATGGCTGCAGTGGAGCCAGCTCAGGTAGGGATTATTTTTTTGAGGGGGGGTTGGTGGGTTCCTACAGGAGGGAGAGGCACAGCAAATACACCGGAGATGGGCAGGTTTGCACAGTCTGGTTTGGAGGTTGGCGCGGGGCAGGAAATGCACAGGGTGGAGCAAGGGAGGACAGGGTGTGACAAACCTGCTGGGAGTTGTTTAATAAGTGGCCTAGATTCTAGGAACAGACCCATGAGGTTCGGAGGTGGAAATGCTCTAGTTTGTGAAGCAGAAAATAACCCACGTGAATGGGGCTGGGAAAACTGACCGGACTCATAGTGCTGGAGCCTGACCCGACTAACCAGTGGCTGCTGTGAGATATGAAGGGGGCACCCACCAGTGAGGGTTAGGGGAGATTCCCCTCCCTTCATATCCAGCTCCTCACAATGAGGAGGGTGTTGGGCTTCCTACCAGGGAGCTCTCCCTGGTCCCTGCTAGGGGCTCCCTCTCCTCTATCAGTCTGTGGCTAGTAGGTATGTGATGGATCTGCTGGGAGAGATAAGGGGCTCTCTTTGTCCCCTCACTCTGATGTTTCCTGGATGCTCTGACCAGGGTGGGGGTGGGACTTTGTTGACTGCAATCCACCCAGGGCTTCCCTTTGATGGGCTCCTCTCCCCACAAATAGTGGGGCTGTGAATGGGGCAGCAGGTATTGAGTGTTGGACTCTTGCTCTTTCAGGGGCCGGTGACCTTCGAGGAGGTGGCTGTGTATTTCACCAGTGAAGAGTGGGCTC
Source organism: Mauremys reevesii (assembly GCF_016161935.1). Classification (NCBI taxonomy): domain Eukaryota; kingdom Metazoa; phylum Chordata; order Testudines; family Geoemydidae; genus Mauremys; species Mauremys reevesii. The sequence goes on along the minus strand of NC_052634.1, from coordinate 23,867,871 downwards.
TGCTGGACCCCACTCAGAGAGCCCTCTACTGGGATGTCATGCAGGAGAACTATGAGAATTTGACCTCGCTGGGTAAGGGTTACTGTCCCCTTGGTTCTTGGAAGGGGAAATGGAGAGAGAAGGTTTATGTCAGCCCCACAATGCCACCTCTACTCTGCCCAGTTTCAGCATCACCCCAATATGCCAGTGACACACACACTACCAGAGACCCTCCCCTGCTGCAGAACACTTTGGGAACAGAGCACAGGAGCCGTATCGCACAATGTCAAATATCTCCTGTTTGCTCAAGTAAAACTGAGGGTTAAGTGCAGCATAATCAACAGAAGCTTCCTAGGGGTCACCAGATGAAATTAATAGGCAGCAGGTTTAAAGAAAATAAAAGGAAGTTCTTCTTCACACAGCGCACAGCCAACTTGTGGAACTCCTTACCTGAGGAGGTTGTGAAGGCTAGGACTACAACAGCGTTTAAAAGAGAACTGGATAAATTCATGGTGGTTAAGTCCATCAATGGCTATTAGGATGGGTAAGAAATGGTGTCCCTAGCCTCTGTCTGTCAGAGGATGGAGATGGATGGCAGGAGAGAGATCACTTGATCATTGCCTGTTAGGTTCACTCCCTCTGGGGCACCTGGCATTGGCCACTGTCGGTAGACAGGATACTGGGCTAGATGGACCTTTGGATCTGACCCGGTACGGCCGTTCTTATGTCATGTCTGTATGTGGGCATTTGGTGCAAGGAGCTCCTGGCCCTCAGAGACCGTGTGGAGGCTTTGGAGGCCAGGGTGTTGGAACTGGAGGAGCTAAGGGAGGCAGAGAAGTATGTCGATGAGGCTTTCCGGGACACTATAGAATTGTCCCAACTCCGGTCAGACAGCCCCCACACTGTTGAGGAGGATGGAAGGCCCAGGGAATGAGAGCAGTCAACGGGAGCAGAGGGAAAGCTTCTCATAGTTGGGACCCTCACCCCAACACTATCTGGAAGAACCTCTTGCACTGAGGTTTCCTCACCGGGGGAGGGAACTCCACTCATTAAGAAAAGGCAGCTGTTAGTAATGGGAGATTCGATCATTAGAAACAAGGATATCTGGGTTTGTGATGACCGAGAGAACCGTATGGTGACTTGCCTGCCTGGTGCGTAGGTTGCGGATTTCTCAAAGCATCTAGATAGATTTATGTGTAGTGCTGGGGCGGAGCCAGTGGTCATGGTACATGTAGATACCAATGACATAGGGAAGGGTAGGTGAGACGTCCTGGAGGCCAAATTTAATCTGCTAGGAAAGAGACTGAAATCCAGGACCTCTATGGTGGCATTCTCAGAAATGCTCCCAGTTCCACGCGCAGGGTCAGGTAGGCAGGCAGAGCTTCAGAGTCTCAATGCGTGGATGAGATGATGGTGTAGACGAGATGGGGTTTAGATTTATTAGGAACTGGGGAAACTTTGGGGATGGGGGAGCCTATACAGGAAGGATGGGCTCCACCTAAACCAAAGTGGATCCAGACTGCTGGCACTTAACATTAAAAAGGTTGCAGAGCAGTTTTTAAACTAAGAGATGGGGGAAAGCCGACTGCTGCAGAGGAGCACGTGGATCGGACAGAGACTTCTCTTAGAGGAGAGTGTAGTGATAGAGATTTTTCTAGTTTTAGTCAGGAAGAGAGGCTGGAAGAGGATAAAGTAGGAGCCAGATCAGACGAGAAGCATTCACACACAAAAGAATCTGACACATCAGAAAAGGGCAGACAAATAAACAGTGACAAGTTTTTAAAGTGCGTGTACACAAATGCTAGAAGTGTAAATAATAAGATGGGTGAATTAGAGTGCCTCGTGTTAAAAGGGGATATTGACATAATAGGCATCACAGAGACCTGGTGGAGTGAGGACAATCAATGGGACACAATCATTCCAGGGTACAAAATATATCGGAAGGACGGAGCAAGTCATACTCGGGGGGTGGGGAGGGGAGTGGCACTGTATGTTAAAGAAAATGTAGACTCAGATGAAGTAAAAATCTTAAATGAAACCTCATGTTCCATAGAATCTCTATGGATAGTAATTCCATGCTCTAATAAGAATATAACAGTAGGGATCTATTATCGACCTCCTGTGAAAGACAATGATAGTGAGGATGAAATGCGAAGGGAGATTAGAGAGGCTATCAAAATAAAGAACTCTATAATAGTGGGAGATTTCAATTATCCCCATATTTACTGGATACGTCACCTCAGGACAAAATGCAGAGACAAAATTTCTCAATACTTTAAATGACTGTTTCTTGGAGCAGCTGGTACAAGAACCCGCAATGGGAGAAGCAACTCTCCATTTAGTCCTGAGTGGAGCGCAGGATCTTGTCCAAGAGGTAACTATAACAGGACCGCTTGGAAATAGTGATCATAATATAACAAAATTTAACATTCATGTGGTGGGAAGAACAGCTCAACACTGTGGCATTTAATTTCAGAAAGGAGAACTATACAAAAATGAGGGGCTAGTTAAACAGAAATTAAAAGGTACAGTGACTAGAGTGAAATCCCTGCAAGCTGCATGGATGCTTTTCAAAGACACAATATTAGAGGCCCAACTTAAATGTATACCCCAAATTAAAAAAAAAACAGCAAAAGAACTAAAAAGAGCCACTGTGGCTTGGCTTAACCATGTAAAAGAAGCAGTGAGAGATAAAAGGCATCTTTTAAAAAGTGGAAGTCAAATCCTAGTGAGGTGTATATAGAAGGGAGCATAAGTACTGCCAAATTAAGTGTAAAAATGGAACAGAAAAGCCAAAAAGGAGTTTGAGGAACAGCTAGCCAAAAACTCAGAAGGTAATAACAAAATGTTTTTTAAGTACATCAAAAGCAGGAAGCTGTTAAACAACCAGTGGGGCCCCTGGACGATTGAGGTACAAAAGGAGCCCTTAAAGATGATAAAGTCATTGCAGAGAAACTAAATGCATTCTTTGCTTCAGTCTTCATGGCTGAGGATGTTAGGGAGATTCCCAAACCTTTTGTGGGTGACAAATCTGAGAAATTGCCACAGATTGAAGTGTCACTAGAGGAGGTTTTGGAACTAATTGATAAATTTAACGTAACAAGTCACCGGAACCAGATGGTATTTACCCAAGAGTTCTGAAGGAACTCAAATGTGAAATTGGGGAACTATTAGCTATGGTTTGTAACCTGTCCTTTAAATCAGCTTCTGTACCCAATGACTGGAAGATTGCTAATGTAACGCCAATATTTAAAAAGGGCTCTAGAGGCGATCCTGGCAATTACAGACTGGTAAGTCTAATGTCTCTGCCAGGCAAATTAGTTGAAACAATAGTAAAGAATAAAATTGTCAGGCACATAGAAGAACAAAAATTGTTGGGCAAAAGTCAACATAGTTTCTGTAAAGGGAAATCATGTCTTACTAGTCTATTAGAGTTCTTTGAAGGTGTCAACAAACATGTGGACAAGGGGGATCCAGTGGACATAGTGTACTTAGATTTCCAGAAAGCCTTTGACAAGGTCTCTCACCAAAGGCTCTTACATAAATTAAGTTATCATGGGATAAGAGGGAAGATCTTTTCATGGATTGAGAACTAGTTAAAAGACAGGGAACAAAGGGTAGGAATAAATGGTAAATTTTCAGAATGAAGAGGAGTAACTAGTGGTGTTCCCCAAGGGTCAGTCCTAGGACCAGTCCTTTTCAACTTATTCATAAATGATCTGGAGAAAGGGGTAAACAGTGAGGTGGCAAAGTTTGCAGATGTTACTAAACTGCTCAAGATAATTAAGACCAAAGCAGACTGTGAAGAACTTCAAAAAGATCTCACAAAACAAGTGATTTGGCAACAAAATGGCAAATGAAATTTAACGTGGATAAATGTAAAGTAATGCACATTGGAAAAACGACCCCAACTATACATACAATATGATGGGGGCAAATTTAGCTACAGTTGATCAGTAAAAAGATCTTTTTGTCATTGTGGATAGTTCTCTGAAGACATCCAGCAGTGTGCAGCGGAAGTCAAAAAAGCAAACAGGATGTTAGGAATTATTTAAAAAGGGATAGACAATAATACAGAGAATATCTTATTGCCCTTATATAAATCAATGGAAATAACTAATTTAGACCCCATCATTTTATATGTATATTTGGGATTATGTTTTCCAGTGGGCTGCACTATGTGCTATCCTGACATCTAGTAGTGCTGAGATGCTGCATTCAGTAATATCCCTGCCCTTACTCTCCCCTTTCTCCACTGAGCCCCACGCTTATGTTTCCAGCTTCCCCAGGACTCTCTCTTTGTCTCTGGACCTGTCTGTCAGCAAGAAGCAGAGCCAGGGAGACTTGCCCTCTCTCTGGAGACTTCGATTTCTGGGACATGGATTTACTTTCTATTTGTTTTAGGAAACTTTGAAATTGAGTGTCTATGACATTAAGCACAGTACAGTCTGGAGTGTTGAACAGCTGTGTCCCCTCAGTTCCCCAGGCTGGGGTGCCTTTTACACTGCTCTACTGTGAGAGCAGCCACTCCTGGGCAGGTAACACACAGTCTCCAGCATGTAACTCGCTCCCAGCTACACAGTTTTGAGTGCTGCTAGTCAGCAACTCCCGATTTACAGTACCACACAGGAGAACCCCAGAAAATTCTCTGCTCCCAGACATCTCCCAGAAATGTGCATCTTGTCCTGCCCAGCACACTACTGAACAGTGGGAGCTCATATGAAATCTGTTATTTCATCAGTGGAAAATGACATGCACCAGCCTTGTTATTCCAAATGGAGTTTCCAACACACTTTAATCCATCCACACTGCTTAGAGAAAACAATAAACCAAGATTGTTAACTACTGAAGGGGAAAAAAAAGATTTTCAGTGACTACAAGTAATAAGGCATAAAAGTCAGAATTGTTTACGAAAGAAGTGGAAGATAAAACACAAACTAATGTCTAAGTTAACCAGCTAAAATGATTTAAAACAAATGTTTCTCTCACCATCTGCTGAGACAGGCTGGTTTTCCTTTCAGCCGGGAATCCCTCTAACCTGCCCCTGCTGCCCACATTCAGTTCTTCAGGAGTTGTCATGAGCAGAGGGAAAGGGGGGAGAGAGAGAGAGTCTCATGCATTTTCCTCACCTCTCTTTATAATTCAGTCCTTTGTACTAGAAACAAATCCAGTTCTCAGCTGAGTCATGGTGACAGGCTCTCGTAGATATGACCTTCAAGTGGTCCCTGTGATGGAATGTAAATGTCTTCTTCACACCTTCCCTCTCCTGGAGAATGGCTATTTGACCAGCTGTTTGCCTTGCTGTCTCTGAGGAACTTAGGGTTAGGGTTGCAACTTTTTCAGTAACATCATGCCGTAAAATCTCATAACTTTACATACAGTGTTGCTACACATTATAAGGAGGATTTTCAGTAGATTGTCTTTTCAAATGGTACCGAACAAGCCATACAGTGATAAATGAAGGGGAGGGAGGATCTCCCTTTTATAAACACCCAGCCAGCCAGATTGCTGTAAAATCCTTGTTAGTGTGACTTCTCTGCTTGCTTTACCTGTAAAGGGTTAACAAGGCCATAGGTAAAAGAAAAGGAGTGGGCACCTGACCAAAAGAGCCAATGGAAAGGCTAGAACTTTTTAAAATGGGACAGTAACTTTCCCTTTGTCTGTTGTTCTCCGGAGAAGGCGACACAGAGTAGCGATGCTGTGTATGGCTTGAAGCAGGTTTGAAAATTCATCTTCCATCCCTAGAAGAAATGATTTGGACAGGGAATGTTTAGACAGACACAATCAGGTTTATATTTTTTATTTTGGCTTTTGGAGCTCCTCTGTGCTGTCCCAGATGCTTTTGTTTGCTTCTAAGCTTTAAGCTGAACCCCCAGGAAAGCTATTTTGGGTGCTTACAACAATTGTTTCTTTTAAGATCTAGCAAAAGCCTAAGTTCCAGATTTATTGTTTTTCTTTTCAATTTTAATAAAATTTCTCTCTCTTAAGAACAGGGTTAGATTTTTGGTGTCCTTTGTTTTCTTTCTCAGCTCTTTCCCGGAGGGGAGGTGAAAGGGCTTGAGGGGTACCCCAGAGGGAAGAATTCTCAAGTGCTCCTTCCTGGGTCCAAGGGTTTGGGGTTTTTTTTGCATTTGGGTGGTGGCAGCATTTACCAAGCCAAGGTCAGAGAAAAGCTGTAACTTTGGGAGTTTAATATAAGCCTAGAGTTGCACAAATTAATTTTTAGAATCCTGGCGGGCCCCCACTTTCTGCACTCGGAGTGACAGAGTGGAGATTCAGCCCTGACACATACTATGAACAAAATTGATCATAATTTTCTAGAAGAGTGAACATAGGGGCACAGACTTGCACAGTGTCTGTCTGTGTGTTCCCAACATATATGTGGGTATTTCAGTCCCTCACAAGCAAGGTGTTTGGCATCTTCAAACACCTGGGGAACCGGTCCTGGGAATTCACTGGTTTATTAAGTGACACTCTATGGAATTGAGAGATGCTTTATATTATTATTATTTTATTATAAATACCAGTATGATGAAATTGCAATGAATCGTGCTAGATATGCCATGTAAGGTATCAATGAAAATGTTATGATTTTCCAAGTTTGATAATCTTGTTTCTATCTTTATATTGTGAGTTATAGATATGTAGGGTATATCTGTATTCCAGACTTGTGTAGTGTTTCTGAGTGACACCCCCAGACATATTGGCATCAGCGCTGCCCAGCCTGTTCGATGGCCCATCCAGGGTCATCAGCTGTACGATGAACCCATTGAAATGATCAAGGGGAGACACCTCTTGAGTCAGCAAGACATTCAGGGATATGCCTGTGTACTGAGACCTCCAAGGCTTTTCCATGCCATGTGCTGTGAAGCTTGTGTTTGGGACACAGGAAGTAGAAGCCACTTGGCAAAAGGAATATAAAGGGCAGCTGCATCATCTCCATTTTGTCTTCAGTCCCTCTTCCTACCTCTGGAGCAACTTCTCTACAAACTGAACCTTGGAACAAAGGACTGAATGTTGTGGGGGGAGGGATAGCTCAGTGGTTTGAGCATTGACCTGCTAAACCCAGTATTGTGAGTTCAATCCTTGAGGGCCACTTAGGGATCTGGGGCAGAAAATCATTACCAGAGAGCCTTTCAAGCCAGAAACTCACCAATACTGCTAAGAACCAGATATATAGATTTCTGAATGTATCTGACTGTTTTCCCATTTTAACAACTTCCTTTTTCTTTCCTTCTTTTATAATAAACCTTTAGTTGAGATGCTTTCTTGCTTATAAACCTTTAGTTTAGATGCTAAGGATTGGCTGGCATCATAGTATTCTGGGTAAGATCCAAACCTATACAGACCTGGTAATGTGGCTGACTCTGGGGTCAGAAGAACACTTCGTTTATGTGATCAGAGTTTTTAAATAACTTCTCACTGTGCCGGACCTAGGTGCTGATTGGGAGTCAGAGAACTGGAATGCAGTAAAGGGGGCCGTGTGATGTCTTTTTTCAGTTTCTCGATAACCAGTGTGGGGGATCAGAAGCACAGTTGGTGACTGATCGGTGAATTTAACTTCCATGTTAACCACCAGTTTTGGGAGCATCTGCTCTCCCTTTTTCAGCCTGCCCTGATCTTGGCATTTTCAGTGTGGACTGCCCCAGGCACACTGGGTCACAGTAAGCACTGAAGTTAAATTAATAGTGTTTTTTATGACACAGTCATATGAAATCAGCTGAACTCCTTTGTTTTCTTTTATCTGAGCAGCGTTTCCAGTTTCCAAACCTCATATAATCTCCCAGCTGGAACAAGGGGAAGAGCCATGGGCCCCAGACCTCCAGGGTTCAGAGGAAAGAGAGATCCTGAGAGTTTCCTGCACAGGTGAGGAAAGATTAAACCAACTCAGAATCTGGAAGTGCCTGAAGGAAACATCTGGGATGCCCTACAAAGCCCTTGGAAGGTTTCTCAGTTCATTATTGTCCCTAGCAGGGGTCGTATCCTCAGGGTAAATATAGCTCATGGCTTCCTGTAGACACTAGCAGACACCAGGCAGTAGCTTCCTCCCTTTCCCCTGTGAGTTTGGATGGGATGTGAGGGCCGAATTGATCCCCTCCTCTCTCCTGTTTAGGGAAGAGTTTGGGGGAGTTCAGTTCCTGATTTTTATTTGACGTCTCTCCAGCACTTGTTTTGGTTTGGGCTTCCCCTTTCCATCCCTGTTTGAGGTTTCTGTCTGTATCACAGCAGGTGACGCAATGGTATGTGAGAAAGAGGAGAATTCTCAGCAGGAAAATGTTGAGAAAGTGGCTAAACACAGAGAATTATCGCAAAGATCGAAAAGGAATGTGTCCTGGAGTCATGAGCAGGGAAAATCCTGTGAGATTCAGCACAGACCAGAAAGAGAGCAAGGAAACCAGCCAGAGGAGAAAATGGGTAAATTTATTTCCTGTCGGGGAACTCAGAAAGCGTCAAGGAAACCACAACACAGCAGGAAGTCCTCATGGGAAAGAGGAAAAATACATGCACTGAGTGTGGAAAAACCTTCACTTGCAGCTCAGCCCTTTCTGTTCATCAGAGAATCCACACAGGGGAGAGGCCCTATGAATGCAGTGAGTGTGGGAAAACCTTCACTTACAGATCAGCCCTTTCTCAACATCAGAGAATCCACACAGGGGAGAGGCCCTATGAATGCTGTGAGTGTGGGAAAACCTTCAATTACAGATCAGCCCTTTCTCAACATCGGAGAATCCACACAGGAGAGGCCCTTTTATTGCAGTGAGTGTGGAAAAACCTTCCCTTGCAGCTCATCCTTTTCTGTTCATCAGAGAATCCACACAGGGGAGAGGCCCTTTGATTGCAGTGAGTGTGGGAAAAGCTTTATTACCAGCTCAGACCTTTCTAAACATCAGAGAATCCACACAGGGAAGAGGCCCTATGAATGTCATGAGTGTGGGAAAAGCTTCTCTAGCAGCTCAGCCCTTTCTCAACATCAGAGAATCCACACAGGGGAGAGGCCCTATGAATGCCGTGAGTGTGGGAAAAGCTTCAATAGCAGCTCAGGCCTTTCTAAACATCAGAGAATCCACACAGGGGAGAGGCCCTTTTATTGCAGTGAGTGTGGAAAAACCTTCACTTGCAGCTCAGCCCTTTCTATTCATCAGAGAATCCACACAGGGGAGAGGCCCTATGAATGCCATGAGTGTGGGAAAAGCTTCACTAGGAGCTCAGCCCTTTGTCAACATCAGAGAATCCACACAGGGGAGAGGCCCTATGAATGACGTGAGTATGGGAAAACCTTCAGTCGGAGTTCAGGCCTTTCTAAACATCAGAGAATCCACACAGGAGAGGCTCTTTGATTGCAGTGAGTGTGGGAAAACCTTCACTTGCAGCTCAGCCATTTCTGTTCATCAGAGAATCCACACAGGAGAGGCTCTTTGATTGCAGTGAGTGTGGGAAAACCTTCACTTACAGATCAGTCCTTTCTCAACATCAGAGAATCCACACAGGAGAGGCCCTATGAATGCCGTGAGTGTGGGAAAAGCTTCATTAGCAGTTCAGGACTTTCTAAACATCAGAGAATCCACACAGGGGAGAGGCCCTTTTATTGCAGTGAGTGTGGAAAAACCTTCACTTGCAGCTCAGCCTTTTCTGTTCATCAGAGAATCCACACAGGAGAGGCCCTATGAATGCCGTGAGTGTGGGAAAAGCTTCACTAGCAGCTCAGCCTTTTCTGTTCATCAGAGAATCCACACAGGGGAGAGGCCCTATGAATGTCATGAGTATGGGAAAAGCTTTATTACCAGCTCAGACCTTTCTAAACATCAGATAATCCACACAGGAAGAGGCCCTATGAATGTCATGAGTGTGGGAAAAGCTTCTCTAGCAGCTCAGGCCTTTCTAAACATCACAAAATCCACACGGTGAGAGACCTTATAAATGCAGTGAGTGTGGAAAACCTTCAATCACAGCTCACACCTTCTTACCCATCTCAGAATCCACACAGGTATGCAACCCAATGGAAGCAGTGAGTGTGGGAAAACCTTGTCTTGCCACTGAGACCATGTGAGCCATCAGAGAATCTGCAAGGGGGATCAACACCATAAACCCTCTAGGGCTATCAATACTTTAATACTTTCCTGATTCCCACTTTTAAAAGCTGTTTGAAGCACCGATATCCCTCAGCTTGTCCAGATGAGTGAGTGGCCTATTTTTGCATTTTGCAGTTTGACCTCTTTGAGGTGGACTCATTTATCCTTTCTATCAACTCCATTCTCCCATAAGTAATTCTAGTGTGCCCTTCCTATCAGGAACCAGGGAGCGTCACATTTATACCATTCCTCCTATTGCAAAGTTATTGTTAGAGTCACCAGTGTTACAGATTGTATCATTGCCAGTTGTTCTCATGTTGTGCTGAAGAGCAGTTATCATGGGAACTTTTCATATTACATTTAAATGAAGAGCAGGGGCAGGAAAAAATTGTCATTTCAGCCTCTGTGATACTGGAAGGAGATGTAAAAAGCGACAGAGTCCTGTGGCACCTTATAGACTAAAATACGTACTGGAGCATAAGCAATATACAAAAACCTGTAGGAGAACACTTCAACCTCCCTGGACACACAATAGCAGATTTAAAAGTGCCATCCTACAGCAAAAATACTTCAGGGCCAGACTTCAAAGAGAAACTGCTGAGCTTCAGTTCATTTACAAATTTGACACCATCAGCTCAGGACTAAACAAAGACTGTCCCTGGCTAGCCAACTACAGAACCAGTTTCTCCTCCCTTGGTGTTCACACCTCAGCTGCTAGAAGAGGGGCCCATCCTCCCTGATTTAACTAACCTTGTTATCTCTAGACTGATTGTTGCCTGCATATTTATACCTGCCCCTGGAAATTTGCACTACATGCATCTGACGAAGTGGGGATTCACCCACAAAAGCTTATGCACCCATATGTCTGTTAGTCTACAAGGTGCCACAGGACTCTTTGTCACGTTTTACAGATCCAGACTAACACGGCTACCCCTCTGATACTTGGAAGGAGATGGGGTGACTCAGAGATTCCCTCCTTCCCCATCATGGCAGAATTGTTACCTGTTGTCTGAGCCAGGCAGAGATTATCGTCTACCCCTCCACTTCTCAAAGTGTCATGTGATGAAGAGTTCTCAGTTGTCTATGCTTGGAGATGATGCTTTGACTTATTTAATCCTATACCAGAGTTGCTATGACTGGAGATGAAAGTATCAAAGACCGGGAAGGGGAATTCAAATGGATCCTAATCGCAGTGTGATCATTTCCAGTTTAAATCCCAGGTTCCATCTATTGGTAAAGCCAATTCTGGCAAGGTGGTTGTTTTCCCCCCCATTATGGGGATGCTAGGATACTAAACATGTTGTAAATAACATAACTGACTATTGAGACAGTGCTCACTGAAATATGTTTGAATGGATCAGAGGAGAATGTGATGGGAGAATCTCTTGTCCTGATTCTAAATAATTAGATGTAACCTGCTCTGGAATTTCAGTTTACACTTTCATTGTCATGTATTCTATCTCTCTGTGATCTGGGTTTCTATTTTTCTTGATGGTTGTGTGGTCACACAATTAGATATTAGTTCAGCTCAGATTTATTGGTGAATTTAAGACAAATGACCATTTGCTAAAGTCATCATTTCTCACTTCAGCTTTGCTTTTTTCCCATCCTTCCATGATGATATGGAGAAATTTCAAGTTCAGTTCTGTCAATAGGAGAGAACTCTCCAATTTACTGGCCATGCTAACAAAGACACCGCAGTGATTTAAAATCTCCACTTGGAAATGGTGAACAGCAGCAGACCCCCGACTAACTGAAGGAAGTGCATATGAGCACAGTGTAGTTCAATTGTTTACATCAATATGGTCTCAGATGGCTATGTTGGCAGGCGAAGGCCTTCTGCTGATGTAGCGCTGTCTACGCAGGGGATTAGAGATGTGTAACTACGTTGCTCAGCTGTGTCGGTTTTTCGCACCCCTGAGCAATAATTATACCGATAAATGTCTTTAGTGTAGACCAGACAGTTTTCTCTTGTGTTTTCTGCATTTGTATCACTTCTCCCCTACTTCCTACTACTTTGAAAGATTTAAAGTGTGAAAAGAGAGGTATTTTTCCTCATGATGCTAACATTCCCACATAGGAGACCCCTTCCACCAACACGCCTGGCAGAAGAACCAGAGATATATGAACTCACAGAAGTGTTGGGACAAACCACAACTTGAGCCAAGGTTCAGTTGTTGGCAATGGGGATTAAAAGAAAACTAACATCTGTGACCAGAATTTGTGATCTTTGAATATATTAGTGTTATTAGTGAAAATGAAATCATAGGTGATGTTATTGGTTAAAGAGTAAGAGACTAATTGTTTGATAATCTGAATTATTTTGGACAACTGAAAGTTGTCTTGTTTTTTTTTTTTTTTTAATTCAGGAAATGATGGTTAATCTTCAAAAGTTAATTTGATTTAATTTACCTCCTGTAGTGTAAGGAGTTCTGGTAGAAAACCTCACTCTAAAGGTTGAGGTGGGAGAATAGGTGTTAGAAAGAGTGTATAAGAGAATATTGGGTCTGTATAGATTTTATTTTTTTGTGTTTCAAATAGAACTTATTTTGCTTAGCTTCAAAGTCAATTTCTATTAAAAGGAAAACTACTCGAGGAGACAAGTGGGATAAGTTTTTACCCACTTACACTGTAAGCGTCACTGACTTCTCCACTTCTCTAATTTGCAAAAGAAAGGCCTGACATCTGTCACAGGATGTGTCCAGCAGGTAGGAAAGCTGCAGTTGTCAACCATCAATGCCAAGGAAAAGGCTGAAGTCCATTGCCTTTCATATCTAAAAGCCATCTAGAGGCTGGTCTACACTGAAAAGCTGTGTTGACATGGCCACATCTCTCAGGGGCGTGAAAAATCCACTCCACTGAGAGAAGTAGTTAATGTGACCTGAGCCCCAGTGTAGACAATGTTATGTTGTCAGAAGAATATTTCCAGTGTTTGAAGGGTAAACATAGCCTTAGACAGATTGATCCCCTCTGGGAAGCGAGTCATGACATCAATTCCAATTTTGACCCATCTCTCTATATGTGAGAAATCTGCTAGCATGGAGGGCCGAGCCAGCTGTCCGATCACCTGATTCAACTGAGGGAAAAGCTCTTAGTACCCATCCAAAGACTGAGAGAAATGTTGAGTTCCAACCATTGCCATTTTAGTATTTGATTGTTCCTTTCTCTATTTTTTGTGTTGGCCTTTATGTTCTATCAGAGTGTGACTGTATAACTCAGTGCATGTGTGATAAATGCTCTTTGGTGCCAATTGGCAGAGAGGTCAAAGTAATTCACAAGAAACTCCTGCCTCAGACCTGACAAACTCATCACACGTAATGCACTGATTTTTATGATATTTATCCAGGAAGCATAGCAGTGAGATCTCTACTGAAAGCTTGTAAATTATTGTTACTCCTGATCACTGCAAGAGGTGTGTGTGAGTCCTATTGAAGGAGTCATGTAAGTATATGGAAAATTATGCCCATATGGTATTGTCATGAAAGTGAGTCACCCCAATCAAAGGTCTTGTTGGGAATGGCCCATTCAAGTGGGAGGGAATTGTCACCCGTCCCTTGCTAGCCAGTTATGTGATGTGTTGCTGCATGGTCAACCTTTGCACCAGCCCAGAAAAGCCAATGGAAAACTATCAAAGACAAATTATAGACATGGAAACCCTGTGGAAGTGTAAACGACAATATGACAATGAGGAAATGGTCCTTTCTGTGAATATACACAAAAGGCTGATTATAACAGGGTGGAGAGAAACACTCTAGGTCCATTCACCAAGGAGATAACTAATGACCAGTGGTGCTTCAAGAAAGGCAGGGCCCTGGCTCCTAGGGACTAGCAGTCACTGCAATAGACTGTCACCTCACACTTCAATCTACGTAGGTAGGAAAGGTAACTATTAAAAAGTGTAGGTTGCATTTTGTGATTTTGTTTTGTTGGTAACAGTTGGTTTCCATCATTCACATTTGTTTGTTTAAATCTCTGTCCCTTGTTAAAGAAATTTCCCTTTGTTCAATAACTGTGCTCAAGTGCTGTGTGTGATCCACTAGCAGTGGGCTACAGTAAAACTGGTAACCTGGGATGTACCATTGCTTCGGGCAGAGAGGATATGGGATTTTTCTGAGCCCTGGTCTACTCTAGGGGAGGGAATCAATCTAAGTTACGCAACTTCAGCTACATGAATATCGTAGCTGAAGTCGATGTACTTAGGTCGGCTTACCATGGTGTCTTCATCGCGGTGAGTCGACTGCTGCAGCTCTCCAGTAGACTGTGCCTGCGCCTCTCACCAAGCTGGAGTACAGTGGTCGACAGAAGAGTACTCGAGGATCGATTTATTGCATCTACACTAGAACCGATAGATCGATCCCCCCGCTGGATCGATCGCTGCCCGCCAATTCGGCAGATAGTATAGACATACCCTGAGTATCTGATGATTGGAGCTGGACCCCAGAGGGGGACACATTGAAGGAACTCAGGGGTTAAGGTGCCTTTATTGTCAACTGTCATGGTTGCTGTAGCTCAGAGGAGGGTGCTTGACTGCCTGACAGGCTGGTGAGTTTGGTCATTAACAGCCAGCTGCCAAATGCAAAAGTTCCTCTTCCTCGTGGCAGGTGGCCACCAGGAGATTCACGGCTCACAGCACCCTGAGAAGGGTCACAATGTGCGTCTATGTTGATCCACACAGGGAAAGCTCCCTATAGCATAAAACTCTGCTGTATGAAATCATGGAACATGTGCTCTTCGCTCTGTGAAAGCACATAAAGAATCCAAGTGCTGGAGGGTAGGGTTTGGGTCCAGAGTGACCTAGACAAATTGGAGGATTGGGCCAAAAGAAATCTGATGAGGTTCAACAAGGACAAGTGCAGATTCCTACACTTAGGATGGAAGAGTCCTATGCACTGCTGCAGGCTGGGGACAGACTGGCTAAGCAGCAATTCTGCAGAAAAGGAGCTGGGGATTACAGTGGACAAGAAGTTGGATATAAGTCAATAATGTGCCCTTGTTGCCAGGAAGGTTAACAGCATATTGGGCAGCATTAGTGGGAATGTTGCCAGCAGATTGAAGGAAGTGATTAGTCCCTTCCTGATGTGGCCACATCTGGAGTACTGCATCCAGTCGTCCCCGTTCCCCCGCCGCTACAGAAAGGATGTGGACAAATTGGAGAGTGTTCAGCGGAGGGCAACAAAAATTATTAAGAGACCTAGGCATATGATTTATGAAGAGAGGGTGAGGGAACTGGAGTTATTTAGTCTGCAGAAGAGAAGAGGGAGGGGGCGATTTGATGGCAGCCTTCAACTACCTGAAGGGGGGGTTCCAAAGAGAATGGAGCTCGGCTGTTCTCAGTGGTGGCAGATGACAGAACAAGGAGCAATGGTCTCAAGTTGCAGTGGGGGAGGTCTAGGTTGGATATTAGGAAACAGTATTTCACTAGGAGGGTGGTGAAGTACTGGAATGGGTTCCCTAGGGAGGTGGTAGAATCTCCATCATTAGAGGTTTGTAAGACCTGGCTTGACAGAGCCCTGACTGGGATGATTTAGTTGGGGATTGGTCCTGCTTTGAGTAGGGGGTTGGACTAGATACCTCCTGAGGTTTCTTTCAACCCTGATATTCTATAATTCTAAGTAGCTACAAGTGTCTCTTTGTGTTCACATCTGTAAAGACGCTAGGAATGGGCGACGGGATGGATCACTTCATGATTACGTGTTCTGTTAATTCCCTCTAAAGCATCTGGCTTTGACCACTCTTGGGAGATAGGACACTTGGCAGGATGGACCATTGGTCTGACTCAGTACGGTTGTTCTTATGTTTTATGTACAGAAATGAGGCTCTTACAAAGCAGAAATGGGGGGAGGGGATCTAAATTTAAATCAGTGTTAGAGAGAAATATCTTCAAACACAGTGAGACTCGATGTACGGAAGAAATAACACGTGATCCCCCATCTCCTTCCCCAAAGCCTTAGGTGGGGGTTAGCTGCCAACTGCTGCGGCTGCTGCTCTGAGGGGAGCGGTATAAGTTGTCTGCCTGTGGGTGCAGCCCACCAGCTGGTTCTCCTGGGGCAGACGGTGAGTTGCTGGGCAGGAATGGTGCATCAGCTGGAGTATGAAATATGAACAGGGATCTAAAGACTCTACACTGGCCTCCAGTGGGGGTTGAGGATGCTGAGGCAGTGGAATTTCAGCATCAGAGTCATCAAGATTCAAAGCTGCTTGGGGGTGGAGAGGAGGGGGATGACTCCACTGGATTTTTAGTGCATCCCCCTAGCTGCTCGCCCATGACAGCCTGGCTTTGTCATTGCTCTGTGGTTCTCCTGTTGCTCATTCCCAGCTTCTGGAAAACAATGGCTGGGGACACCATCCCTGCCCATCCTGGCTAATAGCCATTGATAAACCTATCCTCTGTGCACTTCTCTAGTTCTTTTTTGAACTCTGTTCTAGTCTTGGCTTTCACAACATCTTCTGCTAAAGAGTTTCCCAGGTTAACTGTGCGTTGTGAAGAAATACTTCATTTCAAACCTGTAGCCTATTCATTTCATGTGGTGACCCCTCCTAGTTCTTGTGTTATGAGAAGGAGTAAATAACACTCCCTTCCTTGGTCCTTTGAAAGATATGTGAGCCCCTACCTCCCTGCCCCACCTCTCATGTCCAGGGAACAACAGGGATATAACAACACGGCAAACAACAAGGTTCAAAGTCAATGCACGTGGGAGAAGTATCTGCTGTTTCATTCCTTACATTCCTGTCCCATTTCCTTTCCCTCCTTTCTGTTAAAAGCTTTTGTGTTTTGCACAGAAACATTATTTCCACAGGAGCCACTCAGGAGTGGGGGCTGCATTCCTGTGCCAAACAGTCACTAGAAGGAGGCAGACAAAGGCCTTTAAGATGAGGTGTCCATCACTGTCAAAATATCATCTCCCTCCTTCAGCTCACTGGCAGCCTGAATTTCTTCCTTATCCTACCAGTCTTGTCTGGACTCAGCACTATCCAGCCCCTCTGTATGTAGTGGGCAAAACCCACAAACCTTGTCTTTAAAACAAGCCGTCCCCTTCCTTCTTAGGGAAGAGTTTTCTATGATTGAAGTTGAGCTTCAGTTCCCCTCTCCTAGGGGCAGGCTGGGTGTGGGGCCAGCTCCCAATGAGATCTGTTTTCACCTTTGCCCCCTAACTCTGCTCCCAGCGGTCAGGTGGCTTCCAGCCCATCCACCCTGCTTACTAGCTCCATGGCCACGTGTAACCCCCTTTGCCAGCACACGTAGCCTGCAAGAAAGCTGCTCCTGCCAGCTGTGTTGGTGGTATAGTGGGGAGCATAGCTGTCTTCCAAACAGTTGACCTGGGTTTGATTCCTAGTCAATGCAATAATGGCTTTTCTCTTTTGTTGGTTCCTTGTCTGGAAGTGGTTTAATTTCAGTCACGTGTTACAATCACATTATCAATAGAATGAGACAATAAGTGTGTCAAAGCCCAGCAGGTCACACAGGAGGGAGGACTACAAGGGGCTGGAATATGTCATCTGAGAAGACAGAACACTTGGAAACCTCCATCTCCCATCCCCTGGCTTCTGTGTGATGATACCAGCTGCGTGAGCTGTTTGTACCCTGTTCCTGCATGATGGGGAAATAAAGTTTTGAGTCAGTTTTTGCTCCTACAGATTCCTTTGCTGTTACAATTATATTGATATGAACAAAAGGGAAGCAAAAAAACAACAAAAAACCCACCCAACTTGCAATACAGTTAGGGAAAGAGAAGATCAGGGGTAAGCCAAACATTTCAAAATAAAAATTAATACTAAAATGGGAGCCGGGAGAGAGAGATCAGGTATGTGGAGATCCCCTTGATTTTGAAACCTACAACTACCCAGCTTTCTGAACACCTGTGAGGAGCAAGATGGAGTTGAGACATCTTCAGTCATTGATTGTCTCTCTGTGTTCTCTGTCTCTTTCTTCTCCCCCCATTCTTCTTCTCCAGTGTCTCTGCCTTTCTCTTCTTGCTCCCTGTCCCCCTGCCCTTTCCCAGGAACTCACAGTCTACAGCATTCAGGAAAAGCCAGAGTTTCATAGATTCATAGACTCTAGGACGGGAAGGGACCTCGAGAGGTCATCGAGTCCAGTCCCCTGCCCTCATGGCAGGACCAAATACTGTCTAGACCATCCCTGATCGATATTTAAATATTTTACTGTCTGCAGCCACAAAGCGAGAAAAATTACACTTCTGGTTCAGAGGCAGTGCACACACATAAGAATCAATGGGCTTTTAATTCCTTAGGTTCTGCCACCATATGCTGCTTCCATTTCATTTCAATCTTTCCCCAAGATTTCTCATTGTGCACAGCAACATTACAGCCTTGGGAGAGAGTGGACCAGAGACTGAATTAATTTAACCTACAAAAACCAAACAAATAGAAATGTAGATTAGAAATGTACTCTCCAGGTTCCTCCAGCCCAGGGGTTGGCAGCCTTTCAGAAGCGGTGTGCCAAGTCTTCATTTATTCACTCTAATTTAAGGTTTCGGGTGCCGGTAATACATTTTAATGTTTTTTAGAAGGTCTCTCTCTACAAGTCTATATATTATATAACTAAATTAGTGTATTGTAAAATAAACAAGGTTTTCAAAATGTTTAAGAAGCTTCATTTAAAATTAAATTAAAATGTTGATCTTACGCCGCTGGCCCACTCAGCCTGCTGCTGGTCTGGGGTTCTGTTCACCTAGGCCGGCAGTGGGCTGAGCGGGGCCTGCGGCCAGGACCCCAGCTGGGAAGGGTCTGGCAGCCAGAACCCCAGACCGGCAGCGGCTCAGCCCACTGCCGCTCAGGGGTTCCATCCTCCGGCTCCTGCCAGCCGGGATCCCAGCTGCCGGACCCGCTCAG
Source organism: Mauremys reevesii (assembly GCF_016161935.1). NCBI lineage: Eukaryota > Metazoa > Chordata > Testudines > Geoemydidae > Mauremys > Mauremys reevesii. The sequence goes on along the minus strand of NC_052634.1, from coordinate 23,848,972 downwards.
CCCAACGCCGGTCTGGGGTCCCGGCCTTGCCCACATACAGTGGGTACCTACCCTCTCCCTGGTTCTGGCCCATTCTCTTCCTCTCTCTGCACTGAGCTGAGGGTGGGAGTGGACCGAGCACAGGGCTGGGGGTGAAGGGTCTGGCCAGGAGCTAGAATGAGGGAGGGGGCTCAGGGTTGGGGCAGGAGGTTTGGGTGTGGGGGCACTTACCTGGGCAGCTCCCATTTGGCATGAGGGGTGCAGGTGGGAATGTGTGCAGAGGGGTGCAGGAGCTCCCGTTTGGTGCTCAGGGTGGGGGTGAGGATGTGCAGGGTGCATGGGATGTGGGGAGGCTGGGGATATGGGGGGGTGCAAGAGTCAGGGCTGGGGGCATGTGAGGGGGTGCAGGTGTCAGGGTAGGGGGGCTGGGTATGTGTGGGGGTGCCAGAGTCAGGGCTGGGGTTGTGGGGGGTGGAGGGGTCAACAGAGGGCCGGGTGGTACAGGGCTCAGGGCAGGGGCCTGGGAGGTGTAGGGGGGGTCAGGGCTCCGGGCAGAGGGCTGGGTGACTGCCCCCCCCGAACCTCCATCCCCCCCACTCCTTGTCCCGACTACCCCCTCCTGGGACCCCACCCCCTATCTAAGCCTCCCTGCCCCGTGTCCCCTCACTGCCCCCCTAGGACCCTACCCCCCTACCTGTCCCCTGACTGCCCCAACCCTTATCCACACCCCCGCACCCAGACAGAACCCCCCGGACTCCCATGCCTATCTAACCATTCCCTGCCCCCTGACAGGACCCCCCGAACTCTGGACTCATACACCCCCAGCTCTCTGCCTGCCCCAACCTCTCCACACCCCTACCTCCTGACAGCCCCCAGAACTCCCGACTCATCCAACCCCTCCCAGCTCCTTGTTCTCTGACCCCCCCCAGAGACCCCTAACTGTGCCCCCAGGACCCTGTTCCCTGACTGCCCTGTCTCCTATACACCCCCCACCCCCTAACAGAGCCTGGGACTCCCATGCCTCATCCACCCCCCTGCTCCCTGACAGCCCCCTCCAGAGATCCCCGCACCAACCACTCCCCCGGGATCCCACCCCCCATCCAACCCACCCTGCTTCCTGTCCCCTGATTGCCCCCTGCTTATCCCAACCCCCCCAGCCCCGGACCCCTTACCATGAGGCTTCCCGCTCATTCGGAGCCCTGCCGCTGCGTGCGCAGCCCCACCCCGCCCCTCCAAGTGCTGCGCGCAAGGCGGCAGGGCACCGGATGAGCGGGGAGCGTCTTTCACTCCCCGCAGAGCCCCGGCCCCCAGAGCGCTGTGTGCGCGGCGGCAGGGCTCCGGGGGAAGGCGGGGGAGGGGCCAGCGGGTTGCCGCGCCGGCAGGATTTTTAATGTCACACTGGAGTCCCGGCAGGCCCCAGCGTGCCATTAAAAATTGGCTCACGTGCCATAGGTTGCCGACCCCTGCTGCAGCCCAACCTTCTGCTGATGCACCTCAACGCACGGCTATAAAGAGTTTGAAGCTTTCATTGCTTAAGTTCCAGGACCCTGAGGGATTTCAGCTCCCCTTTGTCCAGAGGAAACCTTCACCCCACTCACAACCAGGTTCTTGTCCATGGATCACTGTAGGGGGCTGGGTCCCTGGTTGTCTAGTCTCTCTATCTAGGACAAGCCAGGGCGCCTCTACAGGAATCCATGGCACACCCACATCTTGAACACTGCGTGCAGATGTGGTCACCCCCCCCCCCCCGATAAAAGAAATATTGTAATTGGAAAAGGTTCAGAAAAGGGCAACAAAAATGATTAGGAGTATGGAGCAGTTTTCATATGACGAGTGATTAATAAGACTGAGACTTTTCAGCTTGGAAAAGAGATGATAGAGGTCTATAAAGCAATGACTGGGTTGGAGAAAGTAAATAAAGAAGTGTTATTTACTCCTCTAGACACAAGAACTAGGGGTCACCAAATGAAATGAAGAGGCAGCAGGTTTAAACCAAACAAAAGGAAATATTTCTTCACATAACACGCAGTCAACCTGTGGAACCCTGGGGCACCTAGGATCGGCCACTGTAAGAAGACAGGATACTAGGCTAGATGGACCTTTGATCTGACCCAGTATGGCCATTCTTATGTTGGGTACTTATGAACGGGGGTGTATGAGCACCAGGGCCCTCTGTGGAGCTGCCCTTTTCCTTCTATCTCTCATGTTTCATTGACTCCAGCCTTTTTTTCTATTCAGCATCATTGTAAACAAGCTGCCCTCACCTCCTGTCCCCTCCAGAACCAGTGTCCCGTGTCTTGTGTAAATCACTGACCTCTCTCAGCACTGACTGCCCCTCCATGGCCTTGTCCCTCCCTCTGTGCTGATGGGACCCTTCTCTCCAGTCCTTCCTCATCAAGCAGCTCAGTGGGTGGGAATCTTAGAGTCCCCATTGTGCTTTAGGAGCAGAAACCCCCCCGAGCTTCCACGCAATTGGCACTTTGCCCTCACTGCTCAGGACTGTAACTTGTGCAGGGACACTGACTGGGCCACATGCCAGCTGGGCCTGAGCAAAGCAACAGGGGTGAAAGGCAAATGTGGGGAGTGAACCCAGGGCCTTATACATGCGAAGCAGGCACTGTACCACTGAGCCACATCCCCAAACAGGCCTTCTTTGCTGACTGTTACGCTCAGAGCCGGCCTCTTTCCAACGCATCCAGTGGGTTATAAGCTTCATGGGAAACCCTTTCCCCCCAGTCATGCTCTCGTGCAGGTTGCTGGTTCTTAGGGGTCACTTTGCAGCAGGGCCAGACTTGATGTGTGGGGTGGAGAGAGTGTGTGTGCCCTGGACTCAAGGTAAGCTCAAAAAAAAAAAACAGGCAAGGGAAAAACTGCTGGCTGGGAGCTAAATATGCAGGACAATGGGTTGGGATTCTTCTCCGCTCAGATTTGTTATGGAGCTGGCAGTCTCCCAAATGATGGTCTGTTCCTTCCCTCAAAATGCCGGCTAACCCTCTTCTTTTCAATTTAAAGCTCCATGAAAGGAAAAAAATAATGAGGAAGAAAGCATAGAAGCTATGGATGTAGTTAAGAAAGGACCTGGAGTGATAAAAGACCAAAGGAAGGAAAGTATCAATGTTTCTGCCTGGTTTTGAACCAGGGATCTTTTGCAAGTTAGGCAAATGTGATAACCACTACACTACAGAAACCAGCTGCTGTCAATTTTGGGGCCCTTTTCTAAGGCTTTCTCAGTAGCCGCTACACCAGCTGATTTGCCTTTGGAGAACAGGGAAACAAAGGGCACCAAGAACTTATGTTTTCTGGATGAGCCAAGAAAAGGGAGCAGCATTGTCCCCCTCGGGTAGCCCCTGTTCAATTCCAGGTCAGAAAGCAAAACTCTTCTGCAAGAATATCCAAAAAATATTGTGTTTCACTTCATAAGTACAGTTGTGTGGCAATTAAATGATGACTCTAAAGTTTCATAAAAGCAAAGAACATTAAACAAAATAGTGTGGGAAATACGGATGTATCTGAGAAAATGGCTTGGAATGAAGGAAGACAAAAATTGATGGGTTGAGAGAACAGGCCCTGTTTCCCCCTGGTTTGGAGCTTCTCTCACAACTACTGGAATAGAAAAGCTAAGCAAATGGGGTTCTATTGTTCCAAAGGAGATTGAAGTGAGGATATTTTCCCCATAATAGAATTAAATGGTCATGTCAGGAGTGGGATTTGAAACCACACCTCTGTGCAGAAACCAGAACACCCAAGAGATAGGGGGAAAAAAGAGTCTTAAAACTGGCACTTTAGACCAGTCCACCATCCTCCTGCTACAAAAAACATGACTTATCAACCCTAGTTTTCATTAATAATTGATGAACTCTTTAGGGAGGTTGAGATGGCACATCTCTTTCAACTCCTAGAGACCTTCTACAGCACAGCTGAATTTTAGACACACTCACCCGCACCTAAAGTTACACATTTCCTGGAGCTCCATGAGTTCTGTGGTGGTGTAATCTCCCTGCTCACATTTTAAGTGAACAAAAGATGGGTGCTGGCATTCTGAGACAGTAATGGTGAACCTCAAAATCCTGCCCTGTGGGCCAGACAGTTAAGCAACCAGCACCCACAACCTCTACCATGATAGTATCCTGTCTAGGAACAACTCACTGATCAATAGCTGGGGTGTGAAATCCTCATTTCTGTGTTGTTCTATCACTGTAGTCCCCACTTTCCTATTGCTTGTCTGTATAATCTCTGTCTGGTGCTGTGATTCTTTCTGTCTGCTGTATAATTAATTTGTTGAGTGTAAACCAATTAAGGCGGTGGGGTATAATTGGTTAGATAATCATGTTACAGTATGTTAGGATTGGTTAGTTACATTTCAGTAAAATGAGTGGTTAGGGTATAGCTTAGCAGAACTCCAGTTTTACTATATAGTCTGCAGTCAGTCAGGAAGTAAGGGGGGGGATGGGGATGCGGATGGGGAACTGGAATTATGTTTTGCTAAGGGGGGAATAGGAACAGGGAAGGGGAACAGGGACACAGGCAAGGCTCTGTGGTGTCAGAGCTGGGAAGGGGGACACTGAGGAAGGAAATTGGAATCATTGCTTGCTGGAAGTTTTCCCCAATAAACATTGAATTGTTTGCACCTTTGAACTTCCTGTATTGCTGCTCTCTGGTCACGCGAGAAGGACCAGGGAATGGGAGGGTGTTGGGATAAACCCTCTAACAAGTACGTCTTTCAGGGTGTGAAAAACCCCAGAACCAGTATAATTAAGCTGACCTAAGCCAAGGTTAGATAGTGCTAAATGAAAGGAAAGATTGTTCTGTCAATGTAGCTATTACAGGGATGGAAAACCCCTCCCCTCACTGTAGCAACTGTCTTCTCCACAGTGCTATAGCAGCATTTTAAGTGTAGCCAGCCTCAGAGTGAGACCAGATCTGGCTCCAGTTTGGCTCTGTGGATGCTCAGGCACTAAGACAACAGTAATGACAATATACTGCAGCTGTAGCTGGCAGGATTTGAACCTGCGTGGAGAGACCCCAATGGATTTCTCGTCCATTGCATTAACCAGGGGTAGTTGATTATTTTATCAAGAGCCAAATTTCTTGGTCAAGGTCTAGTCAATGTCTAGACACCAGAGAGAATAATAAGAAGTATATAGAAAATTTTTGCAGTCACTATGGGCATAACTATGACGATTGTTTCGTGTTTCACTCTATATATTTGGCACCACTGCCTTTCCCTTTAGTCTTGTAGTTTACCAAGGGTAAAACTAAACATCTCTTCAGATACCAGGGAGTGTTTGTGTTCATTCCTGCTAGCTACACAGGGGTTTGATGTAGCGGCTTTCAATCCTCCATCTCTGCCAGGACAAGTAACATTTCAGGCTGTCACTGAACTGAAGAAGGGAGATCATTTTTTGACAGGTTACACCTCCTCTTAAAAGTTTTTGTCTGGCTGGCAGCCCTGGTTCCCAAGTCTCTCCTGAGGGAAGAAGCTTTCTGTGCAAAATACTAAAACTTTTAACAGCGAGAAGGGAAAGGCGATGGCCACATGATGGGGCCAGTATGTACCACAACATGGTTCTTTTATATGGGATGACTGAACACTGACTGATCTCCACTCCCTTGTGTTTGAAGAGATGTTTAGTTTTGCACTTGGGAACCTGTAAGGCTGAAGCAATTTTATGGATGGTGACACTATGATTGAAGGGTTATTTAATGTTGTAAAAATTGTTAAAAACTCTTAGCTTAAACTGGAACTGCCTGTTGTTAAAGGCTGGTTTCCCCACGTCAGTTCCATAAGCTCTGCTAGAAACACCCTGGCTTCTCTCCTGCCTCGGTGGGAACTGCAGGGAATCGTCCCCTGCTGCCCTTGGCTCCAGGCTGGTTTTTCTGGGGAGAGGACGTGGAATTGATTTGTTTGCTGTTGAGAAGGGAGCCAGGCCAGTTCTCAGGGAACGAGAACTCCCAGCATCTTCCCAGCCCAACCCAGGCTGCGGCCCTGTCCCAGCCTCTGTTCCCCTGGGGGCCCTGCGTCTTTGACTCTAGAGCCGGCCGGGAGCAGCAGCTGAGGCAGAGGACAGCCTGGGCCAGGCAGATAAGAAGGAGTTTAGCAAGCAAAAAAGGTAAAATGGCAGGGGAGTATCACCTTGGACTCGACGGCTTTTCTCCATTGGTCTGTCTGCTTTGGGACAGGGACAATAACACGTCCTGCTGCATTCGTTATTTCAAAGGGCAGTTTAGGATTTTCATTCTCACACACGGTGCACAAAGCAGGACTCAACCTTTGCCGTCAACTAAACAAGCTGCTCACAGATTCGAGCAGCCACAATGAGCATTTCGGTGAGAGCTCAGACCTGCCCCTGTCCCAGAGGGAGACAGGGGTCATCTGTGTGGGGACTGGACCACTGACCTACCCGCTCCTAACTCCCAAATGTTCAATAACTCTATTATCAGTGCCTGTGAGTGTAATTTAAACCATAAGAAAAACCACACTGGGCTAGACCAAAGGCCCATCTAGCTCAGAAACTTCTCTTCTGACAGTAGCCAATAACAGGTACCCCAACATCCAGCCAACAAGGCACCACTGGGAGTTGAACCCAGAATCCCCTGTTTACAAAATAGATGTTTTAACCAGCAAAGCCATGGTGCCTGTGGGTGACTAAAACACTCTGTCTGCCCACACCTGACTCCCTGCCATCGCCACCAGGGCCTGACAAGCTTTGCTTGTGTTTGGATTCCGCAAAGCAGAGGAGCAGGTGATGTTTTCCTTGCAAGTTGTGTGCGAGTGAATCTTTGGCCAGGTCTGCACTACAAAGTTGTTTCAGCAGAATGATATTGCTCTGGTGTGTGAAAAACACACAATGCTACCTCGGTCGGCAGCTTGTGGCTGGTGCACACACTGCAATGACATGTCTGGCGACAAAACTGCCCTGTTTTGCTGACAAAATAAAACGACTTCGATGAGAGGTCTAGAGCTTTTTGCAGCAAACTTAAAGTGACAGAGTAGATGCTGCTGTTCATTATATCACCATAACTGGCCTCTGCCAGTATCCCACAATGCCCGCTGTGAACTTGCCTGCCCTGCATTCCTGCTACAGAGCCATGGGCACCTCCCCTTTCATCGCTCTGGGAAGTTCTGACAGCTGAGCCTGCTGCTCTGCTCCGGCAGCCAGGAGCAAATCACTGCCGTGGATGCTGCTCTCTCCCGCCCTGCAAACACAGAGCAGGTGGTGGGAGTTTCCTTACAGTGTAGGGGGGCCACTGGAATCCGAACTGTGACACGCCCAGGACATCCCTTCCCTTGAGGAGGCTCTTACCTTCTACACAGGGACATCTGTTTTCTAGTAAAATCAGGAAAAGGGAAGGAGAAAACTCGAAAGAGGTTCCCCCTGGTGCTCACATACATGAACCCGAATACTCTCTCTGTCCTCAAAGAGAGACCTGGAGAAGGAGACTTGCTGAAGCAAAGCCACAGGGGTCTGTGAGGTTCCCCTGGCCCCTCGCCCCTGTCCTGCCTGGCTGATGTCAGCATCTCTCTGTGAGGTCACCACCTTCCCACCGCCTTTGACCAATAGTCTGAGGTCCTGCAAAAGGCCTTTATGATGTCACTGCCACACCCCTCCCTTGCTGGGCTAATGTCCTGCCCCTGGCCAGGCACTTTGGAGGTTTGAGCTACTCCCTGTGGATCACCCCACTCAAGGAGCGTTCGTTCTAGGCAGCAAGCCGGCTAGACAGGAAAACATCAGATGCTGTTTGGATGGACAGGGTGGGTCTCAGGGGAGAGGCAGAGAGGGTGCGGGGGGGAACTGAATGCAATGCCCCAGATGTAGCCTCACCAGTGCTGAATAGAGGGGAATAATCACTTCCCTCGATCTGCTTGCAATGCTCCTACTAATCCAGCCCAATATGACCAGTTACCCATATTGAATGCAGACACAGCAATATTTGATACATTGGTTCCTGTCCATTCAGGAGGTTATTTCCCACCTATTCATAAATAATGAAGATGCTCTAAGCGGAGGGGAGAGAACTGTCCCGTCCGTGCAGTTAACCCATCTCCCTGAGAGGTGGTAGCTATGTCAGTGGGGGAAGCTATCTTGGTGGGTGTGCAAGCTGTGGTATCTACATGTGTATATAAAGTTTAATCAAACCCCATTTTTAAAACCCCTGTGGCCTGGCAATAGAAAAGGAGCTCTCTGAGGCAGAGCCCGTCCTTCAAAATCCTTAAGATCACTGACTTGCTAATGCAAATGTCATGGGGGTATAGCTCAGTGGTAGAGTGTTGGATTACAAATCAAGTGGTCCTTAGTTCAAATCCAAGTGTCCCAATTTCTTAAATAAAAATAATTCTGTTTTCAGGAGCCCCACTAAATAGGGATCCCTGAAATGAATGGACACACTCAATGTTTGCCTGTGCAAATGCACAAAAACCTAGCAAACATGTCCCCAGCTGAAATCAGTTCCAATCCGCTAAGTGTCTAGGTTTGTTTTCATCAACTAAACAAAGGCCCATGAAGACACATTTGCAGGTCCTTGGCCTCCATGGGCTACAATGTGCAGAAGAACAAGAACCACATCCACTTGGGAGGCATGGACTAGTCTGTATTACATTTGGTAAGTAAGTTGCCATTGGGACTAAAATCTCTACTGGGGGTGGACAGGAGCCTGTTACAAAACTAAAATAACCAAGATTTACAAACTCCGTTACACATTCAATCCTCTGTGCACACGGCATCAACTGGGGCTCTAATAAATGGCAGCCTTCCTTTAACACAGATCGTTGTTCCTTGTAACTTTCAGATACATTCCAATGGCAGCTGTTCAGAGGTCATGTGCTGCTAGTTCATGAGCAGCAGCAGAGTCTCTGTACGTTTCCCAACCGTAGAGCTGGGTGTGTCTGCATCCAAGTAACTGCAGAGTCAGTGTAGTACCAGACAGTTAATTGCACAGTCTCACTTTCTGGTCTCATTGATCATTTGGGTAGAAACAGCAATGGTTTGGTGGGTTTTGGTTTTTCCCCTTCGTTTTCTCCTAAGGAATGTGTGATCTTGAGCATGTTAGTTTAAGTTCCCTGTGGGTCAGGAAAATTCCATCTCTTTGAAATAGCTGGGGAAGTGACCTGTTTGTATAACCTAAAATAAAGGAGCTTTTGTAAAGCAGTTTCATCTTTAAATATACTGGGATAAAAATAGTAAATAGTAAATTCCACAGCCAGACACCAGGCCAGGATCAACTGATGGGGCCAGGATCAATTAATTGCAGGAGAAACAAACTCTTGGGAAGTAGATGTAATTTGTCCCCAAACCTTTCCTTGTTCTCATATGCTATCAGGGATTCTCTTCTAGAGGGCAGAGTTAAGGTTATCTGGGCATGTACCCTCACTCTATATTCCCTGTTTCTCCAGAGTTTGAGTTTTACTGAACTCCATGTTCTGGAAGGTAAGAGATAGTCACAGTCAAAGTTAACTCTCTGTTAACAAAGGTTTTGTTAGTGGCAAATAATGAGACTAATTCCTCACTGCGGTAATTCCACTGACTTCAATGTGCTCTTTCCCCATTTCTAGTTCCAAAAAAATAAGCAAATTAAAACACTCTTGAGAACTAAAATGCTGTGAGAAAGTGGAAATTTTAGTAGCTCAAATAATTCAGTTTCTTCTGTGTCTTGTACGTGTGTAAATGGCACAACACGTTGATTTGTAAGCACATCTTTCTTAATATCTTTAAATATTCTGTAGTACATTGACTAGATCAAGTGGGTTGTTCAATGCAGGGAGGTTTTCATGCATTGCCTAATACATATTTTTCATATTATGTAAATTAACACAACTCATTGAACACAAAATTGTGTATTTCATGCTGTGAACTGTGTCGGTAGCTCAAATTAATAGGTTTATTTTCTCTCTCTCTTTCTCTCTCTGTGAGGCACAACAAAATAATTTAGTGATGCTGAAAACATTCGCTTCTCCTCCAGAACTGCCTTGGAATCACCTTCCCTTTGTAGATTAATCTGCCCCTATGTATCTACAAGGAAAATATAGTTTCTATGAAAAAAACACATTTTTTTAATTAAAGGGACTGAACAGAATAGGTTACTCAGACATAGGTTAGGGGGTTGTTATAGAAGTGAGTGGGTGAGATTCTGTGGCCTGTGTTGTGCAGGAGGTCGGACTAGATGATCATAATTGTCTCTTCTGACCTTAAAGTCTATGAGAATAGCCATATGATGGCGACACATCAGGAATACAAAGCAACAGGTTCCTGGTTTGCACATCGATGGTGACAAGAGATTGAACTCGACTCCCCTCTTTTCACAGACACATTTGTTTTATTCTCTGAGGTCAAACATCAGTTTAAATGTTGTACTTAGTCCTCTGCCTTGTAGCTTCAACAGCCGCAGATGCAAGATGAGTTACTGCAGCCTAGACCTTGTGTCCGTGTTTAGGTGGTTTTCACCTAAACGTTCAAGCAGCTCCCAGTAATGTCCCGAGCTCCCCAAGTCCCACTGACAGCTGAGCTCTTCCTGCCCACTGAGCCCAGCCCAGACAGTGGGTGGGGGTGAGTTTGTACCCGAATAACTGACAGAGCCAAGCAAGGAGCAAAGAAATGTTTGCTTCGGTCACTAGGTCTCTGTTTCTATTGCTCGTTTGCTCTCTCCCCTTCCCTGATAAGGAGCTACGGTAAGAGAAGAAGAGGTTAAAACATGTGCTAGGTGGTGGCTGGGTTTGGATGACAAATTTAAAACCATCTCAGCGCCCTCTAGTGTGACCCTGACACCATCAGATTCTCACCTTTCACTCACACTTCATTAATAACAGTTTCCCTGAACTACTTTGCTGTGATTATTTCAATGGCTCCCACAATGGAGTGCAATGTCACAGCAGGGAAAGGGTTTTCCTGCGGCACCTGGGAGCAGTTGAGTTTCATGTTCAGGCTGTGGTATGAGTTCCTCCAGGTTTCTCATAAGCAGACAGGGACCTTCGCGGGTGCTCTCGATACAGGAATGGCCCCGACATGATAAAGTGATGGGAATTGCATTTCCCTTTTTTATATTTGTATTTCCAATGACATTTCTGTTTGTGATTTCGTTTTGCTTTGTATAACTGTGTTTTCTCCAGGATTTGATATTTATTAAAAAAGAAGAATACGGCCTCAAGGCCCCAGATGGAGGAGCAGGTTGGGGGCTAGAACTGCTAAGAGAGTGAGAGTAGCAGGTTTTCTGTATTGTTTCCTGCCCTCATTTTCATGACTAGTTTCTCTTCTGCATGAAATTTGCTTCTTATAAATGTGGGCCTGGCTAGCTCAGTTGGCAGAGCATCAGACTTTTAATCTGAGGGTCCAGGGTTCAAGTCCCTTGTCAGGCAAAAAAAAAACACTTTCCCCTGTGACATCCCCAAAGAGTTTTAGAAGGACTCTCCTTGACTTTCATTTTTCCTTTTCAGGACATGGCCTTTCCTAGGAAGGGCCCTTTACTGCCTGGGACTGAAGGTGCTACTGCCTCATCTGTCCACTGGCCTCACAGTCTGGAGGAAGAAAGGCCTCTGGCCTGCAGCAAAGTGCTGTGTGCTGACTTCTTGAGCAAATGCAGGGCTGGCCAGAGAGGCATGTTCCCACTGAGTCCTCCCTGCCAGTAAAATTGTCCTCACAGACAGGGGCGGCTCCAGGCCCCAGCACGCCAAGCGCATGCTTGGGACAGTAAGCCGCGGGGGTGCTCTGCCGGTCGCCGCGAGGGTGGCAGGCAGGCTGCCTTCGGCAGCATGCATGTGAAGGGTCCGCTGGTCCTGCGACTTCGGCGGACCTCCCACAGGCAAGCTGCCGAAGACAACCTGCCTGCTGTGCTTGGGGCGGCAAAATGCCTAGAGCCGCCCCTGCCCACAGAGTCCTCCCTGCTGGAAGTCTACAGTAATCAACAGGTGCTCTGCTGGTACCATGGTGTAAGGGCCAGCACTCAGGACTTTGAATCCTGCAATTTGAGTTGAAGTCTCAGTGGAATCTGAGAACAATTCCTGTGCCACAAAACCTGCTGGGTCTTCCAAGGCTCTGTCTTGCTTTCTCAGAGGACATGAAAGCCACTACAAAAAGGTTTTTTTCTCCTGCTTATAACAGCTCACCTTAACTGATCACTCTCGTTATAGTGTGTATAGCAACACCCATTTTTTCATGTTCTCTCTGAGTGTATATCTATCTATCTATCTATCTATCTTCCTGCTGTATTTTCCACTGCATGCATCCAATGAAGTTGGTTTTAGCCCAGGAAAGCTTATGCTCAAATAAATTTGTTAGTTTCTAAGGTGCCACAAGTACTTCTTGTTCTTTTTGCAGATAAATGAATGGAGGTTAAGTCCATGAATGGCTATTAGCCAGGATGGGTAAGGAATGGTGCCCCTAGCCTGTTTGTCAGAGGGTGGAGATGGATGGCAGGAGAGAGATCACTTGCTCATTACCTGTTAGGTTAGGTTCTCTCTGGAGCACCTGGCATTGGCCACTGTTGGCAGATAGGATGTGAGGTTGGATGGACTTTTGGTCTGACCCAATATGGCCATTCTTATGGTCTTATGAAGGGAAGAGCAGAGCCCTGTGACAGAGTTTCTGTAGTGTAGTGGTTATCACGTTTGCCTAACATGCAAAAGGTTCCTGGTTCAAAACCAGGCACAAACATGCTGGCTTAATTGTCCCAGCTCCTACTGGCCTGTCCCTGCTGTTGTAGGAGCAGCAGTGATTTCAACGCTCAGAAGGTCTGTTATACTTCCCCTGCTCCCACTTTTGTCTCCTCTCCCTCTCTGAATGCCTGTGAAGTGGCTTTTCCCCTCCCGCTCCCTCCTGGAATGCTCCTGGGATGAAGGGGCTGGTTGAAGAGCAGAAGAGCTTCCAGGTAGACAAGGTGTCTGGGATGCTAATTAGGCAGCACTCACACATCCAGAGCATGGACACTGCCCAAGGTGGAGTGTGACCAACCAGATGCAGCCAAGTCATCTCTAGTCGCAGGCCATGAGGTGCAGGCCCTTAAAAGGGGAAGAGGCCCTGTGCTCAGGAGAGCACTCACAAGCTTGTACCTCCAGTGAATGCCCTTTGCCCCGACCGCCTGGCCAGTGGTTCTCTGTTTTGTATTTCATTGTGCCTCAGGAAAAATTACCTTCATCGCACCATCCATAGCTGCGCTGTGGGACACTTACCTTGCAGAATCCTGACATCTCCAGTGCCGTGCCAGTCCTGGGAGTGTGAGTGTGGCACCCCGCCCCACCCTTCTTTTGAGCTTAGCTATCAATATAATAAACGTGCTGCTTTCTGCCAAACTCTGGTGGGTCATTAGTGCTCCCTACACTGACTAGCTGGCCAAATTTCGGGTAACACCTGTGACAACCGCAACCCCTGCATGGCAGAGGGTAGTGAAATGAGCTGAGAAAAAGCCTTGGCATCAGCAGGGGAAAGCTAGAGGATCTTGGCCAGTCACCTTTTGAAGCCTTGTGGCTTGGTCTCCTCTGCCCTTGGAGATTGGCCTATGGCGGCCGGCTCTTCTGCGTGACTTGCCAAAGGAGGAAGTGAGGCAGGAATGGGGAAAAAGAGGAAAGTCGAGCTGAGGAAGGCAGGGCAGAAGCTAAGCGCCTCAGTGCGGCTAAGTGGGGTTAGTAGAGCGCCACCAGTCGTTCTGCAAAGCCTTGGGAGGTGCGGTTGGCTGCTGGGAGGTAGAATCCTGTGCCTGCCTCTTGGCTTCCCAGGGATGGCTACTTGCAGCCCAGGAGAAGGACAGTTCTGGGTGAAAGGAAGACAAGCAAAGCTCTGGGAGGAAATTTGGGTGCGCGGTGCTGGCTCTGCGCTGGGGGAGGGGGTTGGGGTACAGGCAGGGTGGCACTTACCCCGGGCACTGCAGCTCCCAAAGTGACTGGTACACACAACCCTCCAGCAGCAGCTCCTAGGTGGGCCGTGCCAGGGGGGTCTCCGTGTGCCACTGTTTGCAGACGCTGCCCCCTGTAGTTCCTGGCCAATGGGAGCTGCGGAGTTGGTACTTGGGGTAGGGGCAGTGATTGGAGACACTCCCCCCGCCCCAGGGGATGCTGGGACATGCCGGCCATTTCTGGGAGTGGCACGGAGGGACGGAGGCAGAGTGGGCAGGGAGCCACCTCAGTGCTGCTGGCACATCTCTGCAAACCCATTGGGGGAGGGAAGCAGAGGGCCTCCATGTTCTGCTTGGGGTAGGGGCAGTGCACAGAGCTGCCTCCCCTCCCGGGTCTATTACAGGAGTGGGTGGGTGGGTCTTTTGGCCTGCAAGGTGCAGCAGGTCGGACTAGATGATCACATTGGTCCCTTCTGACCTTAAGGGCTCTGAGTCTAAACGGGAGAGGGAAGTAAAGTAAAAAAAATAAAAAATAAACCAAACATTGTAATACCAGGATGACTCCACCTGCTCATTGTATAGTCTCACCCCTTTCTTCCTCCACTGGGTGTTTAATGACCTGCAGCACATTGATTCTCTCCTTCCATTGCTAAACTGATACAATGTGACTGAAATTAAACCGATTCCCAGCAGAGAAAACATCACATCTCTGCATTGGCTGGGAATCGAACCCAGATCAACTGCTTAAAAGGCAGCCATGCTCACCACTATACCACCAATGCCTCTGGCACAACCACCGCTTATGCTTGCCCAATGATGCTAGACCAGAATTGAGGCATTTTACTGCCTGTTAAAACGTACTGGAGTCTCATCACTAAAAAAAAAAATTACCTCTATCTTCACCTGGGTTTGAACCATCACCCTCTCAATTAGGTCACCAAAGTGGTTAATCACAGACACAGGTAACTACCCTACTTCCCAAGCTTGTCTATGAAGCACCTACAGGGGCACACCTGGCTAGGGAGGGAGGCGAACTGCTGGGGTTAAGAGTTCAGGCCTCACCCAAAGCATCGGTTTTCATTAGCTATGGAGTTTCCCCCACTCACTTTGTCTAATTCACATGGAAAGTGCCATACGAGGGTGATGAGAGTAAATTCTAAACTCTGAAATGCGGAGGTGGCCCATAGATTGGGATAAGGGGTTTGAAGAGAAAAAGCTCTAAGGATATAAAACCAGACAGTCTCCAGGGGCAGGTACGGTACAACGCCTCAACAGGGAGCCATTTGGGGGAGGAGGTTTCACTTCCACTGTTCAATGTCCTGAGAGGTATTTTAAGATGAAGATAACACCATGGCTCACAGTTGACTGGCACGTCCTAAGTTAAAGAAAGGAAGGGACTTGGGTTAATAGTCGGAAGATTTGTGTTACCGTCACTGTCTGACCCCCCTTCAGTTCAGAGGTTTGTACTTTGTTGGGTGGAACGCACAGACTCCTGGAGAGCAGGGGCAGCTGTTTCCATGGCAGAGAGCCTGGCCCTTAGGAGACTTTCTTGACTTGCTGTTTTGAAGCAATTCAATAAAATAACGGTGGAGCTACAATGTCCAGTCCAAAATTTCAGCCCCCCGGTACAAAAATGCTATTTTAGGATCTAAACAGGAGGCTTCCGGCGCTAGGACACCTGACCAGAGAGCTCAGTGGGGGGTGTAAGAGCTGGTGACTCTGAGGGTCCTGGGCTAAATCCACTTGCAGGTGGAAATATTTTGATTTATTTGATGGATAATGAGCACCAGCTACCAGGGGAGAAGCCCTGCCACCCTGCTGCCACTCCAGCTGCTGCCCCAGAGGGGGGAGCCCCAGGGGGCCTGCTGCTGCTCCGGCCACCCCAGGAGTGCTGCTGCCAGGGGCCACCGAGCTGCGGCTGCTCCTGCTGCCCGCGGAACCACAGGAGGGAGATGATTTTTTGACAGTGACGGACGCCTCGTCCTAAAGGCCTTTGTCTGCCCCCTTCTAGTGACTGTTTGGTACAGGAATGCAGCCCTCACTGCTGAGTCTCTCCTGGGGAAATAATGTTTCTGTGCAAAACACCAAAGCTTTTGACAGAAAGGAAGAAAAGGAAATGGCCACACGATGGGACTAGGACATAAGGAATGAAACACAAGATGCTTCTCCCATGTGCATTGACTTTGAACCTTGTTGTTTGCGGTGTTGTCTCTCATGTCCTGGGACCAACATGGATACAACAAGGGGGAGGAGGTCACATAATATCTTCTAAAGGACCAAGGAAGGGAGTATTATTTACTCCTTCTCATAATACAAGAAGTAGGAGGGGTCACCACATGAAATGAATAAGCTGCAGGTTTGAAATGAACACACTTCCCTCAAGCTGCTGGCAATGCTTCTACTAACGCAGCCCAATCTGCTGTTAGCCTTCTTGGCAACAAGGGTGCTGTTGACTCATATCCAGCTTCTCATCCACTGTAATCCCCAGGTCCTTTTCTGAAGAACTGCTGCTTAGCCAGTCGGTCCCCAGGCTGTAACAGTGCAGGGGATTCTTCCTTCCTAAGTGCAGGACTCTGCACTTCTCCTTGTTGAACCTCCTCAGATTTCTTTTGGCCCAATCCTCCAATTTGTCTAGGTCACTCTGGACCCAAACCCTGTCCTCCAGCGCTTGGATTCTTTACATGCTTTCACAGAGTGAAGAGCACATGTTCCATGATTTCATACGGCAGAGTTTTATGCTATAGGGAGCTTTCCCTGTGTGAATTTGACAGGTGAATCAACATAGAGACATATTGTGACCCTTCTCAGGGAGCTGAGGGCTGTGAGTTTCCTTGATGCCACCTTCCACTAGGAAGAGGGAGTTTAGCATTTGGCAGCTGGATGTTAGTGACCAAACTCACCCAGCCCATCAGGCACTCAAGGCCCCTCCTCTGAACTACAGCAGCCACCCTAACCCCTGACTTCCTTCAATGTGTCCCCCCCCCGGGGTCCAGCCCGGATCACCAGATACTCAGAGAAATCCCAGATTCTCTCTTCCCAAAGCAATGGTATATTCCAGGTTACTAGTTTCACTGTGGACCACTGCTACTGTATCTCACACCGCACTTGAGTATAGTTATCAAACAAGCAGAAATTTATTTAACAACCGATAGAGATTTAAACAAACAAATGTGAGTGCTGGAAACCAACTGTTACCAACTAAACAAAATCAGAAAATGCAACCTACACTTTTTAATAGTTACCTTTCCTATCTAAGGCCTGGTCTACACTAGGACTTTAAATCGAATTTAGCAGCGTTAATTCAAATTAACCGCTCAACCGTCCACACTAGGAAGCCGTTTAATTCGACCTAGAGGGCTCTTTAGTTTGAATTCGGTACGCCACCCCGACGAGGGGAGTAGCGCTAAATTCGACATGGGTATCTCGAATTAGGCTAGGTGTGGATGCAAATCGAACTTACTAGCTCCGGGAGCTATCCCACACTGCACCACTCTGTTGACGCTCTGGACAGCAGTCTGAGCTTGGATGCTCTGACCAGCCACACAGGAAAAGTCCCGGGAAAATTTGAATTCCTTTTCCTGTCTGGACAGTTAGAATCTCATTTCGTGGTTGGACATCGGGGCGAGCTCAGCAGCACCGGCAGCGATGCAGAACTCTCCAGCAGAGGAGTTCATGTAATCTCTGAATAGAAAGAGGGACCCAGCATAGACTGACCGGGAACTCTTGGATCTGATCAGTGTGTGGGGCGAGGAGTCTGTGCTTTCGGAGCTGCACTCCAAAAAACGGAATGCAAAGACTTACGAGAAGGTCTCCAAAGCCATGAGAGACAGAGGATACAGCCGGGATGCCATGCAGCGCCGCGTGAAAATCAAGGACCCCAGACAAGGCTACCAAAAAATCAAAGCGGCAAACGGACGCTACGGAGCCTGCCACCACTGCCCCACCAGCGACCATGGACTCTGACGATGGGACAGTGTCAACGGCCAGTTCCTTGGCGATGTTCGCGGACGGGGAAGATGAGGAAGGGTTTGTGGAGGACGAGGCAGGCGACAGCGCTTACAACGCTGGTTTCCCCGACAGCCAGGATCTCTTCATCACCGTCACGGAGATCCCCTACCAACCCTCCCCGGCCATTAACCCGGATCCTGAATCAGGGGAAGGAGCAGTCGGTAAGTGCTTTAACCATGTAAACTTTTATTCTTACTATAACAGGAATCTGAAGTATGTGAAAAGGAGGTCTCTCTATATATGGGGATAGAACAGAAATCCTCCTGGGAGATCTCCACGAACCTCTCCTGGAGGTAATCGAAAAGCCTCCGCAGGAGGTTCCTGGGGAGCGCTGCCTTATTGGGTGCTCCGTGGTAGCACACTTTTCCGTGCCAGGCTTTCATGAGGTACTCAGGGAGCATTGCCTCCCCGAGCACGGCTGCGTAGGGCCCTGGTTTGTGCTGGCTTTCAAGCAGCATGCGCTCTCTATCTCCTTCAGTGACCGTCCTCAGGGTGATCTCACTCGGAGACTCCTGCATGTAATTAGGGGAATTACTGTAATGTTACGCCTGGTCCAAAGTATTTTAAAAAAATCTCCGGCCAGACGGCATAGCAGAGACTCAGCACGCTGCTGCGTGACGAGCGTAACGGAAAGCCAAAGAATCAAATGGACGCTCATGGAGGGAGGGGGGACTGAGGACGCAAGGTATCCCACAGTTCCTGCAGTCTCCGAAAAGCATTTGCATTCTTGGCTGAGCTCCAAATGCTTCTAGGGTCAAAAACAGTGTCCGCGGTGGGTCAGGGCATAGCTCGGCAATTTACGCAGCCCCCCAACCACCCCCAGAAGTGAAAGGGAAAACAATCCTCTCTTGACTCTTTTACATGTCACCCTATCTTTACTGAATGCTGCAGATAGACGCGATGGTGCAGCACTCAACACCAACATCCTTGCTCCCCCAAGCTATGGATGGCTGATGGTACAAAATGACTGGTATCCGTCCTCATCATCAGCCTATTGGCACATGGGGCAGTGCAAAAGGACTGGTAACCATGCCGACTAGCATCGGTAAGGTCAATCAAGGGCGCCTGGTCCTAATTTTTCGTGGTAGATGGTGCAGTATGGCTGATAACCATCGTCATCATAGCAACAGGGGGCTGAGCTTCATCAGCCCCCAAGCCTTCATGTGTAAAGAAAAGATTCAATTGCCCCTGGACTAGCAGCAGGATGCTGGGCTCCTCTTCTCCACACTCCTTAATGTCCTATCTGGACTATCATAGCAGCTGGAGGCTGCCTTCCACTCATTTCTCACTAACAAGTCACTATGTCTTATTCCTACATTCTTTATTACTTCATCACACAAGTGGGGGGACAATGCTATGGTAGCCCAGGAAGGCTGGGGAAGAACGGAATCAACAGGTGGGGTTGTTGCAGGAGCACACCCTGTGAATAGCATACAGCTCATAATCTATGCAGGATCTGACACAGAGCAGCTGTGCTCTCTGGTTCTCTGATACAGTGGTTCTCTAAAAGCAACAAAGAATCCTGTGGCACCTTATAGACTAACAGATGTTTTGCAGCATGAGCTTTCATGGGTGAATACCCACTTCTTTGGATGTGGTTCTCTAGTACACTTGCCCATATTCTAGGCAGGACTGATTCTATTTTTAGATACCAAAAAGAAGGGATTGACTCAGTGAGTCATTCCCAATTTTGGCTTTTGTGCCCCTGGCTAAGAGCAGCCAGGGGCACTTATGACAGCAGCAAATGGTGCAGTGCAAAAGGACTGGTAACCATGCCCATCTTATTACCAATTTATGGTATGGTAGATGGTACAGTATGGCTGGTAACCATCTCTGCTGTCATGCAAAAGCAAGAGCATGCTGCTATGTAGCGCTGCTGGACCGCCTCTGTCAGTGGCATCTAGTACACATACGGTGACAGGCACAAAAGGCAAAACAGGATCCATGGTTTCCACGCTGTGGCATCTGCCAGGGCAATCCAGGGAAAATGGGCTTGAAATGATTGTCTGCTGTAGCTTTCCCGGAGGAAGGGATGACTGACGACATTTACCCAGAACCACCCGCGAAAATGGTTTTTGCCCCATCAGGCACTGGGATCTCAACCCAGAATTCACAGAGACAGACTAGACTGTGTTCATTGTTCGCAAAAATTTATCTTTGCAAGGAATTCACTCCCTTTTTCCCATCACACAGCTTCGACTGTCTCCAGACCTGCCACAGCATCCCCCTCACAGAGGCTGGCAAAGATTAGGCGGCGAAAGAAAAAGACACGGGACGAGATGTTTGCTGAACTTATGGGGTGCTCCTGAGACGAGGCAGACCAGCAGAGCCAGTGGAGGGAGACCCTCTCTCTGTACCAGCGCTCACACAGCGAACGGGAGGAGAGGTGGCATGAGGAAGACAAGCAGGCGACTCAAACGCTGCTTGGACTAATGAGGGAGCAAATGGACATGCTCCTGCGCCTTGTGCATGTTCTGCAGGACCTCAGGCAGGAGGACAGAGCTCCCCTGCAGTGTATCTGCAACCACCCTCCCCCGCCACAAAGTCCCATACCCCCCTCACCCAAAATAACCAGAAGGAGGGGCGCCAGAGGCTGTGTAAACTGTCACTGCACCCCAGCAGAGTGCTCAAGTACCCAAAAGCTCTCATACCCTAAATTTTGAGAAGTCCTTTCCTTCCGCCTCACCCAAGCCCCCATCCCACTTTCATCCCCTAACTGTCTAGTTTATAATAAACAACACTTTTCAGTTAATGACTGTTTCCGTCATGTTATTTTAGAGGAGACTGTGTTTGAAGGGGGGGAAGTGGGTTGGTAATTTGACAGGACAATCACCTTTACCAGGGTACAGACATGGGGGCAGGATCAGCAGCACGTCACACACACACTGCAGTCAGTACGCACCCTGGTCAGTATGGGAGGTGGTTTGCAGGTTCTGTGTGGGTGGGGGGGGGGGTACGTGACTTTGTAGCGGGGGAAGGGGGTTACAGATCTCATGCAACGGTCCCTGTCCTGGACCACAGAGCCACGCAGCAGAGGAATCTGTATCCGTCCTCCCCCGCCAAAAGGCCACATAGCTCCCGCACACAGAGTCCCAAAAAGGAGGGATGGCAGGCTCCGTTGAAACATCCAGTCCGGCACTGCAGACCGCTCTGGGAGCAGGAGCCTGTTATTCCTCGAGTTTACAGGCGGTCTTTACATCACTGCACACCCTACCCAGCACAGTCCGTGTCCCAGTTTCAACCCTGTAACGCAAAGTAATCAATAAATAAACCTTTGTAAAGTTACAGTGGAACATGTATTTTATTTTTAAACGTGTGTTGGAAGTTGGGGAAGCGGGGTGGGCGGGGTATGTAACTGCAGATGCTAGTCAACAGTCACTTGGTAAAGAAACAGGGGCAGGTTCAACTTCTCTGTAAAGAAACTGAACAGTCACAGGTCACGCTGCTCACTGCTCGCTGGTACTTGAAGAGTTCCTTGTCGCTGTGCAAGGCGCCTGCACAGAGCTTCACAAGCCAGGGCATTAGCGGGTAGGCTGGGTCCCCGACAATCACTATAGGCATCTGCACATCCCCAAGACTTATTTTGTGGTCCGGGAAGAAACTACCTTCCTGCAGGCGTCTAAACAGACCAGAGTTCCTGAAAACACGCACGTCATGAACTTTGCCTGGCCACCCGACGTTGATGTTGGTAAAACATCCCCCATGGTCCACCAGTGCTCGCAGCACCATTGAAAAGTAGCCCTATTTCTCAGCAGCTGACTGTGGAAGAGGTGGACAATAAGGTGCGAGGAGTTGACAACGGCCATAACTGCAGCGGGATCCGTGCTCAAAGTGCTGTGGTGCCCGCACTGTCACTGAGCAGAAAAGTGCATGAACAGATTGCCCGCAGGCGCTTTCAGGGAGGGAGGGAGGGCGTGATTGACGGTTCAATGATGACAGTTACCCAAAGCCACCCTCGACACATTTTTCCCCCCAGCATGCATTGGGGGGAAATCCCAGAATTCCAATGGGCAGCAGGGAGTGCGGGAACTGTGGGATAGCTTCCCACAGTGCACCGCTTCCAAAGTCGACACTGGCCCCGTTACTGTGGACTCACACAGTCGAACTAGTGTATTTAGTGTGGATACACAACTTCGACTTCATAAGGTCGATTCCACAAATTCGAATTAAGTTGATTCGAAATAGTCTTGTAGTGTAGATGTACCCTAAGGTGCCACAAGTACTCCTGTTCTTTTTGCGGAAACAGACTAACATGGCTGCTACTCTGAAACCTGTGAATATAATGTAACTGGAACATGCTTCATGCAAAAGTCTCTTGTACAGTATCATTACAAAGCTTATTATCTATTCTGTGTGTTCATCCTATTTGTATGACTCGATCATTCTTGTATCTGAAACTAGAAATATGAACTATAACTCTGAGGTCCTGTTGTAATGATGCAAAGTGTGGGCCATTAGTAGTGGTTTGGAATCTTGATGGCTCCCATTAACCAGGATAATTGACTGGAGATGGCTCTGTCCTGCACCATCTGTGAGTCAGGCCAGGAAGAATGAAGGCTTGGGGTCTCACAGGACATGTGACCATGTCACCTGGTACAGGAATCCATCTTAAACCTGGGGCTCTTCCCCAGGAGAGAGACAAAAAATTCCTGCCTTGTACCAAAGCTATATAAGGGGGTGGAACAGAAGAAAAGTGGCTGCAGTCATGAGACATCCCCTAGCTACCACCTGAGCTGGAACAAGGACTATACGAGGTGAAAAGATTGGGCCCAGACATGAAATAAGTCTAGTCTGCAAAAGAAGCTTATTGGAAGATCTCTGAGGGTGAGATTTTATCTGTATTGAGTTTTGTACTGTATTAGGCTTAGACTTGCATGTTTTTGGCTTATTTTGCTCTATGAAGAATACAAACTGCACAGAGAAGGATAAGTTAATGCCTTGGAAAAGCCTCTGTGTGTGATGGGTGGGAGGGTGTCTAAAAACCCTCTTCTCTACTTTCTTTTCTCTGAATTCCTTTAGAAAATCCAAAGCAGGAAACAGAACCATCACCTTCTCTGAGGCTTGAGCTCCGAGACCTTCAAATTATGAGACTGACATGCTGCTAACTGTGCTAAGAAGGCCCAGTGAAATGTTTAGGCTCAGTACATATAGGATCCTCCTACAGCAGTGACTGGGGCAGGGAAGGAGCCAGGGGTGTGCTGGAAAAAGCAGGGAGATCTGGTGCCCACAGACCTGTCCTGGTGGCTTTCACAGGAGCAAATACACCAATTCTCCCTGCCAGTGAATAATGTACTGGAGCTAATGGCAGCACAGGGGGGATGTTTCCAAGCTGTGCACCCACTGCCACATGTTAGAACTCAATCTCCTTTCCCTAGCAGGGCACTTTCCCTGTGCATTGGGCAAAGCAAGTTGGGGAAGCTACATGGGTAACAAAAACCAGCACTTCAGACAAGGCTTGAACTCATAACCCCAGCAGTAGCCCCCCTTTATACCAACCAGTTGCACCACTGCTGGTGCTTTTCAGAAAAGGCTGGGAAGCAGGCAGTTATCAGTCTCTGTGGCTCACACC
The DNA here is from genome assembly GCF_016161935.1 of Mauremys reevesii. Lineage (NCBI taxonomy): Eukaryota > Metazoa > Chordata > Testudines > Geoemydidae > Mauremys > Mauremys reevesii. The sequence goes on along the minus strand of NC_052634.1, from coordinate 23,825,601 downwards.
TTTGCCTGGTAATTGAAAGGCTGATGCATCAAACCTAACTCAAGATGCGGCTTTTCATTGACGAGACTCCAGGACATTTTAACAGGAAGAAAATCTCCTCGATTCCGGTTTAGTCCCATTTGACTCCTGCCCATCTTCTCCCCCTGCCTCCCTGCCCTGCCCCACCCCGTCTCTTTCCTTCCCCATTGGGGCCGTTCAGAGAGGAGCCCCAGTTAGTCTCTGTCACAGAGAGTCTGTATCCCATAAGGGGAGGGAGGGGTCGCTCTAAAACACTGATAATGGGGAGGGGTGTCTGTGATTAGGGGGAGAATGGATGGAGAACTAACAGTGGGACCCAGAGAGATTCCCCCAGAATGGGGAGATCCCCTGCTGCCCCCCATCAGCCAGCTGAGGGAAGAACAACTTGGGATTGCATGGGGAAGCCACCTTTAAAAACACAAGTGTAACATGCTAGTTACATTTTAATAAGACCAAAGCCTCCTCAAACCCAGGGTCACAATCACTGAAATGATTTTGCTTTGATATTTTAAACCAGCCGCAGACACAAAGCGAGTCAAATTACAGTTTCCGTTCGGAGTCAGTGCACACACAAGAATCCGGAGGCTTTTAATTCCTTAGGTTCTGCTGCCATTTCATTTCTGTCCTGTTCCAAGATTTATTGTTGTGCAAAGCAACGTTAGGCCCTTGTGAGTGTCTCACCTGGTCCCGCCTGCTGCCCTGGTCAAGTTAAAAGAGCCCGAGGACCCCTGCCACCACCACCACCAGCACAAGGGGGCTAAGGCAGTGTCCTGCCCACCCTCGCTCCATGTGGCACGCCACTCCCGGAAGCGGCTGGCACGTCCCTGCAGCCCCTGGGGTGGGGGGCTGGGGTCTCCACATGCTGCCCCCGCCCCGAGAGCCAACTCTGAGAACTGTGGCAATGGGAGCTGCAGGGGTGGAGTCCGCGGGCAGCCGTGCTCAAAGACGGCCCCTGCCCTCCCGCTTAGGGGCTGCTGCCAGAAGGGGGTGCGGGTTGCTTTCGGGAGATGCCCGAGGTAAAGGTTGCACCCCTCACCCTCTCCTGCACCCCCAACCCAGACCCCACACCTGCACCCAAACTCTCTCCAAGACCCTGCCCCCCCCACACCCTGCTGCAGCACAACCCCCTGACTGAGCTCAGACCCTGCACCCAAACTCTCTCCTAGAGCCCAATCCCTCTCCCTCCCACACCCAAACTCCCCCCCCAGAGCCTTACACAGCTGTGGGGTGGGGCAGGACTTGGTTCCATTCTTGGAACGACCAAAAATTATACAAACCTGCCGCCCCTGTCCAGCCCAACCTTCTGCTGATGCACCTCAGCCCGCAACTGTGCAGGGTTTGAAGATTCCATTGCTTAAATTCCAGGACACTGAGGGATTTCAGCTCCCCTTTCCCCAGAGGGAACCTTCACCCCACTCCCAGCCAGGTTCTTGTCCATGGGATCACTGTAGGGGGCCTGGGTCCCTCGATGTCTTTTCTCTCTCTGTGACAGGCCAGGGTGCAATAACTGGGGCATCTGAGCACCCAGGATCTTCTGTCAGGCTGCCATGCCCCTTCCCCTTCTGTGGTCTCATCTGTCATTGACTCCAGCCTTTTTTCTATCCATCGTCAGCACCATCCCAAGCAAGCTGCACTCACCTCAAAAAGACAGAGCGTATTGGAGCATAAGCTTTAGTGGGTGAATCCCCACTTCATCAGATGAATGTCATGGAAATTTGCAGGGGCAGGTATAAATATGCAGGTAAGAATCAGTCTAGAGATAAGGAGGTTAGTTCAATCAGGGAGGATGAGGCCCTCTTCTAGCAGTTGAGGTGTGAGCATCAAGGGAGGAGAAACTGCTTTTGTAGTTGGCTAGCCAGGCACAGAATTCCCACTCCATTCATTTGACGAAGTGGGGATTCATCCACGAAAGCTTATGTTCCTGTACGTCTGTTAGTCTATAAGGTGCCACAGGACTCTGTCTCTTTTTACAGATCCAGACTAACACAGCTGCCCCTGTGATACTCAAAAAGACAGTGTCCCCTGTTGGGTGTAAATCACTGACCTCTCTCCTCTCTGAGCACTGACTGCCCCTCTGTTTCCTGGCCTCTCAGTCTGTGCAGATGGGACCTTTCCCTCCAGTGCTGGAGGATTCGCCCTTCTCATCTACCCTTGTCCCAAGCAACACAGCGGGTGGGAATCTTACATGTACTGAGGTGACTTCGGAGCAGAAACCACCCCAGACCTTCCATGCAATTGGCACTTGCCCCTCACTGAGCGGGACTGAAACTGGTGTCTGGAGATTGCAGGGCCACATCCCCTCTGGGCATGAGCAAAGCAGCAGGGTGAAAAAATGAGCTGGGAGATGCTGGGGATTGAACCCAGGGCCTCATACATGCAAAGCATGTGCTCTACCACTGAGCTACATCCCCAACATGTGTATTATGGGTTACACTCAGAGCCCTCCTGTTTCCACTGCATCCAGTGACCTATAAGCCGCACGAGAAGCCCATTCCCCTCTCTGAGGGCCAATACTGCTCTCCTGCAGGTTACTTGTTCATAGGGGTCACTTTTCAGCAGGGCCAGATTCTATGTGTGGGGCAGAGAGAATTTGTGTCCTGGACTCAGGGTGCAGAGATACACTCAGCCCTCTCCCCTGCATTGGGTGGGGGTTGCTGCAATCCCCTGCTGCAAGGTCATGGTGGGGGATGCTGTGAGCAGCTCAACACCTCACCCTGGTGGCAGAAGTGGGGTGGGGAGCGCCAGGTGTTTCTACCTGCCTGTAAAGTCGAGCTTTCCCCAGCACTTTCACTGCGGTGCAATTGGGTCGCTGTTTCCATGGCTGATCAGCAAAGAATCACTCCCAGTTTCCCTTCTATCGGCAGCAGGATTAGCCTGTGTCAGTGATTAATGAGGTGGATCTTGTGGTAGATTGTTATTCATTCCCCACCTTGACAATTCACACAGTCCCTTTCCTACTAAAATCCCCAGCACCTCGGTGATCCTGGTGGCAGGGGTTGGGTCCTGAGATTTTCAGGGTCCTTTTTACCCTCCACCTGGAGTGAACTCAGCTTTTTCCCATCCCAGACAATCCATGAAATAACAACAGGGGCATAAAGAAAGAGGGGAGGGAACATCTCACGGCCAGGGCTGGATGTGCCCAGGGCCCCCTGCTTGTCCATTGTTTCCATGGAATTTGGCCCCCTGCTTTGCACAAGGGACAGAGAAAGATCTTGCTGTTCCTGTGTCTGTGCAAGGAAAATTGTGCGTCTGTATGAAAGAGAGGAGGGAAATGGCCCCATGATGGGACAATATCCTCAGGATTAAGACCTAAGGACTCAGGCTGAGAACTGATAGAACTGCACTCATCTGGGATTTAAGAAATTCTCTTCCATGGAGCAGGGCCAGTTCCAGTGTTTTTGCCACCCCAAGTGAAAAAAACAATAAAATAAAATAAAAAAGCCACAATTTGTGGCACTTCGGAGGCAGCTCTACCGCTACTGCTTGTGGGGGCAATTCAGTGGCAAGTCCTTCCCTCCAAGAGGGACTGAGAGGGCCAGACCTGCTTTTGTGCCTCCCCTTTCTATTGGCCACCCCAGGCACCTGCTTGCTGCTCTGATGCCTGGTGCCAGCCCTGCCATGGAGACACTGGGAAGATGAGGGAATCAGGAAAAAAACATGGATTTGTTTACACTGCCTGTGAAGATTAACTGAAGGTTTTTAGGTTTAAAGTCACTTTTCCCTGACTGGGAATTGAACACAGGCTGGGGCAGTGAAAGTACCAAAACCGAACCACTCGACCACCAGGGAGGGGATGATGGGGGTTTTCTTCTCCCTTATGCTACACTTTCTTAGGCTACTTTCTAGCCACTTTCTGAAACCGCTCCATTGTCCACTCCCTGAGGGGCTAGGAGCAGAGTGCAGGAACCCCTGTGCTCAGGGTCACAACCTGAGCCCAACACAAGTCACTGAAACAAACTCAAATGATGCTTCCTCCAGCAGGATCACAGAGCCACACAAAAAACCCCATGAGGAACAATCCTCCTCTGCCTTCATTTACCCCATCGCAACCCTCTCTTGATGATCAGATGATCCATACTGCTAGTCTAGTTCATGATGATGTCATTGATGATGCAAATTCTCGGAGAGGAAAAATGACTGTTAATCAAATCTGGCGGGAGAGAAAGGCTGTTTTAGCTGGTGATTTTATCCTTTCAGCAGCTTCTGTTGCTTTAGCAAGAATTGGAAACACTATTATTATATCAGGACTGAGCTGATAGGAGCTCTGGCATAGAGACCAAGGGAGGGGTGTTTCTCCCCCTTGGTGTGAGCTGATCACATTCTGACTCCGTGTAACAGGGCTCTGAGCTTTGCCATATTGTGAGTTCTGAGTGCTGAGCCCCCCGGACCCTTCTGCTGGGAGCATGGGGATTGCATAACAGCTGCAAGCCCTTTTCCCGTCTCCTTGTCCTCCTCGGCTTGCCCAGACCTTCCCCATAAATGGTTCTATCAGGCGCTGGAGGGATCTAAGGACTTGCAGGTTTCCCTCACCCACCTTTTAAGGCAAACAGTGATTCCCTTCTCTGACACTTCTGGGCCTGGGCTTCTTTTGAGTTTTTCCCCAGGGGACGTGATTCCCTGTGAAAATGTGTGTGTGGCGTGTGGGGAACTCAGACTCAGACTCTCCCCCACTAGATGAGTCCAACAGCATCTCTCCATTGTGGGAGAATCCTAAATTCCACCCTCCCACCCTGGTTACTCTGACCAGCTGATGGCGACAGCATGCTAAATCAACCCCAGCTCTCTGGTCTAAAACGCAGCATCTAACCAGCCTTGTGACAGCTCCGGTTTGCTCGCTGGAGACACAACAAACCAGGAAAGAAGGCAAATGTCAGACAGGGAACCTCAGCTCACAAATAAACACCCTCAGGCTCCTTCTACACTGCGACTGGGCAGTTGACTGACTTTCAAGCTAGCTAGCTCAGTTGGTAGAGCATGATGCTCTTAATCCCACCATCATAAATTCAAGCCCCATGGTGGGTGGTAGCGACAGCCCTTTGGTGTTACTCTTCTGCTAATAGTCACAGACCAAAATGAAACAAACTCTCTATGCTCTTCGGCAGGTCATGTTTCTTCCTCTCTCTGAGCTTCAGTAGAACATGAAGAGAGACCAAACTGACATTTGCACCCTCCGTTAAGAAAGGAATTTCTCCTCTTCCATTCTACCCCAGGCAAGAAGAGGGGATAATAACCATTTAACGGATGTCTGCAAAGGGAAAAGTTTGGTCATTATAAATAAGACGATGATCAATTGTTCTCCAATGTCCACTGACGGTAGGACAAAAAGTAATGGGCTTAATCTGCAGCCAGGGAGATTCATGTTAGATGTTGGGAACAGCTTTCTAACTCTGAGTGTAGTTAAGCTCTGGAATAGGCTCCCAATGGCATCTGTGGAGTCTCTGTCCTTGGAGGTTTTTAACAACAGGTTGAACAAACCTCTGTCAAGGATACTTTACATATACTTGGCACCATAAACCAAAAGAGGAGGGATAGCTCACTGGTTTGAGCATTGGCCTGCTAAACCTAGGGTTGTGAGCTCAATCCTTGAGGGGGTTACTTAGGGATCTGGGGCAAAAATCAGTACTTGGTCCTGCTAATAAAGGCAGGGGGCTGGACTCAATGACCTTTCAAGGTCCCTTCCAGTTCTAGGAGATTGGTATATCTCCAATTATTACCTTTACAGACAACTGGCTCTGGTTCCCTCCTTCTGCTCCCTGCCTGGGCTGACTGCTGTGGGCACTTGACCCCACATGCCCCTGACGCATCATCTCTGCTTGGCCCTGCCTCAGCAGACAGGGCTGGATTTCATGACCTCTCCAGGGCCCTTGCAGCCATACAGCTCTGTAATTCGATGCCATTGCAATGTAATATAAACAACAACAAAAGTGAAAACATTTCAATCTAACAATTCAGCGTGAACTGACATTCTACAGCACAAAGTGACAACATGTAGGAGTGCAAAGCCTGACAATTCAGCACCATGCAAACGAACGCCCCAAGGGGCAAAATGACACACTTCAAAAGAGTTCAGCTCAAACCAACGCAACACAAGGCAGTGCAAAAACCATACAACAAGAAACAATGCGTCAGAGTGCAAAGTGACATGTGCAAAACAGCTCAGCGTGGAACAACGACACAGCACAAACCCACACAACAGAATCCTATAGAAAGGTAGAGCACAGAGGGACCTGGAGAGTCAGGACCAAATCTCCCTTAGGCCACCCCTGATGGTGTTTGAAGAACAGGGAAACAAAGGGGGCACCATGAACTTATGTTTTTTTGGATGAGTCAAGAAAAGGGAGTAGCATTGTCCCCCTCGGTCAGCCCCTGTTCAATTCCAGGTCAGAAAGCAAAACTCTTCTGCAAGAATATCCAAAAAATGTTGTGTTTCACTTCACTTCATAAGTACAGTTGTGTGGCAATTAAATGATGACCCTAAAGTTTCATAAAAGTGTGGGAAATACAGACGTATCTGAGAAAATGGCTTGGAATGAAGGAAGACAAAAAATTGATCGGTCGAGGGAACAGGCCCTGTTTCCCCCTGGTTTGGAGCTTCTCTCACAACAACTACTGGAATAGAAAAGCTAAGCAAATGTGGTTCTATTGTTCCAAAGGAGATTGAAGTGAGGCCATTTTCTCCAGAGAGAATTCAATGGTCATGTCAGGAGTGGGATGTGAAACCACATCTCTATGCAGAGACCAGAACACCCAAGGAACTGGAAAAAAAAGAGTTTTAAAACTAGCACTTTAGACCAGTCCACCATCCTGATACTACAAAGAATGTGACTTATCAACCCTAGTTTTCATTAATAGTTGATGGACTCTTTAGGGAGGTCAAGATGGCGCATCTCTTTCAACCCCTAGAGACCTTCTACAGCACAGCTGATTTTTAGACACACTCACCCAGACCTAAAGTTGCACGTTTCCTGGAGCTCCATGATTTCTGTGGTAATCTCCCTGCTCGCGTCTTAAGTGAACAAAAGATGAGTGCTGGCATTCTGAGACAGTAATGGAGAACCTCAAAATCCTGCCCTGTGGGCCAGACAGTTAAGCAACCAGCACCCACAACCCCTACCATGATAGCATCCTGTCTGGCAACAACTCACTTACCAACAGCTGGGGCGTGAAATCCCCATTTCTTTGTTGTTTTGTCACTGTAGTCCCCACTTTCCTATTGCTTGTCTGTATAATCTCTGTCTGGTTCTGTGACTGTTTCTGTATGCTGTATAATTAAATTGTTGGGTGTAAACCAATTAAGGTGGTGAGGTATAATTGATTAGATAATCATGTTACAGTATGTTAAGATTGGTTAGTTACATTTCAGTAAAATGATTGGTTAGGGTATAGCTAAGCAGAACTCAAGTTTTACTATATAGTCTGCAGTCAATTAGGAAGTAAGGAGGGGAATGGGAATGGGAATGGGGGTAGGGGAATTAGAATTATGTTTTGCTCAGGGCCGGCTCCAGACCCCAGCGCGCCAAGCGCACGCTTGGGGCGGCATCCCTCGGGAGGGCGGCAGGCGGCTCTGGTGGACCTCCCGCAGGCATGCCTGCGGAGGGGCCGCTGGTCCCGCGGCTCAGATGGAGCATCCGCAGGCATGCCTGTGGGAGGTCCACTGGAGCCGCGGGACCGGAGACCGCCAGAGCGCCCCCCGCGGCGTGCCGCCCTCCTTGGGGCGGCGGAAATCCTAGAGCCCCCCCTGATTTTGCTAAGGGTGGGGGGAATAGGAACAGGGAAGGGGAACAGGGACACAGGCAAGCCTCTGTGGTGTCAGAGCTGGGAAGGGGGACACCGAGGAAGGAAATTGGAATCATTGCTTGCTGGAAGTTTACCCCAATAAACATTGAATTGTTTGCACCTTTGAGCTTCCTGCATTGCTGCTCTCTGGTCACATGAGAAGGACCAGGGAATGGGAGGGTGATGGGATAAACCCTCTAACAAGTACGTCTTTCAGTGTGCGAAAAACCCCAGAACCAGTATAATTAAGCTGACCTAAGCCATGGTTAGATAGTGCTAAATGAAAGAAAAGATTGTTCTGCCAATGTAGCTACTACAGGGATGCAAAACCTAACGAATGTGGGTGAAGGACTTGGGCTGAAAAATGATTTTACAGGAGTTTGTATCGACTTATTGCCCTGATTAAAATCTATGGCTAAAAGGCAGCCACTGTTATTAGTACTTGAACCTGTGTAGGGACACCCGAGTGGATGTCAAGTCCATTGCCTTAACCAGGGGTAGTCGATTATTTTATCAAGATCCAGATTTCTTGGTCAAGGTCTAGTCAATGTTTAGACTCCAGAGAAAATAATACACTGATGATAATAAGAAGAATTTAGAAATATTTTGCAGTCACTATGGACATAACTATAATGATCGTCTCGTGTTTCACTCTTTATATCTGGCACCACCGCTGCCTTTCCCTTTAGTCTTGTAGTTTACCAAGGGTAAAACTAAACATCACTTCAGATACAAGGGAGTGTTTGTGTTCATTCCTGCGAGCTACACAGGGGTTTGATGTAGCTGCTTTCAATCCTCCGGCTCTGCCCTGATAAGTAACATTTCAGGGTGTCACTGAACTGAAGGAGAGAGATCATGTTTTGACAGATGACGCCTTCTCCTAAAAGTGTTTGCCTGGCTGGCAGCCCTAGTTCCCAGGTCTCTCCTGAGGGAAGAAAGTTTCTGTGCAAAATACTAAAACTTTTAACAGAGAGGAGGGAAAGGCAATGGCCACATGATGGGGCCAGTATGTACCACAACATGGTTCTTTTATGTGGGATGACTCTGAACACTGACTGATCTCCACTCCCTTGGATTTGAAGAGATGTTTAGTTGTGCACTTGGGAACCTGTAAGGCTGAAGCAATTTTAAGGATGGTGACACTAAATTGAAGGGTTATTTAATGTTGAAGAAATTGTTAAAAACACTGAGCTTAAACTGGAACTGCCTGTTGTTAAAGGCTGGTTTCCCCAAGTCAGTTCCATAAGCTCTGCTAGAAAGGCCCTGGGTTCTCTCCTGCCTTGGTGGGAACTGGAGGGAATCATCCCCTGCTGCCCTTGGCTCCAGGCTGGTTTTTCTGGGGAGGGGACGTGGAATTGATTTGTTTGCTGTTGAGAAGGGAGCCAGGCCAGTTCTCAGGGAACGAGAACTCCCAGCATCTTCCCAGCCCAACCCAGGCTGCTGCCCTGTCCCAGCCTCTGTTCCCCTGGGGGCCCTGCGTGTTTGACTCTAGAGCAGGCCGGGAGCAGCAGCTGAGGCAAAGGACAGCCTGGGCCGGGCAGATAAGAAGGAGTTTAGCAAGCAAAAAAGGTAAAATGGCAGTGGAGTATTACCTTGGACTCGACGGCATTTCTCCATTGGTCTGTCTGCTTTGGGACAGGGACAATAACACGTCCTGCTGCATTTGTTATTTCAAAGGGCGGTTTAGGATTTTCATTCTCACACACGGTGCACGAAGCAGGACTCAACCTTTGCTGTAAACTAAACAAGCTGCTCACAGATTCTGGCAGCCACAATGAGCATTTGGGGGAGAGCTCAGACCTGCCCCTGTCTCATAGGCAGGGGGTCATCTGTGTGGGGACTGGACCACTGACCTACCCGCTCCTAACTCCCAAATGTTCAGTAACTCTGTTATCAGTGCCTGTGAGTGTTATTTAAACCATAAGAAAAACCACCCTGGGCCAGACCAAAGGCCCACCTAGCTCTGAACTTTGTCTTCTGACAGTAGCCAATACCAGGTGCCCCAACAACCAGTCTACAAGTGACCCCTGGGAGTTGAACCCAGGATCTCCTGTTTACAAAACAGATGCTTTAGCCAGCTAAGCCATGGTGCCTGTAAAAGACTAAAACACTCTGTCTGCCCACACCTGACTCCCTGCCATCACCACCAGGGCCTGATAAGCTTTGCTTGTGTTTGGATTCTGCAAAGCAGAGGAGCAGGTGAGGTTTTCCTTGCAAGTTGTGTGTGAGTGAATCTTTGGCCAGGTCTGCACTAAAAAGTTGTTTCAGCAGAATTATATTGCTCAGGTGTATGAAAAACACACAACGCTCTCTCGGTCGGTAGCTTGTGGCTGGTGTACACACTGCAATGCCATGTCTGGCGACAAAAGTGCCCTGTTTTGCTGACAAAATAAAACGACTTCAATGAGAGGGCTAGAGCTTTTTGCAGCAAAATTAAAGTGACAGAGTAAACGCTGCTGTTCATTATATCACCATAACTGGCCTTCCCCAGTATCCCACAATGCCCGCCGTGAACTTGCCTGCCCTGCATTCCTGCTACAGAGCCATGGGCCCCTCCCCTTTCATCGCTCTGGGAAGTTCTGACAGCTGAGCCTGCTGCTCTGCTCCGGCAGCCAGGAGCAAGTCACTGCCGTGGATGCTGCTCTCTCCCGCACTGCGAACACAGAGCAGGGTGGTGGGAACTTCCTTACATTGCGGGGGGTCATCCGAACTGTGACACGCCCATGACACCCCTTCCCTCGAGAAGGCCCTTACCTTCTAAACAGGGACGGCTGTTTTCTAGTAAAATCACGAAAAGGGAAGGAGAAAACTCAGAAGAGGTTCCTCCTGGCACTCACGTGCCTGAACCCGAATACTCTTTCAGTCCTCAAAGAGAGACCTCGAGAAGGAGACTTGCTGAAGCAAAGCCACAGGGGTCTCTGAGGTTTCCCTGGCCCCTCGCCCCTGTCCTGCCTGGCTGATGTCAGCATCTCTCTGTGAGGTCACCACCTCCCCACCACCTTTGACCAATAGTCTGAGGTCCTGCAAAAGGCCTTTGTGATGTCACTGCCACACCCCTCCCTTGCTGTGCTAATGTCCTGCCCCTGGCCAGGCACTTTTGAGGTTTGAGCTACTCCCTGTGGATCACCCCACTCAAGGAACGTTCGTTCTAGGAAGCAAGCCGGCTACACAGGAAAATATCAGATGCTGCTCCCAATGCTACACTCAGTTTTTCAGAAATTAGTTGACTTTATGGCCAGAAGAGACCATTAGAGCATCTAATCTGACCCCCTGCATATCACAGGCCTCCTGTATGACACAATAGCTACTTTTGGGACAAACACATTCCAGAAAGGCATCTAGTCTTCATTAAATGACATCAGGAGATGGAGAATCCACCACTTTCCCTAGAAAACATTTTTCTCCAGCCCTCAGAACATTTGGTTGCTCTTTGCTATTGAACGAGCTCAACCTGTTTAGATTATCAAAATAAGATTGAAAGGTGATTTCACTGAAGTGTTGAAGGGCCTTAAGGGAGAGAAAAGATTGGGTATGAAAGGGCTCTTTAATCGAGCAGAGAAAGGCATAACAAGACCCACTGGCTGGAAGGTGAAAAGAGACAAATTCATATTACAACTAAGGCACAAATATTCAGCAGCGAGGATAATTCACGACAGGAACAAGCTCCCAAGGAAAGTGGTGGATTCTAATTCTAATTCCTTATGAATATTCTGTGTGTGTGTGTGTGTGTGCAGGGGAGGAACATGCTATATGCCCAGAGGACTTTATTCCTCCAGCCTGCAAGGACAGAGGGGATGTCAAGGATTTGCTCCTTCAATCCCCCCCCCGCCCGAAAGGCCCTTCTTAGGAAAGGCAAAATCCTGGAGAGAAAGAGCAACACCAAAGTAACACTGAACAAGCCTCCAGAAAGACAGATTTTTTTAATCACAGTGAGGAGTTTTTCACCTGAACAAGGACTTGAACCCTGGACCCTCAGATTAAAAGTCTGATGCTCTGCCAACTGAGCTAGCCAGGCTCACATGTAGAAAGTACAAGTTGGTGCAGATGTGAAGCTAGTCAAGAAAAAGCGAGATGGCCACAATAGGGGAAACCTGCTGCTCTCTCTCTCTTCCCAGCCCTGGCCTGGCTGGGTATTAGTGCTGGTTAAAAAGACGGGAAAGTATCGGCATCTACCAGCCATTCATAGCTGTACAAGACTCAGGCACAATACAGAGGTGCCCATCTGCAAGTGCCGAATGGTTGGATTGGCTAATACAGCCTGCAGACGTCCAGGGCACTCTGGGATATAGAGCCAAGTGTCCATCACCATCATTCTTTCAAAGGGATAATGATAATGATAGCAAGGTTCACAACTGACTCAGCAGTTGCATACAAAGGTGCACGTTTGGCAGTTACGTTGGCTCAGGTTGGCCACCCCGGTCTAGATGTAGAAGTTACAACATTTAAACTTGAACGAGGGGCCAATTTCCCCATCATTTCCCACCTTTACATCCAAACACGATGAAGGTAGCAGATAGAGCCAGAGCAGGTTGTCTATGGGACCAAGTATATGCAGAGTATCCTCGACAGAGGTTTGTTCAACCTGTTCTTAAAAACCTCTGAGGACAGAGACACCACAGACGCCTTTGGGAGCCTATTCCAGAGCTTAACTGCACTCAGAGTCTGACATTGGTGAAGTAGGAGGCTGAGAAAAACAACACTGGCTGTCAGAAAAAAACAACCCTCCCTAGTGCTTTAAGCAGTAGGTTCTGGTGTTTTAACAGCCATGGCCTGGGTTCAATTCCCCCTAAAAACCAGAAGTTTTTCAATGAAAATCTCCATTCATTTTGCATTTGAAATGGAAAGGAAAAGAGGGCTTCTTCTCCTTATCAACAAGGCAAAGAATGGCTTTTTTCTCAGTAAATATTTTTAAAAGGTGCTGACTCGACCTGAAGATCTCATTTCATTTGTATTTACAATGCAATGATTCTCTCTAGGATAGACAGAAATTCTTCAGCTAGACTCGGATTCCACGGGAATACGAGAAGCGATTGTGTCTAACACCTGCCTTTTTTTGGACAACAGTGATGTCCAGGTTTTCCATGGACATTTCCCTTCCAGCACCTCAGGCCCCATCCAACAATACAAGAAACTGAAATGCACAGAAAGTTTCTCACCATAGGATTCAGTGACCAGGCCGGGGGGAAAGTTTTGCCATTTGAAGATGTTTGAATTCCCTCCAACTTCTCTCCTACAAATGCTGAATAGTTGGTGGTGTAATGTTACAGGAGAGGTTGAAATTAGGCTATTTCGTCAGATAGAAGACAGTGATTGTGTCAGGAGTGGGATGTGAATGGAGCCTAGAGCCACAAATGACAGTGTTAGAGGGCTTATTCCGTCACCCTCTTACTTCCCTGGTCCTTCTCGCATGACCAGAGAGCAGCAATACCCGAAGTCCAAAGGTGCAAACAATTTGATGTTTATTGGGGTGAACGTCCAACAAGCAGGATTCCAGTTTCCTTCCTTAGTGTCCCCTTCCCAGCTCTGACACCACAGAGCCTTGCCTGTGTCCCTGTTTCTGTTCCCATCCCCTGTTCCCATTTCCCCCTGTAGCAAAACATGATCCCAATTCCCCCATCCCCAGTCCCTGTTCCCATTTCCCCCCCGCCTTCCTCACTGACTGCAGACTATATAGTAAAACCTGAGTTCTGCTTAGCTATGCCTTAACCAATCATTTTACTGAAATGTAACTAACCAATCCTAATATACTGTAACGTGATTATCTAACCAATTATATTCCACCACCTTCATTGGTTTACACCCAACAAAATTAATTATACAGCAGACAGAAACAATCACAGAACCAGACAGAGACCATGCAAATAAACATACAAAACAATACAGAAGGGAGGATTTCACAACTACATCTATACAGACATAAGGGTTTTCCAGCTGTGTCTATTGATAAGTGAGTTCTTGCCAGACAGGATGCTAACAAACTAAGTTTCCCTTTCTCTGGAGGTGATGGAATATCAGGGCAGGATTGTATTCCTAACAGCCCAATAGCACCTTATTTCAATGTGACTAGTTGGGAATGTGAGGATGTGACCAGACACTTCCCAGCTTATGGCTGCCTTTGCTGCTTAGCCGAAGAACCAGGCCTCAGACTGTCACAGTAAGAGAAGGCCATTACACAGACAGACAGTGATTTTTTATTCTTTCTTTTATATCTTTATAACTAGCTAAGTGATAAAAATACACCTAAATTCTTAAAGTACAGGCCTCTGCAGACAGGCCTGAATATCTGTATCCTAACAGTCCTCGAGGTCAGGCAGCCTCTGGGTAAGGGGGTGGGGACTCAGATCCTTTCTACAGCCAATTCCACCAGGGTCATGTATAAACCAGGGAAGTTCCCCATAATAGCCAGACCAGATGCCCCCTGTACACTTGTGCTCTGTCCTCATTGCTTCTCTCTCTCCCTTCCCCCCATCTCTGCTGCTCCCCCTCTGGGGGCTTTCTCAGCACCTGGCCCCACAGCACTTCCTGGGGGCCAGAGACTGCGTGTTCTACACCTGCTCCTGTGGATGTGGCCTCTCTCCTGATTGCTAAGGAAAGGAACCTTTCCAGGAAATGGCCACAGCTTCTGGGAATCCCTGTGTGGCTGTGGACAGAGTTTGGCTCCTGGCACACAAGGCAACTTAAACGCTGAGCACCCAGACAGGGGCTTGAACCCTGGACCCTCAGGTTAAGAGCCTGATGCTCGACCAACTGAGTTACCTGGGCTTGTTAGGAAACAGCTTCACCATTCACCACAAGAGTGATTATCCCAGTGTGCAGGCAAGAGTGAGCAGGCAGGCAAAAGAGAGGCAAAAAAAGTCCCAGGAACCCCTCCTCTTTTTCTGCACAGCCACTGCCTGTCAGAAGGATTCCTCCTCCTCCTCAGGGAGACTAAATCTCCACACCTAGACAGCCGGTCCATCCGCTGCACCTCAATCCCCCATGCCCGAACCTCCCTGCCAAAGCCCTGCACCTGGCCCCATACAATTAAGTCTCACTTGTCGCTGGGAACTTAACTTCTTGTGCCCAGAGTGTCTCAGCCCCCTCAGTAGATGACCTGAGAAACAGCAGCAGCTGCCCTGCATGCTGGTCTGTGGGTGGCCTTCAGTGGGGTTCAGCACAGCAGGGAGCAGGCTGGCCCTGTGGCTGTCTGCTGGCCACACATAATCATGGTCCTCTCCTCCTCTTGCCCTAGCCTCTGTGGCTTTTAAGCCTTCCCTTGGAGCTGTCAGCACCAGCCGCCTCTGCTCTAGGTGCCCAGAGGAGGAGAAGTGCTGGGCTCCCACCTGCCCAGCCCTGCTTCCTTCAAGCACAGTGGCAAGTGCCAGACTTGTGGGCACCAGGTGACGCCGTGAGAATCCCAACCCTCAGCTGTCAGTTCTAGAGCCCTGACCCATCCAGCAGGAGGGGAAAAAATTGCTCTTGCAGAGCTGGAGACAGGGAAGTGGAGCAGTATGAGCTCCAGGGCTTTACCACAAGGTCCCACGGAGATTTAAACTCAGATTGCAGGATTCAGAGTCCTGAGTGCTGCCTGTTACACCATGGGACCAGCTCATGCTGCCTTTTGTGGCCATCAGTGACCCTCATGGGGCCGGCTCATGTAAGGGACTGTTGGCCCCTTACTAAAGCTTAGTGGGGGTTTTGGTCGGCTAGTTCCCAGTCCCAACCAATGGGAAATCAGGACACTGAGACTGACAGTCCCCAGGGGCAATGGGGAGACGCCAAAGATCCAAGTTAGCTGCACTGACAGGCCAGGCAGTGTAATGAGGGAGTCACCAGGCCAGGGGGTCCCGTCCTCTGTGGGAGCTGGAACTGCCTGGGCCAGAGTGGGGCGGAGCTAAGGAGAGAGCAGGAGCCCGAGAAGAGCCGGGGAGCAGAGCTGTGCAGGTGTAGTGCCAGAAACTGCTCCCTGTAGGACTTTGCTACCTGGAGCAGTTACTGAGCCCTGAGGTTGTTCTTATTTGCTGACTTGTCCTAATTGGCTAAAACTTGACAGTGGTGGGGGATGGAAACATAAAGGCTTCATCCTCCAAGCGACCCTGCCTGGTGTCCATCTGTATCTATTACCTCTTAACACCGGAATGTAAAAAATAGAGTGAGGTCATTTAAACATCATTTATTTTGCAGCTTCATTTACTGTGCTAACAATGTAGCATCCTGACACCGATACTTCTGCCCACGTGCCCTGTGGGTTGGATTCATTTTAGTGGGACGCGGGACATGTGGAGGATAATTTAAACTCTTAATTTCCTTAGGGTTTCCCTGCAATATACTTCTCTGCTGGTGCAATTTCTGACCATTGCACGTCTATTGTATTTATTACAATAGCACAAGTAAGTCACACAAGTGACATAGTCTAGGGGCTTGGCTACACTTGCAAGTTAGAGCCCATTAAAGCAGCCCCAGGTGCCCTAACTCCTGAGGTGTCCACACTGGCAAGGCACATGGAGCACCTGGGCTCTGCAGCTGGAGCGCTCCTGGTAATCCACCTCCATGAGAAGCATAAAGCTTGCTGAGCCCTGCTGAAATACCTGGGCATCAGTGTGGACGACGTGTTGCATCACTGCACTGTGTTTGGCCTCAGGAAATGTCCCATAATCCCCTGAAGTCAAGTGCCCACTCTGGTCATTGTTTTGAAATCGGCTGCAGGCATGCGGATATCCCCTTTCAAAGCTCCGTTTCTGACAGCCGGCTGCTTATCTGCTCTGGGACAAAGCAACCATTAGTGTGGAATGCTGCTTCTGTTGTGAGTGTGTATGAGGGGAGGTGGGGGTCTGCTCCTGTCCGAACACACAAGACAGCATGCTGACACACTCTCAGCCCCCAAACACACTGTCACTCCCCCCACGTACACACAACACACTCCCTGTCACACTCCACCCCCGCCCCCCCATTTGAAAAGCACGTTGCAGCCACTTGCACACTGGGATAGCTACCACAGTGCACTGCTCTCAGTGGCATTGTAAGAGCTGCTAATGTGGCCACTCCAGTGCGCTTGTAGCTGTCAGTGTGAACACACGGCAGCGGTTTCCCTGCTGTGGTTTAACTCCCAGCGCTCTACCTCTGCAAGTGTAGCCAAGCCCTACATTTCCCAAACCAACCGAACTCAGTAACTGCCCTCCACCACCACATGCAGGGAGTAGGGGCACCGTGGAGCACACGCCACACTTACTGGCTCAGCCTTGTGCATGCTGGGGTGGCCACCTCCCCATTGATGAGACCTGGTCCCACCATCTCCGTGGAGCTCCTGTCTGCCCTGCTGCCATCTCTATCTGTGTTGTCTTCTCTAGCAGTTGACTGGAAGGTGAGCACTGGCCGCATGCCATGTAGCCGTGTTGTCTTGAAGGGCGAAAGCAGGAGGAATGATGCCTTCATAGCCCACCTAATATTCCATAACAGAGTTAAGGAAAATATTTCTCAATGAATTCTCAGTAAAAGATCAGTAGCAGCCAGTGTCCGCATCAGTCTACGAGCATTGGTATTTTCTTGAAATTTGTCAGACCAACCTATCTAACACCTAACACACATTTGAAGTTCTTCTTTTCACACTGTTGCTCATTCTCAGGTTCTGCTTTGTCTCCAGACAGATCCATTCTCTTTCAGGACAGCCTTGCTCTTTCTGTCTGTGTCACTCACTGAGGTGTTGGAGTAAACACTCCCCTTCCTTCTATTCTCAGACAAACACTAGTATTAACTGTTTGCTACTGATGGGTCTAGAAAGCATTTGTCAAGTGGAAGATGCTGTTTCTGGGGGATTGCTCTGGAGATCCAGTACTTTG
Organism: Mauremys reevesii; assembly: GCF_016161935.1. Classification (NCBI taxonomy): domain Eukaryota; kingdom Metazoa; phylum Chordata; order Testudines; family Geoemydidae; genus Mauremys; species Mauremys reevesii. The sequence continues at coordinate 23,807,992 of NC_052634.1, read as the reverse complement.
GGTTCAAATGTCTCCCAGCTTCCTTGGGGAAAATAACACCAAGGCTTTGTTGCAATATACAAGAAGGAAGGAGTTTTTCCACCCCAGATGGGACTTGAACCCACAATCTCTGGCTTAGGAAGCCAATGCCTTATCCATTACGCCACTGGGGCCCTGAAGAGCAGTAAAAAGAAGGATGGAAATTCCCTCTCAGGATTGCACATTCCTCACATTCACTCAGAAGCCAAATACCCCATTTAATGGCCTTACAGAAACGTCTGCATCCCCTGGCAGCGAGGCAACTGGGCAGGTCACTGACAGAGCTGAGCACCACCTTTCTGCCAGCCATCTTTAGAGAAGAACCCCACCCTAGAGTCACCCCTCCCTCCTTCAGCACCTCCACGGCTGTGGCTCTGAGTGGCAGTAGGATGATTAGGGGGCGAATCCGGGGCTGGAAGGGGGGTAAGGTCGGCCTGTAAGGAGGAACCAGGTGGGGCAGACCCAGGGGGAGGCTGTGGGCTGCTGGTTGGTTGTTGGGATCAGAGCCTCTAGTTCAAAGCTGCACAGTGACCTGACACCCAGGGCTATAAGGCCGACATAGTGACCCCCTTACTGGCCTCGGTGACCCCCAAACCCTTGTTACTAAGGGCATTGAGGAGTCTCTGTCCCTTAATAACTTCTGGGAGCTCCCCAGCAGGCTGCGGGCGTCAGCCGCCTCCTGCCTCACAGGTCAGACTCTTGGCACCGTGCCAGCCGCCCCCTCGCTTGCAGGCCCGGTGTAAGAAGCAGGAGGCCCGGTGCTGGCAGAAGAGGGTTGTGATTAATCGACCTCTGTGTTATGGGCACAGGACGCTTCCACTCAGTAGCATAGCTGGGGGGGAGCAGGGGGAGCAGCTAAGGGTGTCGGGTTCCTCCGGTGGGGGTGTGGAGCAGCCGTTCGTTTTCCTGTTCACACTCCTCTGCGGTGTGAAAATCGGGGAGGGAGGCAGAAGCCCCACTTCCCTCCCGAAATGACGCCCAGTGGGGTACACCAGGACAACAGGGTGGGGCGGCAAGTGGTGGCCAGACTCTCACCGCCAGGGTCTAGTCTAGCTCAGGGTCCAGCTCAACTTCCTCCCCGCGCCACTGGCCCCCAGTCCCCTTCCACCGCCAGGTCAACCCGGGCACTAGGGCAGGAACAGGGTGAGGCAGCAAGTCAAGCTGAGCAAGGCAGGCAAAAGTGGGTCTTGTCTTCATGGGCCGCTCACAATGACGTCCTTTTTGTCTGCAACTGCTGCAAAAACCTCCTGGATAGAGAAGTAACAGTGTTACCAGATTTGCCCCTTACTTTGGGGAATGCTCATTTATTCGGGTTACTTTTCTGGGGAAGGGGTTCTGTAATTCTGTCAATGTGCTGCTTGTGTCACTTTGTGTGTTCATTTGGAGCTCTACTCCTCCCTTCTACAAGTCCCCCCCCAATGGAGCTCTCCTGCAGGACCTAGGTTCCCTAGGGCTGGGTTTCTCCAGCCCAAGAACCGGATGAACACCCACCCACACATAAATTAACAGAGCAAGTTTGAGCGGACCGGGTCAGTCAGCACTGTCAAGCTGACCCCTTATATGTCCCTGGACTCACTGGGCTGGATGAAGCAGCACTTTCAAGCTGACTCTCCTTACATGCCCCTGGGCTCCATGGACTGGGTCAAGCAGCACTTTCATGCTGTTACCCTTATGTGTCCCAGATTCAGCACGGCCCTGTCCCCACTCTCACATCACCATTGTACTGGCAGTAACTTACTTGATGAGCAAACCCCACAGTATTCTGGGTGCTGCAAGGATCTTTAGCTTAGGTAAAAGCAGCATTGCTGCAGAGTGAATGGGGGAAGCTAAAAACACAAAAGAGTGAGGTGCAGCAAGAGAGAGAGAAGCAACCAGCTTAACCATACAAATTATTTATTGAATACTGGTGATAACTACACAAGGAGGCTAAATCAGCATAACATACATTATTAAAGGTTAATACCTAAGGTAGACAGGAAAATTGAAAAGAGAGAGAGAGAGAAGGGGATCTCACCACTCCATGAGGCTTGAACTGGTCGGGGTTCCCAGGTGATGGTGGTAGCTGAGGGGCCTGAGGGAGGAGACAGGCAGAGTCCCCAGCACGATCATCCAGGAGAAGATGGAGTTCCAGTGGAACTGATGCCTAGTTTGGATCTAAGCATCAGAACCCTGAGGCTTTGGCTACACTTGCACTTCAAGCGCTGCCGCGGCTCCGCTATGAAGTGCGACGTGGAGTCAAAGTGCCCGCGCTGGGAGAGAGCTCTCCCAGCGCTGTCCGTACTCCACCTCCCTGTGGGGAATAACGTACAGCGCTGGGAGCCGCGCTCCCAGCGCTGGGGCTTTGACCACACTGGCGCTTTGCAGCGCTGCAATTTGCAGCGCTGGAGAGGGTGTGTTTTCACACCCTGCTGCAGCGCTGCAAATTTGCAAGTGTAGCCAAGGCCTGACTGGAAGGTGAGTAGGGATTTTTGTAGAGAAAATACAGTGGCTCAAGGGAGAAGACTAGATTTGTTTATAGGTAAGCTGATGACTCAAAGGTTTTCTTTAGAATAGACAAAAGGAGCTGATCACTCCTGGCTATGGGTGGTGTTTTCTTCCAGGGAGCTCACAATGCCACTAGGCGGCTTCACTATTTGGATATCAGTTAGGGATTCATTACTAGAATTGGTCTGGTAATTGCTGAGCTGGGTGTGTGCAGACATAGGTTCATTTGCATCTGGAGCAGAGATTCCCATGATGCAGTGCTTCCCTGCTTTTTCTGGTCCCAGAATTCAGTGTGGTTCTTGGTTCTCCATTCTGTATGCAAATTGAGATGTCTTCCTGTCCCATCTTTCATGCAGATGAGGCTAGGGGAGTTGTCTCTGCTCTCCATTCTGTATGCTAATGGGGATGTCTTAATCTTGTCACCCTTGTCAGGAGGGGTCTAGGTGTGTCTCCCAATGCCCTTCACTGCTCTCTGCAAGTTTTTTTTTCTCTGATGGGTTTTGGTTTAAGCAGAGGCTGGGGGTTGGGGGGAGCCTTTCATGAGTCAGGCTGGATATTGCACCCTGGTTCCCCAAAAACACAGAGGTGTCTGGTATCAGAGGGGGGTCATCTGTGACAGGCTGGACCACTGACCTATCAGCTCTTAACTCTGAAACTTTCAGTAACTCTGTTATCAGTGCCTGTGAGTATAATTTAAAAAGCCATACTGGGCTGGACCAAAGGCCCACCTAGCTCTGTGTTTTATCCTCTGACAGTCGCAAATACCAGGTGCCCCAAAAGTTAATCAAGAAGGCACCACTGGGAGTTGAACCCAGAATCTCCTGTTTACAAGACAGGTGCTTTAGCCAGTTAAGCCATGGTGCCTGCCTGGTGCTAAAGCACACTGTCTGCCCACACCTGACTCTCTGCCATCCCCACGGGGGCCTGACAAGCTTTGCATGTGTTTGGATTCTGCAAAGCAGAGGAGCAGGTGACGTTTTCCTTGCAAGCTGTGTGTGTGTGTGTATGAATCTTTGGCCAGGTCTGCACTATACAAAGTTATTTCAGCATCATTATATTGCTCAGGTGTGTGAAAAACACACAACACTCCCTCGGTCGGCAGCTTTTGGCTGGTGCACACACTGCAATGCCACGTCTGGCGACAAAATTGCCCTGTTTTGGTGACAAAATAAAATGATTTCAATGAGAAGGCTAGAGCTTTTTGCAGCAAACTTAAAGTGACAAATTGTCAGTGTAAATGCTGCTGGTCATTATATCACCAAAACTGGTCTCCACCAGTATCCCACCATGAACTCGCCTGCCCTGCATTCCTGCTACAAAGGCTGGGTCCCTCCTGTTTCATAGCTCCAGAAAGTTCTGACAGCTGAGCTGTTATCTACACCGGGATTAGGTTAATAAAACTGCATTGTCAGCCTAAGTAATGTAATTACACCAACCTAATTTCATAGTGTGGACCTGTCCAAAGAATCACACACACACCTTGGGAGCAAAACTTCACCTGCTCCTCTGCTTTACAGAAACCAAACAGGAGCAACACTTGTCAGGGCCCAGTGGGGATTGGCAGAGAGTCAGGTGTGGACAAACAGGATGCTTTAAATAACAGCAGGTACCATGGCTTAGCTGGTTAAAGCACCTGCTTTGTAAACAAGAGATTGTGGGTTCAACTCCCAGTGGTACCTTGAAGAGTGGCTTTTGGGGCACCTGGTATTGGCTACTGTCAGAAAAGAAGATTCAGAGCTAAATGGACCTATGGTTTAAATTACACTCACAGGCACTGATAATAGAGTTACTGAAAGTTTGGGTGTTAAGAGCTGATAGGTCAGTGGTCCAGTCCCCTCAATGTGGTTTTACCGTTTCCACTTGCTAAACTCCCTCCCAACCTCTATAAAATTACAGTGCAGACATATGGGCTTGAGCCCAACCTCTGAGGCCCCACGAGGGGTGAGGGTTTCTGAACCCAGGCTTCAGCGTGAACACAAATATCTGCACCAGTTTTTAGCCCCTCAGCTTTAACTCCAGGAGCCCAAGTCAGATGACCCAGGCCAGCCCTGCTGCCATCTTTATCCCAGGAGAGATGGACTCTAAGGGGACGTCTCCATTGCAGTGTAAGCCCAGGTGTGGCACGCTGTGCTCAGAGCAGCACCTGGACGCTCCATATTCACCACTCTCATATAATGATGACATGGTTTGTACAAAGTCTGCCTGGTGAGGTATCATTTCAAAAGTCTTGATCTGTTGAACATTAATATCGTGTTGGATTGTGTGTGCTCGCATTGGTTGGGAAGTTATGAAGTTTTGCTCTGTGTGTGTTACTGAGATATGTTATGAGGTTGGGAAATGCCCCCCACCAGCCTTTCAGGTGTGACAATGGAGGAGCCAGACTCGCTGCTGGCCCACTGAAGGGATCCACACTCCCAAGGACTATCCCAGGAACCGTGTACAATGCAGACTTCTCCGAGATAGCACAGCGACAATGGACACTGCTTGACTCACATCATAGCAAAGGAGCTTCCTAGCAAGTTGGAAGAAACTATGAAAGAGGGGAAGAGACATCATGACTTGGCCTCTCTCCCCCACAACTCAGCAGCTGGAAACACACCTGGAGGACAAAGACTGAACTGAACTGAGTCAGAAAGCAGAAGAGAATAATAACAATAATACTTTCAAACCAAAGTCCCCAGACAGACTAGTACTGGTGTGTCAGCAGAAAATTTTCAGTTTGGGGAATTTTGTTTTCTCAGTCAGACCTTGCCAAGGGAAGCAGAGAGAAAATGTTTGAGTTGCCTCCTTCAGAACAGCTTGGCCTAGACACTAGCTCTGGTTCACTGCTCTGGCCTTGCTCGGGTTGAGGGTATTTTAATAATTTGGGCAGGTCCCAGGGTGTTTGGGGGAGATGATGAGGATGTTCCCTTTTGACATAAAAACTAAGAAATACAGCACTAGAGAATTTTTTTAAAGAAATCTGGGATTTAGACGTTTTATTCAAAGCAAGAGAGTTCTGAGTTTCTGAGAAGGTTTTTGTTTGCAAGAAGCAACATTGTTTGATCTGTCATTGTACCAAAGGGGGACGTAGTTGTCTACAAAGGAGGGGTGAAGACTAAATGCATCCAATGAAAAAGGGATTTGAACCCATGCGTGCAGAGCACAATGGATTAGTAGTCTATCACCTTAGCCACTCAGCCACCTCATCTGAGCCGTAACAAAAAGACAGGAGGAGAAATCTAAGGGCAGCAGAGATAGGGACAATAAGGCGTTTTTAAATACTGAGCGGAAGCAGGGGCTGAATGAGCTCCCCCCTCACATCTAGTGAGGAGCTGGGGGAAAGACTTCAGGAACAGACCGTGTTTGCATAGACACACCTACTCTGCCTAGCTATGCAGCATGATGGGGCCGCTTTCCCAAAATGACCAGTTTTGGCTGGTGGCGGGTTACAAATCACTTTAGGATTGAGTGGAATGAAATGTTATTATCCTTCCTGCATGAGTGAAGGGCAGCAGAACATACCTAGTCCGTCCTGATGGAGGGGTCGGTGGGTGAGGAATAGCTTTTATTGGACTGCATAGAAGTGATTGAGAACATCACCCTAAACCAGTGGTCTCCAAACATTTCACACTGTGCCTCTTATCCATGGCTGTGGACCCTCAGAAGCCGCAGTCAAGAACCGGGGCTGGGAGTGGGTCTGTTGCTTGCTGGGGAGAGGGTGCAGACAGGGGTAAGGGGGTCGAGGCCGAGCTGGGAGCCAGAGCCCCAGGCTGAGGGTGGGGTTGGGGAAGAGCTGGGGCAGAGTGGGGCTGAGTGCTGCTCCCTCCATGGGGACTGGCTCAGGCCCTGAGGTGCCCCCATGAATGTTCCTCTGTGTCCCCCTAGGAGTCATGCCCCACATTTTGGGGACCACTGAACCCTACTCGCTAAGCAGGGGCTAGTGATGCCAAAGCCCTGGGAAGGGAGAACAAGTGCGGGGGCCCCAGAACCGGAACCATGTCCACCCCCCCCACTTCTGTCTGTGGCTCCGCCCCCTTCCACACCTTCCACCCACGGCCCCAGCCACTGTCACCTCTGTTCCACCCCTTCCCCCACTGGCCCCACCCTGTCACTCCTTTACCCCTGCCCCGCTGTGGCCCCGAGACCAGAGAAGCTCTGTGCCCCTGCTGCAGCCCCCAGGCCGTAGCAGGGAGTGGGAGCTCCTCCAGCCCTGGGGCCGACGTGGGGGAGACTTTTCCAGGGGGGCCCAATTTGGCCAGGGCCCCTAGTCATGGGCCCCACTGCCCCCTTGGCAATGCAAGGTTTGGGGAGGCTGAGCCCCCCCGAGCCTCCATTACGAGCCGCCCAGGCTACCACTGCTCAGTGTGGGGCCAGTCTCCCTGTGTCTCTGCTGTTCGTGCTGGGGAGCCTGGCTGGCCTTAGGGGTGGGGCCCCCGGCAGGCGCCCAGGGCTCCAGGGGATCAAAGGGCACCATGTGGCCGTGCAAAGGTGCTCACTGCTCTCCCTGCCCCAATGCTCCTCCGTGGCCCCACAGAGGGTGGGGGGAGCGAGGAGCAACACTATGTGCTCCATGCGTCCTGGTCACTGTCCCTACCTGGGCTGTGCTATGAGGGGAGCATCAGAAGCTGCTGCTCTCTGCCCTCCCCTGATGCAGCCCGGCTGAGGAAAGTGACCTGGATGCAGGGAGCTCGGATGATGTCACTTCTCGCCCTGCCCCCCCCCCTGCAGCCCCTTGGGGTGCCCGGAGGAGCAACGTTCCAGGGAGGAGCGGGCAGCAATGCCAGCTGCTCCATGCACACAGGTCAGTGTCCCCACGTGGGTGCAGGAGGGGGTGCAGGGGTTAGCGGTGAAGGGGGTGCAGGAGCGGGGCAGTGGCTGGTGGCACAGGAGGGGAGTGCGGGAGTTAAGGGCAAAGGCGACACAGTGTAGGGGTTAGGGCACAGGAAGGGACAGGAGTTAGGGGTGAAGGAGGTGCAAGGGTTGGGAGTGCAGGAGCTAGCACTAAAAGGGGAGGGGGATCATCCAGGGGTGATGGGGAAGTGCCAAAGTACAAGTTTTGCCCAGGGCACCATTTCCCCTAACGCTGGTCCTTGGTAACATTTCTTGCTGGGAGGGGGAGAGGAGAGAGACGAGGCGTTTTCTCTCTGTTTCTTTCCTCTCCATTTTCTGCTCCTTCCTTCAATTCCAGAAACCTCCCTTGTGTTTCAGACTGTACAGTGACGCCCTCCCCACCCCAGGACTATGGAGCCTTTGGAGCAGAAAGATCCCAGGAGCTGAGGGTGAATCCAGGGGTGAGTAGCTGGCAGGAAGGAGCCCTAGCAGCTCCCCTGGGAGCACAGGTGAGGAATGACTCCCCCTTCTCTAGATTCTCCCCGTGGGGCTCTGGGGAGCAGGGAGGGTTGTGTGATAAATTCCATCGAACTCCCCCTTTGATCCAAGCCGAGGGACGTCTCAGCTCTGCACGATCCCCTTGGCAGGGCCAAACAAGGGATGTTTTCCACTACCCAGGAGACCCAGCCAGGGACTGATGTGCTGGAGATATGTTGGGAAAAGGGACTGTCTGAATTGCCAAGGCAGGGAATGAACAATCTACATCAACGTCATTAACCACAAACACACTCTAGCCATGCTCCAGCCAGTAGGGAAATGGGCAGGAATTCTTGCTGTTCAGCCATGGCCACACGTACAGAGCTGCACAGCAGTGAGTGTGCTGGGGAAGCTGGTCTGAGCAAACAATTGGAAATGACCCTTCAGTGAGAACAGAACCAGAGTGTAGAAAGGCCCCTGTGTTAAGTGATTGTGGCTGAGGGCTTAGGGAGCTGGGCTAGAAAACCATGGGTGTCTTTCTGTGGAGGCTTGATTCTTGCTAGCAAGACAAGGCTGGTGTGTGGTATCTTCATGGTTGTACTTTCAGTGTCAGATCACCCACAGTGCGCCAAGTCTAGACGTATTCAGAGGCTAAGGACAAGTCAACATTTCAAACATTGAGTCTATGTCACTGCAGCTCATTAATGGAGATGCTCTATGCCAGAGTTTCTCAAACTTCCTTTCACTACAACCCGCTTCTGCCAAAAAACTTACTACATGGTCCATGGGAAGGGAGGGAGAAGGATGCCATATCTTATACTGACATGTGCCAACTTCTCATAAACTCAAGGCTGGATCTGTGGGAAGAATGTCTCCCTACAGATGGGACTAACACAATAAGAACAGGGATTCTTTGTTCAATCTGCAACTCTGAATAAGACACAATTATTTAGTTCTTAGCTCCAACACCTGGCAATTTGCTGACCAGGCCTATCTTAGCAAGCAAGGCTTTCTGTTTACCCAGCTTTCTCTTAGCTGATCACGATTTGCTAGGCCTCTGGTCCCTTGACCATACTCTGGACTTTGGCTCTGGAAAAGAGCTGGCACAATCCATAGAGCAGGTTGTTATACAAAATGCACATGAATTTTAACCCTTCACATTCAGTAATGGCAAAGTTCTTGGTTCAGGCTTGTAGCAGTGATGGAATAAACTGCAGGTTCAAATCAAGTCTCTGGAGTCCATCCACAGTGGGGATGGGTCATTCAGTCCTTTGTCTAGAGCTTCAGTTTGTATCAAAGTCCCTCCAGAGGTATGAAGCAAGATTGAAGACAAGATGGAGATGAGGCATCAGCCTTGTATAGTCTCTTGCCATGTGGTCTTTGCTTTCTTTGTCTCGAGGACACTCTATCCAGCATATGGCATAGAAAAACTTAAGAGTTCTGTCCACAGGCAGGTCCCTGCATACCTTGCTGAGGCACAAGGCGTATCTGCCTTCTCTCGATGGGTTGATTGTATAGCTGATGGTCCTTAATGAGCCATCAAGCAGGCTAGGCAGAACTGACACCAACTTGTATGGCTGGGGTGTCCCCCGGAAGCATAGCGCAAGTTTGAAATACAGGCAGCATAGAGCCAATATTCATAACGTCAACTACAAAAATGATACACATCTAGAGATAGCATCATTATAATCAGCCAATCAGAACCTCTCCATAGACCCCTTACACGACAACCTTTCTACTATATTGGCTGCAAATATAGAACAGTGGTCCCAACGGTGATCTATACAGTTACAGATTATGTCAATAACGTCACAGGAGGTGACACGGCATCAGCGAGACTGATACTGGAATACTGCCTCCAGTTTTGGTGTCCTCATTTGAAAAAGATGTTGTGAAATTGGAGCTGGGTCAGCAAAGAGCCACCAAATGTTATGAGGGCTGGAGAAAAATGCCTTCTAGTGAACTATTGAAAGAGCTCAACCTGTTTAGCTTATCAAAAGAAGATTGAAAGGTGACTTCATTGAAGTGTTGAAGGGCCTTAATGGAGAGAAAAGATTGGGTATGAAAGGGCTCTTGAGTCTAGCAGAGAAAGGCATAACAAGACCCAATGGCTGGACAGTGAAAAGAGACAAATTCATATTACAACTAAGGCACAAAAATTCAACAGCGAGGATGTTTCACCACAGGAACAAGCTACCAAGGAAAGTGCTGGATTCTCCATCTCTTGATGTCATTTAATGAAGACTAGATGCCTTTCTGGAATGTGTTTGCCCCAAAAGTAGCTATTATGTCATACAGGAGGCCTGTGATATGCAGGGGGTCAGATTAGATGCTCTAATGGTCTCTTGTGGCCATAAAGTCGACTAATTTCTGAAAAACTGAGTGTAGCATTGGGAGCAGCATCTGATGTTTTCCTGTCTAGCCGGCTTGCTGCCTAGAACGAACGCTCCTTGAGTGGGGTGATCCACAGGGAGTAGCTCAAACCTCCAAAGTGCCTGGGCAGGGGCAGGACATTAGCACAGCAAGGGAGGGGTGTGGCAGTGACATCACAAAGGCCTTTTGCAGGACCTCAGACTATTGGTCAAAGGTGGTGGGGAGGTGGTGACCTCACAGAGAGATGCTGACATCAGCCAGGCAGGACAGGGGTGAGGGGCCAGGGAAACCTCAGAGACCCCTGTGGCTTTGCTTCAGCAAGTCTCCTTCTCCAGGTCTCTCTTTGAGGATTGAGAGCGTATTCGGGTTCACGTACGTGAGTGCCAGGAGGAACCTTTTTCAAGTTTTCTCCTTCCCTTTTAGTGATTTTAGTAGAAAACAGACGTCCCTGTTTAGAAGGTAAGGGCCTCCTCCAGGGAAGGGGTGTCTTGGGGGTGTCACTTTTAGATGCCGGTGCCCCTCAACAGGTAAGGAAGTTCCCACCACCCTGCTCTGTGTTCACAGGGCAGGAGAGAGCAGCATCCACGGCAGTGATTTGCTCTTGGCTGCCGCAGCAGAGCAGCAGGCTCAGCTGTCAGAACTTCCCAGAGCGATGAAACGGGAGGGGCCCATGGCTCTGCAGCAGGAATGCAGGGCAGGCGAGTTCATGGTGGGCATTGTGGGATACTGGAGGAGGCCAGTTATGGTGATATAATGAACAGCAGCGTTTACTCTGTTACTTTAAGTTTGCTGCAAAAAGCTCTAGACCTCTCATCGAAGTCGTTTTATTTTGTCAACAAAACAGGGCAGTTTTGTCGCCAGACGTGGCATTGCAGTGTGTACACCAGCCACAAGCTACCGACCGAGAGAGCGTTGTTTTTCACACACCAGAGCAATATAATTCTGCAGAAACAACTTTGTAGTGCAGACCTGCCCAAAGATTCACTCACACACAGTTTGAAAGGAAAACATCACCTGCTCCTCTGCTTTGCAGAATCCAAAGACAAGCAAAGCTTGTCAGGCCCTGGTGGCGATGGCAGAGAGTCAGGTGTGGGCAGACACTGTATTTTAGCCATCAACAGGCACCATGGCTTAGCTGGCTTAAAGCATCTGTTTCGTAAACAGGAGATACTGGGTTCAACTCCCAGTGGTGCTTTGTTGACTGGTTGTTGGGGCACCTGCTTTTGGCTACTGTCAGAAGACAAGATTCAGAGCTAGATGGGCCTTTGGTCTAGCCCAGTGTGGTTTTTCTCATGGTTTAAATAACACTCACAGGCAGTGATAATAGAGTTACTGAAAGTTTGGGAGTTAGGAGCGGGTAGGTCAGTGGTCCAGTCCCCACACAGATGACCCCCTTCCTCTGGGACAGGGGCAGGTCTGAGCTCTCACCGAAATACTCATTGTGGCTGCCAGAATCTGTGAGCAGCTTGTTTAGTTTACGCCAAAGGTTGAGTCCTGCTTTGTGCACCGTGTGTGAGAATGAAAATCCTAAACTGCCCTTTGAAATAACGAATGCAGCAGGACGTGTTATTGTCCCTGCCCCAAAGCAGACAGACCAATGGAGAAATGCCGTCGAGTCCAAGGTAACACTCCACTGCCATTTTACCTTTTTTGCTTGCTAAACTCCTTCTTATCTGCCTGGCCCAGGCTGTCCTCTGCCTCAGCTGCTGATCCCGGCCTGCTCTAGAGTCAAACACGCAGGGCCCCCAGGGGAACAGAGGCTGGGACAGGGCAGCAGCCTGGGTTGGGCTGGGAAGATGCTGGGAGTTCTCGTTCCCTGAGAACTGGCCCAGCTCCTTTCTCAACAGCAAACAAATCAATTCCACGTCCCCTCCGCAGAAAAACCAGCCTGGAGCCAAGGGCAGCAGGGGACGATTCCCTCCAGTTCCCACCAAGGCAGGAGAGAACCCAGGGTGTTTCTAGCAGAGCTTATGGAACTGACGTGGGGAAACCAGCCTTTAATAACAGGCAGTTCCAGTTTAAGCCAAGTGTTTTTAACAATTTCTACAACATTAAATAACCCTTCAATCGTAGTGTCACCTTCCATAAAATTGCTTCAGCCTTATAGGTTCCTAAATGAAAACTAAACATCTCTTCAAATCCAAGGGAGTGGAGATCAGTCAATGTTCATAGTCATCCCACATAAAAGAACCATGTTGTCATACATACTGGCCCCATCATGTGGCCATCGCCTTTCCCTCCTCCTCCAGAGTCAGAATGTGATCAGCTCACACTGAGGGGGTGCAACACCCCTCCCTTGGTGTCTATGCCAGAGCTCCTATCAGCTCAGTGTCCTTCCTGCAAGAATTGTCTGCTGAGAGGGTTGCAATGGGGTAAATGAAGGCAGAGGAGGATTGTTCCTCATGGGTTTTTTTGTGTGGCTCTGTGATCCTGCTGGAGGAAGCATCATTTGTGTTTGTTAAATGGCTATTAGCCAGGATGGGTAAGAATGGTGTCCCTAGCCTCTGTTCGTCAGAGGATGGAGATGGATGGCAGGAGAGAGATCACTTGATCATTGCCTGTTAGGTTCACTCCCTCAGGGGCACCTGGCATCGGCCACTGTTGGTGGACAGATACTGGGCTAGATGGACCTTTGGTCTGACCCGGTACGGCCTTTCTTATGTTATCTTCTTATGTTATGTTCTTATGTTTCAGTGGCTTGGGTTGGGCTCAGGTTGTGACCCTGAGTACAGGGATTCCTGCACTTTCTGCTCTTAGCCCCTCAGGGAATGGACAATGGAGCAGCTTCAGAAATTGGATAGAAAGTAGCCTAAGAAAGTGTAACATAAGTGAGAAGAAAAACAGCATTATCACCTACCTGGCGGTCTAGTGGTTAGGATTTGGCACTTTCATTATCACGGCCTGGATTCAATTTCCAGTCAGGGAAAAGTGACTTTAAACCAAAAATGCTTCAGTCATTCTTCACTTGCAATGTAAACAAATCCATGGTATTTTCCTGATTCCCCATCTTCCCAGCGTCTTCATGGCAGGGCTGGCTCCAGGCACCAGCACAGCAAGCAGGTCCCTGGGGCAGTCAATGGAAAGGGGAGGCTTCAGCAGCAATTTGTCCCTCTCAGAGGGAAGGACTTGAGGCCAACAGCAGCAGAGGTAGAGCTTCAGTTGACTGCAGCTTTTTTATTTTTTTCCACTTGAGGCGGCAAAAACACTGGAAGTGGCCCTGCTCCATGGAAGACAATTTGTTAAATCCCAGATGAGTGCAGTTCTATCAGTTCTCAGCCTGAGTCCTTAGGTCTTAATCCTGAGGATATTGTCCCACCATGGGGCCATTTCCCGCCTCTCTTTCCTAGGGAAGGACAATTTTCCTTGCACAGACACAGGAACAGCAAGATCTTTCTCTGTCCCTTGTGCAAAGCAGGGGGCCAAATTCCATGGAAACAATGGACAAGCAGGGGGCCCTGGGCACATCCAGCCCTGGCTGAGAGATGTTCCCTCCCCTCTTTCTTTATGCCCCTGTTGTTATTTCATGGATTGTCTGGGATGGGGGAAAAGCTGAGTTCACTCCAGGTGGAGGGGGAAAGAACCGTGAAAGTCTCAGGACCCAACCCCTGCTACCAGGATCACTGAGGTGCTGGGAATCTGCCTGGGAAAGGGACTTTGTGAATTGTCAAGGTGGGGAATGAATAACAATTTACAATAAGAGCCACCTCATTAACCACTGACACAGGCTAATCCTGCCGCAGATAGAAGGGAAACTGGGAGTGATTCTTTGCTGTCAGCCATGGAAACAGTAACCCAATTGCACCGCAGTGCATTTGCTGGGGAAAGCTGGACTTCACAGGCAGGTGGAAAGAGCAGATCCTAGAAACACTTGGAGCTCCCCACAGCACTTCTGCCACCAGGGTCAGGTGCTGAGTGACTCACAGCGCCCCTCCCCTCCCATTACCTTCCAGCAGAGGGTAGCAGCACCCCTCACCCAAAGCAGGGGAGAGGGCTGAGTATATCTCTGCACCCTGAGTCCAGGGCACCCACTCGCTCTGCCCACACATCGAATCTGGCTCTGCTGCAAAGTGACCCCTAAGAACCAGCAACCTCCAGGACAGCAGGTTTGGCCTCTGAGCAGGGAATGTGTCCCTCATGCTGCTTTTAGGCCACTAGGTGCTCTGGAAGCAGGAGGGCTCTGAGTGTAACCTATAGGACATATGGCCCATCTGGGGATATATCTCAGTGGTAGAGCACATGCTTTGGCTTTGCATGTATGAGGTCCTGGGTTCAATCCCCAGCATCTCCAAGTTCTTTTCACCCTGCTGCTTTGCTCCTGCCCAGAGGGGATGTGGCCCAGCAGTCTCCCTGCAGGAATTTCAATCCTGTTCAGTGATGGATAAGTGCCAATTGCATGGAAGGTGGAGGGGGGGTTTCTGCTCCTAAGTCTCCTCTGTACGTTTAAGATTCCCATCAGTTGTGTTGCCTGGGACAAGGGTAGATGAGAAGGGAGAATCCTCCAGCACTGGAGGGAAAGGTCCCATCTGCACAGACTGAGAGGCAAAGACTAGACTTATTTCTAGTCTGGGCCCAATCTTTTCTCCTGGTATAGTCCTTGTTCCAGCTCAGGTGGTAGCTGGGGATGTCTCATGACTGCAGCCATGTTTGTTCAGTTCCACCCCCTTATACGGCTTTGGTACAAGGCAGGAATTTTTTGTCTCTCTCCTGGGGAAAAGCCCCAGGTTTAAGATGGATTCCTGTACCAGGTGACATGGTCACATGTCCTGTGAGACCCCAAGCCTTCATTCTTCCTGGCCTGACTCAGGGATGGTGCAGGACAGAGCCATCTCCAGTCAATTGTCCTGGTTAATGGGAGCCATCAAGAGTCCAAACCACTATTAATGGCCCACACTTTGCATCATTACAACAGGACCTCAGAGTTATAGTTCATATTTCTAGTTTCAGATCCAGGAATGATCGGTTCATACAATAGGATGAACACACACAGTAGATTATAAGCTGTGTAATGATACCTTACAAGAGACCTTTTGCATGAAGAATAGTCCACTCACTTTATATTCACACTCATTAGCATATTTTCATAAAATCCTATGGAGTGCAACGTCACAGCAGGGAAAGGGTTTTACTGCAGCACCTGAGAGCAGTTGAGTTTCATGTTCAGGCTGTGGTATGAGTTCGTCCAGGTTTCTCGTAAGCACACAGGGACCTTGGCGGGTGCTCTCGATACAGGAATGGCCCCGACACGATAAAGTGATGGGGATTGTATTTTCCTTTTTTATTTCTGTATTTCCAATGACATTTCTGTTTGTGATTTCGTTTTGCTTTGTATAACTGTGTTTTCTCCTGGATTTGATATTTAATGAAAAAAACAATAAGGCCTCAGGGCACCGGATGGAGAAGCAGGCTGGGGCTAGGACTGCTAAGAGAGCGAAAGTAGCAGGTTTTCCATAGTTTCCTGCCCTCATTTTTCTTGACTAGTTTCTCTTCTGCATGAAATTTGCCACTTTTCAAATGTGAGCCTGGCTAGCTCAGTTGACAGCGCATCAGACTTTTAATCTGAGGGTCCAGGGTTCAAGTCCCTGGTCAGGCAAAAAAATGCTTTCTTCCTGTAACTTCCCCAAAGGGTTTTAGAAGGACTCTCCTTGACTTTAGTTTTTCCTTTTCAGGACATGGCCTTTCCTAGGAAGGGCCCTTTACTGCCTGGGACTCAAGGTGCTATTGCCTCACCTGTCCACTGGCCTCACAGTCTGGAGGAAGAAAGGCCTCTGGCCTGCAGTAAAGTGCTGTGTGCTGACTTTTTGAGCAAATGCAGGGCTGGCCAGAGAGGCATGTTCCCACTGAATCCTTCCTGCCAGAAAAAATTGTCCCCACAGACAGGGGCGGCTCCAGGCCCCAGCACGCCAAGTGCGTGCTTGGGACAGCAAGCCGCGGGGGGTGCTCTGCCGGTCGCCACGAGGGCGGCAGGCAGGCTGCCTTCGGCGGCATGCCTGCGAAGGGTCCGCTGGTCCTGCGACTTCGGGGGACCTCCCGCAGGCAAGCCGCCGAAGGCAACCTGCCTGCCGTGCTTGGGGCGGCAAAATGCCTAGAGCCGCCCCTGCCCAGAGTCCTCCCTGCTGGAAGTCTACAGTAATCAACAGGTGCTCTGCTGGTCCCATGGTGTAAGGGCCAGCACTCAGGACTTTGAATCCTGCAATCTGAGTTGAAGTCTCAGTAGAATCTGAAAACAATTCCTGGGCCACAAACCCTGCTGGGTCTTCCAAGGCTCTGTCTTGCTTTCTCAAAGGCCATGAAAGCCACTACACTACACATTTTTAGCACCTACAAAGGATAAATTCAACAAAACTCCACTTCTATTTCCTCAATATCTGCATCATGAAGGGCAGCATCTCCGATACAATAAGATTAGCTAGGAAAGATCTTCTGTAGGGCCTGGGTTACAAAGGCTTTGGAACCAAATACATGGGCATTGTGCCTAGTTCAAAATCACTTACCATGGAATTCTCTCCCCAGATCATCTGGGACAATATTGACTTAAACAATTGAACTACATGGTGATCATATGCACTTCCTTCAGTTAGTTGGGGTTTCGCTGTTATTCACCATTTCTGAGTGGAGATTTTAAATCACTGCTGTTTCTTTGTTAGCCTGTCCAGGAAATTGGAGAGTTCTCTAATGCAGACAGAACTGCACCTCAACCTTCTCCATGTCATCATGCAGGGATGGGGAAAAAGCAACGCTGAAGTGAGAAATGATGACTTTAGCAAATAGTGATTTGTCTTAAATTTCTCCAATAAATCTGAGCTACATCCTATCAAACTGAACTAATATCCAATTGAGTGACCAAACAGCCTTCAGGAAAGATAGAAACCCACATCGCAGAGAGATAGAATACACGGCAATGAAAGTGTGAAGTGAAATTCCAGAGCAGGTTACATCTGATTATTCAGAATCAGGACAAGAGATTTTCCCATCACATTCTCCTCTGATCCATTCAAACATACTTCACTCAGCACTGTCTCAATAGCCAGTTATGTTATTTACAAATTTTTTAGTATCCGAGCATTGCCTTAATGGGGGACAAAACCACTCACCTTGCCAGAAGTGGCTTTACCAATAGATGGAACCTGCGATTTAAACTCCCAATGAGCACACTGCGTTTGGGATCCATTTGAATTCCCCTTCCAGGTCTTTGACACTTTCATCTCCAGTCAGAGCGACTCTGACATAAGATTAAAGAAGTCAAAGCATCATCTCCAAGCACAGACAGCTGAGAACTGTTCCTCACAGGACACTTTGAGAAGTGGATGGATAGAATGTGATGATGATAACCTCTGCATGGCTCAGACAAAAGGTAACAGTTCTGCAGTGATGGGGAAGGAGGGAATCTCTGCATCTCCCCATCTCCTTCCAGTGTCACAGAGGCTGAAATTACATTTTTTTCCTGCCCCTGCTCCTCTTCATTTAACTATAATTTGAAAAATTCCCATTATATCTGCTCTTCAGGACAACCCAGAGCAACGTGAGAACAAGTGGCAATGATACAATCTGTATCACTAGTGACTAACAATAACTTTGAAATAGGAGGAATAGTATAAATGTGATGCTCCCTGGTTCCTGATAGGAAGGGCACACTAGAATTACTCATGGGATAATGGAGTTGATAGAAAGGACAAATGGGTCCACCTCAAAACAGGGCAAACTGCAAAAGGCAAAAATGGGCCACTCATCTGGTCAAACTGAGGGATAACCATGTTGCAAACAGCTCAATCAGCTTTAAAAGTTACTATGTGGGAATCAGGAAAATTATTAAAGAAAAAAAGTATTGATAGCCCTAGAGGTGTTTATGTTGTTGATCTCCCTTGCAGATTCTCTGATGACTAACATGGGCGAAGTGCCCACAGAAGGTTTTCCCGCACTCACTGCATTCATAGGGCCTCTTCCCGGTGTGGATTCTGTGATGTCTAATAAGGTTTGAGCTGCGACTGAAGGTTTTCCCACACTCACTGCATTCATAGGGCCTCTCCCCTGTGTGGATTCTCTGATGTTGAGAAAAGGCTGAGCTCTCAGTGAAGCATTTTCCACACTCACTGCATTCAAAGGGCCTCTCCCCTGTGTGGATTCTCTGGTGTTTAGAAAGGTCTGAGCTGCTAGTGAAGCTTTTCCCACACTCACTGCATTCATAGGGCCTCTCCCCTGTGTGAATTCTCTGATGTTGAGAAAGGGCTGAGCTGCTAGGGAAGCATTTTCCACACTCACTGCATTCATAGGGCCTCTTCCCTGGGTGGATTCTGTGATGCTTTATAAGGATGGAGCAATCACATACGTTTTTCCCAAACTCAGTGCATGTATTTTTTCTCTTTCTGCTGAGGATTCCCTGTTGTGTTGTGGTTTCCTTGAGGTCCTTCTGAGTTTCCTGACAGGAAATACATTTACCCACTTTCTCCCCTGGCTGGTTTCCCTGCTCTCCTTCTGGTCTGTGCTGAATGTCATAGGATTTTTCCTGCTCATGACTCAAGGACACATTCCTTTTCGATCTTTGTGATAATGCTCTGTGTTTATCCACTTGCTCAACATTTTCCTGCTGAGAATTCTCCTCCTCTTTCTCACATACCATTGCGTCACCTGCTGTGATAGAGACAGAAACCTCAGACAGGGATGGAAAGGGGAAGGCCAAACCAATACAAGTACTGGAGAGAGGTCAAATAAAAACCAGGAACTGAACTCCCCCAAGTTCTTCCCCAAACAGGAGAGAGGAGGGGATCAATTCAGGCTTCACATCCCATCCAAATTCACAGGGGGAAGGGAGGAAGCTACTGCCTGGTGTCTGCTAGTGTCTACAGGAAGCCATGAGCTATATTTACCCTAAGGATACGACCCCTGCTAGGGACAATACTGAACTGAGAGACCTCCCAAGGGCATTGTAGGGCATCCCAGATGTTTCCTTCAGGCACTTACAGATTCTGAGTTGGTTTAATATTTCCTCACCTGTGCAGGGAGCTCTCAGGATCTCTCTTTCCTCTGAACCCTGGAGGTCTGGGACCCATGGCTCTTCCCCTTGTTCCAGCTGGGAGATCACATCAGGTTGGGAAATTGGAAACCCTGCTCAGATGAAAGAAAACAAAGGAGGTCACTTGATTTCATAACTTTGTCATAAAAAACATTCTATTAATTTAACTTCAGTGCTTAGTGTGACGGGTGTGCCTGGGGCAGTCCACACTGAAAATGCCAGGGTCAGGGCAGGCTGAAAAAGGGAGAGCAGATGCTCCCAAAACTGGTGGTTAACACTGAAGTTGAGTTTAACGACCAGTCACAAACTGTGCTTCTGATCCCACACATGGGTTATCGAGAAGCTGAAAAAAGAAATCACACGGCCCCCTTTATTGCATTCCAGTTCTCTGACTCCCAATCAGCACCTAGGTCCAGTACAGTGAGAGGTTATTTAAAAACTCTGCTCATATACAAAATGTTTTTCTGACCCCCAAAAGGTCAGCCACATTACAAGATCACTATAGGTTTGGATCTTACCCAAAAGACCACACTGCCAGCCAATCCTTTAGCATGGAAAGACAAGACAGGACACGACACAAAAAAAGTTGTTAAATGGGAAAGCAGTGAGATGCATTCCAAAAACTATATATCAGGTTATTAGCAGTATTGTTGAGCTGCTGGCTTGAAAGTCCGTCTGGAACACATCCACAAGCTCGATGGGTCTTTCAGTCCTTTGTTCCAGGCTTCAATTTGTAGAGAAGTTGCTCCAGAGGTAGGAAGAGGGATTGAAGACAAAATGGAGATGATGCAGCTGCCCTTTATATTCCTTTTGCCATGTGGCTTGTACTACCTGTGTCCCAAACACAAGCTTCACAGCACAGGGCATGGAAAAGCCTCGGAAGTCTCAGCACACAGACATACCCCTGCATGTCTTGCTGACTCAATAGGTTTATGCCCTTGATCAGGGATGGGCAAATTACGGCCCACGGGCCACATCCAGCCGACAGGACCGTCCTGCCCAGTGCCTGAGCTCCTGGCTGGGGAGACTAGCCCCTCCCCCGCAGCCACACCACCGTGCGGGCAGTGCTCCTGCGGGGCGGGGCTGTGCGCTCCTGCAGGGCAGTGTGTCTGGCTCTGCGTGGTCCACGTGGCTGCCAGACACGCTGCTCTGAGCAGCATGGTAAGGAGGTGGGGGCGTTGGATAAGGGGCAGGGAGTCCCAGGGGGCAGTCAGGGGACAGTTGGATGGGGCGGAGGTTCTGGGAGGACGGGGGCTGGATAGGTGTGGGAGTCCCAAGGGTCTGTCAGTGGGCAGGGGGGTGGATAGAGGTCAGGGCAGTCAAGGGACAGGTAGCAGCGGGGTTGGGTAGCGGGTGGGGTCCTGGATATGAACCCATATCCACACCCCCACCCCCGACAGACCCTGGGACTCCTACGCCTATCCAACCTCCCAGTTCCCCATCCCCTGACCGCCCGCCCAATCGTCCCCTGCTCCCTGTCCCCTGACTGCCCCCCAGGGCTCTCTGCCCCTTATCCAACCCCCTGGCCCTGGCCCCCTTACCACAGCCACGCGGCCTGCTGCAGCTAGACACGGGGTCCCTCAGGAGCGCACAGACCAGCCCCCTTACCATGCCACTCAGAACAGTAGGAGCTCGCAGCCCCACCGCTGCAGCACTGCCCAGGAGCGGTGGGCCAGAGCGCTGGTGGCGCGGCATGTTGAGGCTGTAGGGGGACAGCGGGGGCGAGGGGACAACAGGGGAGAGGAGGGGAGGAGAGGGGATGGGGGAGCCTCCCCGGCCGGGAGCTCAGGGGCTGGATGTGGCCTGCGGGCCGTAGTTTACCCACCCCTGACTTACACGTTAGTTTGTAAAAAGAACAGGAGTACTTGTGGCACCTTAGAGACTAACAAATTTATTTGTGTTTTATCTGCATTTCTTTTGTAAACAATTCTGACTTTTATGCCTCGTTACCTGTAGTCACTTAAAATCTTTTTTTTGGTAATTAACAATCTTGTTTTATTGTTTTATCCAACTAGTGTGTTTGGATTAAAGTGTGTTGGAAACTGCATTTGGGATGTAGCGGGGTGGACGTCCGCTCCTGCTCCGAAGGGTTAAAAACAGCCCTGGGAGGGGGCTGTGGCTGGAGAAAGCAGCTTTTAGGCTGGGCTGCTTGGGGGAAGTGGTTGCAGCTGGGGCCACGCCCCAAACAGACTCAGCTGGCCTATAAAGGCAGAGAAGCCAGGGGCAGATAGAGTCTCTCTCTGTTTGTAGAGGGAGATGGACCTGGCTGCAGGGAGCTGGACACAGGGTACCTGAGTGCAGCAGGGCTGGGGAAAGGCAGAGGAGCTGGGGA
Organism: Mauremys reevesii; assembly: GCF_016161935.1. Taxonomy (NCBI): domain Eukaryota; kingdom Metazoa; phylum Chordata; order Testudines; family Geoemydidae; genus Mauremys; species Mauremys reevesii. Next base: position 23,786,489 of record NC_052634.1, on the reverse strand, counting down.
GCTCCAGCCTGGAAAGCCCCAGGCTGTGGCCTAGCAGAAGGCAATAGGTACTGGGGGGCTGCAGAGGGCAGCCCAGTGGTAGGCAAAGGCAGCGGCTCCAAACCCTCCTTGCCAGTGATGAGTGGCTGATACTGCAGCCTGCCCCAGGGTGTGGGGCTAGACGATGACTGGCCTTATACTGAGCCAAGGTGGGAATAGTGGGTGGGAGTTCCCTGGGGAGGGGAGACCCTAAGACTGAGGGGTTACTGCCAGAGGGCAGCACCCCAGGTAAAAGGGGCACCAGGTCCAGGGAGGGACACGGGGGGCCAGAGGACAGGCAGATCACCGGCCTGCAGAGGGTGCGCTGGAGCTGGAATGAGCTAATTCCCAGAAGTCACCAGCAGGGGGTGCCGCAGGGGTGAGTCCCCTCATCTACATGGGATAACAAGGCTGGTGCATGTCAGTTTCCGCTGATGAAATGACAGACTTCATATGAGCTTGCCTTGTTCAGTAGTGTGCTGGACAGGGAAAGATGCACATTTCTGGGGGAAGTCTGGGAACAGAGACTTTTCTGGGGTTTTCCTGTGCTGCACTGTAACTCCTGAGTCGCTGACTAGCAGCACTAAATACTGTGTAGCTGGGAGCGAGTTACATGCTGGAGACTGTGTGTTACCTGCCCAGGAGCGGCTGCTCTCACAGTAAATCAGTGTAAAAGTCACCCCAGCTTGGGAAACTGAGGGGACACAGCTGTTCAACACTCCAGATTGCACTGTGGCTAATGTCACAGACACTCAATTTCAAAGAGGCTCCTAAAACACAGAGAAAGTAAATCCATGTCCCAGAAATCCAAGAGTCCAGACAGAGGGCAAATCTCTCTGCCACTGCTTCTTGCTGACGGAGAGGTCCAGAGACAATGAGAGAGTCCTGGGGAAGCTGGGAACAGTAACCATGGGCTGGTGGGGTTCAGTGGAGAAAGGGAACAGGAAGGGCAGGGATAGTACTGAATGCAGGATCTCAGCAGTACTAGATGTCAGGACAGCACAGAGTGCAGCCCATTGGAAAACATAATCCCAACTAGACATATAAAATGATGAGGTCTAAATTAGCTGTTTCCACTCAAGAGAGAGAACTTGGAGTCATGGATAGTTCTCCGAAAACATCCACTCAATGTGCAGCAGCAGCAGTCAAAAAATGAACGGAATGTTGGGAATCATTAAGCAAGGGATAGAAAAGGCAGAAAATATCATATTGCCTGTAGGTAAATCTATGGTGCACCCACATCTCGAATACGGCTGTAGGAGCTGGATTTTATAATGTACTTTGAAAATTAATGTATGATTTGATTTCATCCTATCAGCCACCATGTGTGAATAGCAGAAAGGAATGACAGACCAGAACAATCCTTCTGACTGATTATGGTCACTTTTTGTTTTAGGATAAGTTACACTGTCTACTATGGTTTCCTCTATGTATTACAAATTAGGCACTCTAGTTAAATATACATGTTTTTGTTTTAAGGTTTAGTAAGTAAGAGACAGGATTCTCGATTGTGTCTATGTTAAGTAGATTAGAGAAACATTGAAGGCAAGGTTTCATTTGCAATGCCTTTTTGCTCGATATAAAATACTACTGTTTGTATTCTCAGTGGGTTTGTGTGAATGAGGATGTATGCATCAGGAAAAGAGAAGGTGTAAAGGCCATTGTTATAGCCAGAGTCAAGGAAGAAGGAGTCAAGAGACTTAAAGGACATTAAAGAATCATCGACGCGCATCCATAATGAAGGGCAGATTGATGACCCTGAGGTAAAGGCTGGCACCCCTGAGGACAATTGATTAAATCAGAACAAAGGACAGGCTGACACTCTCAGAGGTGCACTGGAATGTTTACACCAGTTAAGAAGTAACCGATCACAAACTGATAAGTGTGTGTGTGTGTGTGTGCAAGTGATATGCTAACGGTTGTATTCTCAATAAATGCTGTGTATTTACCTTCCTCTATAAAGATCCCGTGTGCTTTGTAGGAGCATAACGCTGCATGCAGATGTGGTTGCCCCATCTCAAAGAAGTTTACTTATGCAAACAGGAGATATTTGACACTGTGCAATATTGTTCCTGTGTTCTGCAGCAGGGGAGGGTCTGTGGCAGTGTGTGAGTCACTGGCATATTGGGGTGATGCAGAGACAAGACAGTGTAGAGGTGGCATTGTGGGGCTGGCATGAACCGTATCTCTTCATTTCCCCTTGCAAGAACTGAGGGGACAGGAATCCTTACCCAGCGAGGTCACATTCTCATAGTTCTCCTGCATGACGTCTCTGTAGAGGGCTCTCTGAGCAGAGTCCAGCAGAGCCCACTCTTCCCTGGTGAAATACACAGCCACCTCCTCGAAGGTCACTGGCCCCTGAAAGAGCAAGGGTCCAATACTCAGTACCTGATGTCCCACTCCCACTATTCGTGGGGGAGAGGAGCCAATCAAATGCAAGCTCTGGGTGGATCACAGTCAGAGTCCCACCTCCACCCCACTCAGAGCATCCTGGAAACACCAGGTTAAGGGGATGAAGCAAGAGCCCCTTTTCTCTCCCAGCAGATCCATCACACACCTACTAGCCACAGACCGATACAGGAGATGGAGCCCCTAGCAGGGACCAGGGAAAGCTCCCTGGTAGGAAGCCCAACACCCTCCTCATTGTGAGGAGCTGGATATGAAGAGAGGGGAATCTCCCCTAACCCTCACTGATGGGTGCCCCTTTCCTATCTCACAGCAACCGCTGGTCAGTCAGGTCAGGCTCCAGCACTGGGAGTCTGGTCAGTTTTCCTAGCCCCATGTAGGAGGGTTATTTTCTGTTTCACAAATTGGGGTATTTCCACCTCCTAATCTCATGGGTCTGTTCCTAGAATCTAGGCCACTTACTAAACTCCCCCCAGCAGGAATGTCACAAGCTGTCCTCCTCCCTTGCCCACCTTGTGCATTTCCTGCCCTGCTCCAAACCAGACTGTGCAAATATTTTTTTCTTTCTTTTTTATAGTTGGAGATGTACCAATCTCCTAGAACTGGAAGGGACCTTAAAAGGTCATTGAGTCCAGCCCCCTGCCTTCACTAGGAGGACCAATTTTTGCCCCAGATCCCTAAGTGGCCCCCCTCAAGGATTGAACTTACAATCTGGGGTTTAGCAGGCCAATGCTCAAACCTCCCCCCTCAATCAACTCTTCCCATCTCCAGTGTATTTGCTGTCCCTCTCCCTCCTGCAGGAACCCACCAGCAACCCCCCGATAATCCCTACCTGAACAGCCTCCTCTGCAGCCATTTCTCTCCCCTGTCCCATGGCAGGATGGGATGAGCTGGAGTGAAACACGGACGTCATTCTGGAGCCTGGGAAGGTGAGAAGGGCAGTTGTGGGGGTTACAGAACAGGCTTTAGTTAATGTCACAGGACGATTCCCACAGGCCCTTTCCCTGCAGACAGACATCCTAGATTCTGCCATCCTGGGAAAATGCTCAATCTCTTTATTACAGTGTGGAGCTGGCCCCTCCTGCCAGGCTAAGCCCACAGAGAGATTTTTAACCTCCCTTCTCCGTCCCTCCATCTCATAACAAAGTATCTGAACACAAGGCTAGAAAAGAGCAGAACCCAAGGAGTCACTGTGGGGGATTTCCCTCGGACACTGACCCCCCGGCAGTCACACCCCAGCAGGGGGAATATGGAGTCAAGAACCAGCTTTTCCTCTGTCTGATCCTTTTCTTGATCACTGGAAAGTGGTTCTGCCCAGGGATGCTGCAATACATGTGTCTGGGTGCACTAGAGAGCTGGAAATCTCTCCCCACATTCATTTCTCCCACTGCCCCTTTCAGTCTCTCCTTCCCCTGTCCTCTCTCCCTCCCCCTCTGGCTGGGACAGTCCCATTCCTGGGGGCTTTGCTCTCCCATGGCTGGATTTGCTCCTGGCAATTGCTACTGGGAGGAGAGGCTGTTTGTGTAGAGTCACTTTCTTGCTAGTCCCCAGCGCTTTCTCAGAGGTCTTTCAGTGACCTGGAGTCTGTGGTAGAATTTGCATTAACAGGGCCCAGGACTGCCCCAAGGGGCTAGGACCAGCTGCAGAAAGTCATCCCCTGGGCCGGGCAGGGAAGAAGCTTTAATTAAGGTCACATCCCAGCACAGAGTCCCACTGGGGGAGCAGGAGCTGCTAAGCCTGGTCTCCCAGATCACAATTGAGGCTGCAGCGTCTGACCCAGGAAGCTGAACCCCAATATCCCGGGCAGAGAGAGACAGAGCGTTTGAGCAGCTTCCCTCCTTTAGCTCTCTGGGGAGAGCAGCTAATGAGAGCCCCTCCTCACAGGGAGAATTGCTGATCTCATTTGCCCCACTGTCCATCCAGAGTCACTCCTTGTCTTTCCATGCAGTGACTCTGGATTAACAATGGTCTCAATGAAACCAGATTTCAGAAAGAAGGAGTCCAGAACGCTGTGGAAGAGACCATTGTGTGGCATTTCTAGCCCCCTTCCCACCTGCCTCACACGCCGGCTCTAGAACAAGGACTGGGAGCTTGAATATTCCCTACGGGACCGGAAGTTCCTGCAGTTTTCAAGAGCAGAAAAAAGCAAAATCTGTGATTTCACCTGACAGTGTTTGGTAAGTGGATAGAAAGTTACCAGGGTGAGTGGGCCTGGCTGGGGGCTGCCTGGCCGCGCTTGGAGCCAGGATGTGGCACAAACTGATCCGGGAGCAGGATCAGGGTTAGCAGCAGCCCCCAGACACCCCCCAGTACCCAGACCCCACAGCCGGGGCCCCAGACACCCCCACAGCCCCAGCCAGGGTCCTGCCAGATCTTCCCTGGCCCCCAGTCCCCAGAGCCCCTGGCCAGGGCCCCAGACACCCCCAGAGCCCCACCAGCCCCAGGGAGAGCTGGACACTGGCGAAGGGGAGAGAAAATGGGGCACAATCGGGGGGGGGGCAGGGAACTTCTCAGGGGTTGGGGGAGGGGGGGTCACCCTGGGGGCTGCTCGCGGCTCTAGGGAGAAAGGGGGCGTTGGGGTCCCCACGGGGGGGCGGCGGTAAATCCGAGGGGGTCTCAGCCCCCCCCTTTCTCTCCCCGCTCCCCGGGGGTCACCGGCTCCTCCCCCCCCCGGCCATGTCCGGGCTGCACCGACACTTCCCCCCCCCGCCCCCTTCCCAGCCCCCCCCGGGATCCTCCCGTCCGGCCCCGCCCCCGGGCTCGCGCCGGGACCTGGAGGCTGCAGCTCCGCAGCGGGGGCGGGGCCAGGCCGGGCATGGGGGGGGTTAATGAAGGTCTCTCCCGCCACGATCTGCGCATGCCCAGAGCCCCAGCGGCACAAACCTTCTCCGGCCCGGGAGAGGCTCCAACGGCCCCGCACGAGCCAGGCAGAACCGCAGCGCCCCGCACCCGTTCGCCCTCCGGCTCCGCCTCCCTCGACGACGTCACTTCCGCTCCACGGAGCGTCCGGAACTACATCTCCCAGCCTGCCTCGGGGGCGCGTCCGGCCTCTCCAGCCCAGGTGAGGGAGGGGTCAGCAGCTGGAACTGCGCATGCTCCGTGCGAGCCCCGCTGGGGGCGGGAGAACAAAGCTGCTGCTGCCGCCTCCGTGTGAGCCGGTGAGTGAGAGACCCGGGGGGGGGCGGGCACGTGACTCTGCCCCGGGGAACCTGGGAGAAGCCGCGGAGCCGGGAGTTGCAGCAGGATCGGCCCCGCTGGGAGGGGAGGAGCCGGAGTTGCGGGGGGAAGGTCGGTGGGACGCGGGGGGGGGGGGGGGTTGAACTGTCTCTGGGCAGCCCGGAAATTCCCGGGGGGGGGGGGCGGGGGGTTAATTGGCGCCTGTCCCGGTTGGGGCCGCGCGCCCCCGGCACAGAGTCTCTCCGGTTCTGCCCCGTTTCTCTCTCGGGGTCTCGCTCGGGCTGTAACATCCGGGGAGATTCGCCCCCCCCCCGATCCGCTCTCTCGGCTCCCCATGGCAAAGGGTCTCTGTGAGGGGTCGATTCCCGCAGTGCGAAGCTGTGGCCACCTCTGGGGTGGATCCATGGTGGCCGGTATTAGCTAGTGACGGGCCATGGACCCTTCTTGCCCTTCCGTTCTCCTGTTAAAGCAGCACCGCCCAGGGATCCCTCTGCCCGTGTGACTGGCCAGCAGGGGGCAGTGATAACTTTCTATCCACTTAGCAGACACAGTGAGGTAACTGTTGCTGGGGTAGGGGGTGGGGTGTCTGTGTGGGGAGATTGGAGCTGGAGCTGAAGGGACATTGTGGGAGGGGGAGGCCTCTGGGTGACTGGGCAGGGGGTGCCCTAGTCAGGCTGGTGGGTTCTGGAGGTTTGGGGTTTCGGGGGGTGGTTCTGATGTGCCCAGCCCTGAGGCTTTGGGTCCTGGAGGTGGGTATCGCTGGGAGCCTGTTGGCTGCAGAACAGCAGAGGTGGGTGTCTCTTGGGGAGGCGGGACGGGGGGTTAGAGGGAGCCTGATGCTGTGCCAGGGGCTCTGTGGGGGCTTCCCCCGCTGGCTCCTGGGATAGTTGCCATGCTCAGGGGACAGAGCTGGGGCTGGGGGGGATCCCTGGCACTAGATCAGGAGATGCCAGGCAAGCAGAGTGAGGGGTCCCACTGTAAAGCATCAGGGGGTCCCAGACACATGGCATGGCAGATCCTGCTGGGCGGGGTTGCTCCTAGGCAGACAGTGAGGACTGAGTTCCCAGTGGAGGTTCCCTTGGGGGCGGGGGGTGTCCCTGGCTGCTGGGGGCTCTTGGTGGGGGAAACTCTTTGGGATTCCCAACCTGGCAGCCATGGTCTGGTGGGGATTCCCTGCCCGGTGGGGCTTTGAGGGGTATCTGGGGCCCCTGGCCAGGGACTCCGGGGGGCTGCATCCCAGATGGGGCCCTGTTTGGGGTCTGTCTGGAGCCCCTGGCTGGGGGCTCTGGGAACTGCTGCTAACCATGATCCTTCTCTCTGATCAACTTGTGCCAGAGCCCTGGCTCCAGACACTGCCGGGCATTCCCTAGTCACATGCCCCATCACTGTGATAACTTTCTGTCCACTTATCAGACACTGTTAGTGTGAAATCACAGATTTTGCTTTTTTCCTCTTTTGAAAACTGCAGGAACTTCATTTCTGATTGGTGCCCCCAGTCCTTGTCCTAGATCTGGGGGGTGAGGCAGGTGGGAAGGGGGCTACAAATGCCACAGAATGGTCTCTTCCACAGCGTTCTGGACTCCTTCTTCCTGAAATCTGGTTTCATTGAGACCATTGTTAATCCAGAGTCACTGCATGGAAAGACAAGGAGTGACTCTGGATGGACAGTGGGACAAATGAGATCAGCAATTCTCCCTGTGAGGAGGGGCTCTGATTAGCTGCTCTCCCCAGAGAGCTAAAGGAGGGAAGCTGCTCAAACGCTCTGTCCCTCTCTGCTCAGGATATTGGGGTTCAGCTTCCTGGGGCAGTCGCTGCAGCCTCCATTGTGATCTGGGAGACCAGGCTTAGCAGCTGCTGCTCCCCCAGCGGGGTTCTGTGCTGGGATGTGACCTTAATTAAAGCTGCTTCTCTGCCTGGCCCAGGGGATGACTTTCTCCAGCTAGTACCAGCCCCCCTAGGGTAGCCCTGTTAGTACTAAGTTCTCAGCCAAACATTCCAAGTAACTGAAGGAAACGAAGGGAAAATGCTGGGGTCTGGCCTTAAAATGACTCTACACAAATAGCCCCCCCCCCCCCCTTCCCCAGGTCATTTCTTCTCCCGTTAGCAATTGCAGGAGCAAATCCAGCCATGGGGGAGCAAACTACCCAGGAATGGGACTTTCCTATCCGATGGGCAAGGAGAGGGAACAGGGAAAAGGAGAGAGAAGGAAAAAGAGAGCCTGAAAGAGGCCGTGGGAGAGGAGAGTTTGGAGAGAGTTTTCCAGATCTGTTATCTGCCCAGACAGATGTATTACTGCACCCTGGGTAGAGTCACTTTCCTGTTGAAAAGACGAGGATCAGACAGAGGAAAAGCCAGTTCCTGACTCCATATCCCTCCTGCTGGGGTGTGGCTGCTGTGGGGTCAGTGTCCGAGGAATCCCCACAGTGACTCCTTGGGTTCTGCTCTTTTCTAGCCTTGTGTTCAGAGACTTTGTTACGGGATGGAGGGACGGAGAAGGGAGGTTAAAAATGTCTGTGTGGGCTTAGCCTGGCAGGAGGGCCAGGTCTACACTGTAATAAAGAGATTGAGCATTTCCCAGCATGGCAGAATCTAGGATGTCCGTCTGCAGGAAAGGGCCTGGGGAATCGTGATGTGAAATTAACTAAAGCCTGTTCTGTAACCCCCACAGCCCTTCTCACCCTCCCAGGCTGCAGAATGACGTCCATGTTTCATTCCAGCTCATCCCATCCTCCCGTGGGACAGGGGAGAGAAATGGCTGCAGAGGAGCCTGTTGAGGTAGGGATTGTCTGGGGGTTGCTGGTGGGTTCCTGCAGGAGGGAGAGGGACAGCAAATACACCGGAGATGGGAAGGTTTGCACAGTCTGGTTTGGAGGTTGGAGCGGGGCAGGAAATGCATAAGGTGGGAAAGGGAGGAGGACAGAGTGTGGCAAACCTGCTGGGAGTTGTTTAATAAGGAGCCTAGATTCTAGGAACAGACCCATAAGGTTCGGAGGTGGAAATGCCCTAATTGGTTAAACAGAAAATAACCCACCTACACGGAGCTAGGAAAACTGACCAGACTCCCAGTGCTGGAGCCTGACCCGACTAACCAGCGGCTGCTGTGAGATATGAAGGGGGCACCCACCAGTCAGGCTTAGGGGAGATTCCCCTCCCGTCATATTCAGCTCTTCACAATGGGGAGGGTGTTGGGCTTCCTACCAGGGAACTCTTCTTGGACCCGGCTAGGGGCTCCATCTCCTGTATTGGTCTGTGGCTAGTAGGTGTGTGATGGATCTGCTGGGAGAGATAAGGGGCTCTTTCTTCATCCCCCTCACCCTGGTGTTTCCTGGATGCTCTGAGCAGGGTGGGGGTTGGACTCTGTTGACTGCAGTCCATCCAGAGCTTCCCTTTGATGGGCTCCTCTGCCCCACAAATAGTGGGGCTGTGAGTGGGGCAGCAGGTACTGAGTGTTGGACTCTTGCTCTTTCAGAGGCCAGTGACTTATGAGGAGGTGGCTGTTATTTCACCAGGGAAGAGTGGGCTCTGCTGGACCCTGCTCAGACAGCCCTCTGCAGAGACGTCATGCAGGAGAACTATGAGAACGTGACCTTGCTGGGTAAGGATTCCAATCTCCTTCCTCCTTGGTAGGGAAATTAAGAGATAAGGTTCATGCCAGCCCCGCAATGCTACCTCTGCTCCGGCCTGTTTCAGCATCACCCCAATATGCCACAGAGGACCCTCCCCTCCCCCCCACTGCAGAACACTTTGGGAACAGAGCACAGGAGCAGTATTGCACAGTGTCAAATAGCTCGTGTTTGCTCAAGTGAAACTGGGGGTTAGGTCCGGCATAATGAACAGAAGGTTCCTACCCCTGCCCTTCTCTACAAACACTGAGCCTACTCCCCCCAAACCAGAATGTGCTTGGGGTGTGAGAGGCAGGCTGCTGGAGTCAGAGCTGCTGGTCCAGGGTTACTTATCACACAGACACTCGGGGTACGGCTACACTTGCAGCTGTACAGCGCTGGGAGTTAAACCTGCCTTCGTACAGCTGAGTAGGGAAAGCGCTGCAGTCTGTCCACACGGACAGCTGACAGCACACTGGTGTGGCCACATTTGCAGCGGCATTGGGAGCGGTGCATTATGGGCAGCTATCCCAGCATTCAAGTGGCTGCAATGTGCTTTTCAAAAGGGGGGTGGGTGGAGTGTGAGAGGGAGCGTGGTGGGAGAGAGAGTGGGGTTTTGGACTGCTGAGAGTGTCAGCACCCTGCCTTGCAAGTTCCGACCCCCTCCCTCCTCCGCCCCTCTCTCACTGAAAGCAAACAGCAGCTGTTTGTTTTTTTCCTCACAGACCAGATAAGCAGCTTCCCTCCTCCCCCGCGCTGCCTGTCTCTTCAAGCAAGCATTAGCTGTGGGTGTTCCAAAGGGAGCCCCCCTGCCTCCCTCTACTCATTCACAGCAAACAGGAGCTGTGTTTGGTTTTTTGACAAGCAGCTCCCGGAGCCCGGAGTTCACAACAAAACAAAGAGAGGCATCACAACAAAACAAGGAGAGGAACCTTCACTTAAAAGGATTATGGGGAGTTTCTGGAGGTCAATCACTGCGTAATAAGGTTACTCCCTGTTTACACTGGAGCGGCAGCATCTCAGCCACTCCGCAGCAGCTGTTATTCCTCTCGGGGAGGCGGAGTACCTGCAGCGCTGTAGCCACGGAGATGCAGCGCTGCATGTGCCTTGCCAGTGTGGACGGAGAGTGAGTTACAGCGCTGTGGGCGGCTTTATTGCACTATGACTCGCAAGTGTAGCCAAGGCCTGAGTGCCCGTTCTCAAGAAACTGACCAAACGCTTCACTGAGGCTACTTAGGATGAAACACATTGAGATACAAGTGCATGGCCAATATTCATAACTTCAAATACAAAATGATACACACATACAGGCAGCATAATCATAACCAGCAAACTACAACCTTTCCGTAGACACCCACTGGGCCTCCCTGTACAAGACCTGGTGCAGCCATAGGCCCCTGGTTGCAGCGGTGATCTATACGGTCACAGTTCATGTCAGTAACATCACAGTGGGCACGTCGAAGGGGGCTGGTCTGGAAGCGGGAGGGGGTAGGAAAGCCACAAGGTGGAGGAAGGGAGGGGGACAGGGTGTGATAAATCTGCCGAGATTTGTTTACTGTGGTGCCTAGATCCCAGCACCAGCCCCCTATGGTTTGTGGGTGGGAATTCCCTAATTAGTCAAGCAGGAAACACCCCCCCCCCCATGGGGCTAGGGAAACTTACCAGACTTCAGTACTGGAGCCTGAACCTACTAGCCAGAGGCAGCTGTGAGATCTAAAGGGGCACCCACCAGTGAGGCCAGGGGAGACACCCCATCCCCTCCCATCCGGCTGCTGGCAATGAGGAGGGTGTTGCCATTCACACCAGGGAGCTGTCCCTGGACCCTGCTGCGGGCTCCATCTCCTGTCCCAGCCTCTGGCTAGTAGGTGAGTGAGGAATGGGAAGACTCCTGCCCCCTCTCTCTGCTGGGAGGAGTGGGGGTGCTCTTTGTCTTCCCTCCCCTTGATGCTTCCTGGCTGCTGTCCTGTGATGGGGTGTGGGTGGAACTATGCTGCCAGCCTGCCTCCCACAGCTTCCAAGTGATTGGCCCCTTCCCTGTGAGCAGTGGGGTTGTCAGTAGGCAGCAGGTACTGAGTGAGGGGCTCTTGCTCTTTCAGGGGCCAATGGCCTTCGAGGAGGTGGCTGTGTATTTCACCGAAGAAGAGTGGGCTCTGCTGGACCCCGCTCAGAGAGCCGTCCACAGAGATGTCATGAAGGAGAACTATGAGAACGTGACCTCGCTGGGTAAGGATTCCTGTCCCCTCGGTTATTAGAAGGAGAAGGAAGAGTTGAGGTTCACAAGACCCCACAATGCGACCTCTACTCTGCCCTGTTTCAGTAACACTCCAACAGGCCAATGAGACATACTAGCACTTTGCCCCCCCCCGCCACACAACACTCAGGAACAGGATAACACAAAGCCCAACACCTTCTCTTTGCTAAGGCAAAACTTGGTTAAGTCCAGTGCAGGGAACAGAAGCTACCTACGCTTGGCCTGCACTCAAACACTGAGTCTGCTGCTCACTATCCATCTCAGACTTTCCTAATGTCACCACCCCTCTACCCTCGCACTCAGGATTCCTTCACTTACCCCTATTGAGTATTGAAGGCCATTAGCACATATGCCACCAGAATGCTGACAACCCTCGTGACAAGAACACACCCTTGTGCACCTTCATTGACACAACCTACAACACTAAGCACTGACATGAGGAATACCTGTTCCTTCGAGATTCACACGCACCTCTCTTCTTATCACAGTCCCAGCTCTGCCAAGTTGCTCCAACTGTTCCCTCCACTGTTCATGTAAAACTACAGCTGACCTTAACACAAATAATGGCATGTTCTTAGTCTTCCTTCTATTGATCATTGATCAGTACATTTTAAGGCCAGGAGATACTATTAGGTCATCTAGTCTGACCTTCCATATAATACAAGCCATACACTTTCATCCAGTTACCATTGTAGTGAGCTGAATAGCTTGTGTTTTGATGAAAATATCTTCCAGAAAGGCATCCAGTGTTGAGTTGCAGACTTCAAGAGATGGAAGTGCCAAATTTTCCCTGGTTAGTTGGTAAACCGTTGCTCCACCCTTACTGACCTATTCCCAGTGACATTTGCTAGCCCCAAGGTTAGGGAATAGGGGCAGAGCTAAGCTTCCTTTTGCAGGTGTGGTGGGTAGTTCTTCATTTACTGGTTCTCAGATGTTTAACTTTCACCACTCTCCACATACTGGAAGGGCAGAGGCAGCACTAGGCAACCTTAACTGTGCTTTAATGTAGTTTATAGAATCATAGAACTGGAAGGGACCTAGAGAGGTCACCTAGTCCAGTCCCCTACACTCATGGCAGGACTAAGTATTATCTAGACCAGGGGTGGCCAACCTGTGGCTCCGGAGCCACATGCGGCTCTTCAGAAGTTAATATGCGGCTCCTTGTCTAGGCACCGACTCTGGGGCTGGAGCTACAGGTGCCAACTTTCCAATGTGCTGGGGGTGCTCACTGCTCAACCCCTGGCTCTGCTACAGGCCCTGCACCCACTCCACTCCTTCCTGCCCCCTCCCCTGAGCCTGCCATGCCCTTTCTCCTCCTCCTGCCCCCCAGAGCCTCCTGCATGCCACAAAACAGCTGATTAGGAGGTGTGGGGAGGGAGGGGGAGGCACTGATCCGTTGGTGGGAGGTGCTGGGAGCTTGGGGGAGGAAGCTTATGGGGGTGCTGCTGATGTATTGCTGTGGCTCTTTGGCAATGTACATTGGTAAATTCTGGCCCCTTCTCAGGCTGGTTTAACTGCAATGAATTGACAGCCCTACTTCCTATCCATTCTGACTAACTCCTGGCAGTAGCTCCCTCCCTGCACTTCCTTCTGCCTGAGTATTTGGGTGGGAACTAGCTGAAGAATTCATCTCTTCCTCTCTCTCCTTTGGGGAAGAGTTTGGGGAACTTCAGTCCCTGATTTTTTTTTTTTCATCTCTAGCTGTTATTCCACTTTGTTCTCCCCTTTCCATTCCTGTTTGTGATGGTTTTTCTTTCTGCGTCCCAGCAGGTGCTGGACTGGGGAGTGAGACCATGGAGCAGAATTCTCAACAGGAAGATGATGAGGAAGTGGAACCACGTGGCACATTATTGCAAATATGCAAAGGGAGTGTGTCCAGGAGTTGTGATCAGGGAAAAGCCTGTGAGAGTCAGCACATTCCAGAGAGGTGGCAGGGAAACCAGGCAATGCAGAAGGTTGGTTATTCTGTTTATTATCGGAGAACTTCGACTTCTCAAGGAAACCACGGCCCAGCAGAGAATCCCCACGGGAGAGAGAAATAACACGTGTGTTGAGTGGGGGGCCTGGTCTACCCTATGAGTTTTTATCAAATTTAGCAGCGTTAAATCGCATTAACCTTGCACCTGTCCACACAACGAAGCCCTTTGTATCGATATAAAGGACTCTTAATTTCGATATCTGTACTCCTCCCCAACGAGGGGAGTAGTGCTGAAATCGATATTGCCATTTTGGATTAGGGTTAGTGTGGCTGCAATTCAACGGTATTGGCCTCCGGGCGCTATCCCACAGTGCACCATTGTGACTGCTCTGGACAGCAATCTGATCTCGGATGCACTGGCCAGGTAGACAGGAAAAGGCCCGCGAACTTTTGAATTTCATTTCCTGTTTGCCCAGCGTGGAGCGCCGATCAGCACAGGTGACCATGCAGTCCCAGAATGAAAAAAAAGCTCCAGCATGGACCGTACGGGAGACACTAAAGCTGATCTCTGTATGGGGAGATGAATCAGTTTTATCAGAACTCCGTTCCAAAAGACAAAATTTTGGAAAAATCTCCAAGGCTATGATAGACAGAGGCCACAACAGGGACTCAACACAGTGCTGCGTGAAACTTAAGGAGCTGAGGCAGCGTAACGGAAAGCCAAAGAATCAAATGGACACTCACGGAGGGGGACTGAGGACTCTAGCTATCCCACAGTTCCTGCACTCTCCGAAAACCATTTGCATTCTTGGCTGAGCTCCCAAAGACTGAAGGGTCAAAACATTGTAATGGGTGGTTCAGGGTATATGTCGTCAGCCACCCCCACCCCGGTGAAAGCAAAGGGAAAAAATAGTTTCGCCTTTTTCAATGTCACCTTATGTCTACTGGATGCTGCTGGCACATGTGGTGCTGCAGCGCTACACAGCAGCATCGCCTTCCCTTCCCAATGACAGGCGGTGCAATATGACTGGTATCCGTCGTCATCATGCCATGAGTGCTCCTGGCTGGCCTCGCTGAGGTTGGCCGGGCGCCTGGGCAAAACTGGGAATGACTCCCGGTCATTCCGTTCTTTAACTTTGTCTAATTGAGATTCAGTCCTGCCTACCTTCATGCCTTCCAGCTTCCATACTGGGCACACCACACAATCCATTGTCTACAGTCAAGCACTGAGGTACAAATGCATCTGCTCCAACCCCTCAGACAGAGACCAACACCTACAAGATCTCCACCAAGCATTCTCAAAACTACGATACCCGCATGAGGAAATAAGGAAACAGATCAACAGAGCCAGACATTTACCCAGAAGCCTCCTACTGCAAGACAAACTCAAAAAAGAAACCAACAGGACTCAGCTGGGGCTGTATGTGATGGCCAGTGAAAACCCCTCCAACCCATCATCAGGGATCTACAACCCATCCCTGGAGAATGATCCCTCACTTTCACAGGCCTTGGGTGGCAGGCCAGTCCTTGCCCACAGACAACCTGCCAACCTGAAGCATATTCTCACCAGTAACGCACACTGCACCATAGTAACTCTAACTCAGGAACCAATCCATGCAACAAACCTCGATGCCAACTCTGCCCACGTATCTACACCAGCGACACCATCACAGGACCTAACCAGATCAGCCACACCATCACCGGTTTATTCACCTGCACGTCCACCAATGTAATATATGCCATTATATGCCAGCAATGCCCCTCTGCTATGTACATCGGCCAAACTGGACAGTCTCTACAGAAAAGGATAAATGGACACAAATCAGATATTAGGAATAGCAATATACAAAAACCTGTAGGAGAACACTTCAACCTCCCTGGCCACACAATAGCAGATCTTAAGGTGGCCATCCTACAGCAAAAAAACGTCAGGACCAGACTTCAAAGAGAAACCGCTGAGCTTCAGTTCAACTGCAAATCTGATACCATCAGCTCAGGATTAAAGAGAGACTGTGACTGGCTAGACAACTACAAAAGCAGTTTCTCCTCCCTTGGTTTTCACACCTCAACTGCTAAAAGAGGGCCTCATCCTCCCTGATTGAGCTAACCTCGTTATCTCTAGCTTCTTGCTTGCAAATATATACCTGCCCCTGGAAATTTCCACTACATGCATCCGGCCAGTGGGTATTCACTGACGAAAGCTCATGCTGCAAAACGTCTGTTAGTCTATAAGGTGCCACAGGACTCTTTGCTGCTTTTACAGATCCAGACTAACACAGCTAATCTCCCCCCCCCACCCCCCTCCCCGCCGCCATTTATCTCTGCTTTAATATCAGGATAGTGAACTCAAGCTAGCCAACTCCATGGCAAATCCTAGTGCAGTCAAGATCCAGGTAAATTTAACCTCCATGTACCTAGTTGAAGTTACTCTTGGTTCCCCCTCCCTGGAGCTGATGGACATTCCTATTGGAGGGACACACACCTCCATGACATGGCACAAAGGAGTGAATGAGAGTGTGGGACTCATCCCAAGGAAAGGTGAGCTGCAAAATTGAAAAGCAAACAATGCAGGTGAGGGACTTGAGAGACCACAGTGATAAATGGTGCCTTAAAGTTCAGTGTGTGGGAATTAGCAAAAGGAAAACAAAATCTAGACAAGATTTTTATGGTCTTTAACTCCCTTGCAGCTTCTCGGATGACAAATAAGGGCTGAGCTCTGACAGAACTGTTTCCCTAGGGCATCCATAGGGTTTCTCCCTTGTGTGGGTCCTCTGATGATTACTAAGGGTTCAGAGCCGAGCAAAGGTTTTTCCGCATTCACAGCATTTATCGGGTCGCTCCCTATGTTGATTCTCTGATGTCTAATACGGTTTGAGCGCCTACTGAACTACAGCTGGGGTGACCATGGGGTCTGAGCCGGGGCAGCAGCAGCAAGGGGGCAATGTGGGGGACTTGTCACTTGGGAAAAATGAAACAGCAAAATCTCTCTCTGTGCTGCAGCAAAAGCCTCTCGTTTATCCCCGAAACCCCCTGCATATAACTCTCCACCCCTACCCTGGCGCTCAGAAACCCACTCACTCCTGTGCACATTTTTAATTTTTCTTGGCTTTGTACAAACAATTTCCTCATCAAAATGATCAAGGACATTTAAAATGTGAAAAACAAAACCAAAGAAACCCCCACCAGGCTCCCCACCCACATGGCTTGGGTCTGACTTTTTTTTTCTGAAATTTTAAGGCAGTAAAACTCTGACTTCTATTGGCCAGATAACAAATGTCATTCTCCCATGCTGCACCTAAGACCTTGTCTACAGAGGTGCAAAGCCACTTTTGGCGATGGAACTCCTCAGTTTCAGTGACATGATAAAACCACTTTGATGGGAGTCATAAGGGTTTTTATGCAAAAGTTTTGTCACCAAAGTGCTAGTGTAGACACTGTGCTTTATTTTAGTGCTCTGGTTGGCCTCTGGAAGGCGTCTCTCAATGCCTATCCTGACCCCTCTAGTCAGCAGTTTCAACTCTGCTGCCCTGCCGGGTAAACACCTTCCGCCCCTCCTTTAAAGGCCCAGGAACTTTTGAAATTCCCTTCCTGTTTGCTCAGCATGGAGTATTCACATCCCATCTTCCCAGCTGACCATTGGGGTTCCATGCAGCAAACGCTATCTTGCTTGGAGCACTGCAGAACTGCTTGATCTGATCAGTATCAGTTGCTCTGACTCCCCCCTGTACCCAGCTACTGGCTCGCAGAACCACCCCAAATCCTCCAGCGGCCACCCTGGCAAGGCCTGGCCTAGCAGGCTGGGCAGTGGGTGTCCAGCTTCCCCCCAGCTTTCTCCACCAGGGACCCACAGCCCCCAAGGTTGCAGGAGGCAACCCTAGCCCTGGGACGGACACACCCGGAATTGCTATGACCCTCTATGCCCAGCTGCTGGCCCATAGAGCTGCCCCCCAGGTGAGGCCTGGCCTGGCCGCCTGGATAGCAAGTGTGCAGCCTCCTCCACAGGGGACCCACAGCCCCCAAAACTACAGGACTGGGGTTGACCTGGTGGCTGAATGGGGACTTAGAAAAATTTCTAGCGCAACCATCAGGGACCGGCCACTCATGCCTAACCGAGCCTGACAGGTGCCGTGTCCAGTGTGAGTGGTCATGAATTATTATAATCCTTACAAGATTCCCATGGAAGGTGGGCGTGGTATATAGTTTGAACAACAAGTCAAGAGAAAGGAAAGTCTGCACATGAAGGACAGAACTTCATGGAACAGTGGTTTTATTTATTCTCTCCCATGCTAACAAAGGTATTAATAATATCTAGGGAATGCAATAGAGCCCTTTGACTAAAAAGCCTGGCAGTTCTTCCTTGTTGGTATTCTGGCATGCCCAGGCTGAAAGGACTTTCGCATTGATCTTCAGCCATTTCCCTCTTGCTCCTAGAGGGAAACCATAGTATTTGACTTCATTGGCCCCAGTCAGTTCTTTAATCTGATTTGTCAATGTTTTAAAATGCCTCGCTTTCTCTGCTCCAGCCCCTCCTCCTCTGCTCAGCTCCTTTCCCGGGCCAGGAGGTCACCTGACCTCTGTCTCCAACACCTTCAGTTGGCACCTTTGCAGAGTGGGGCCCAGGCCATCAGTTGCTAGGAGACAGAGTGCCAGGCATTTAGGTGCAGTGGCCCATTGCTCTGCAGCAATCACACAACCTTAGTCCACCACCTAGATATTAAGAACTTCCTAGGGGACACCGAGGCACTGTAGTGAGGACGGGACAGGAAGTATAAAAGCCTGGCCTCAGCGTTCAGTTGGGAGCAGGCTGCCAGAGAGGGCAGAAGCTGGTGCCCGAGCTGACGCCTGCCCGTGCTCGGTACCTGGAGGAGCACTGGCCCGACCTGCCCCGTGCTCGTCACCCAGAGGAGCCGCCTGAACTTCCCCACATCCGACCTCTCGAGGAGTGGCCTGAACTTCCCCACGCCCGGTATCCTGAGGAACCCATGGCCTGGGACCCACCGGATGACGCCGGTGGAAGACAGGTACCCAATGAGGGGGAGTTTGGAAGTGACCCGGGGGTAGCCGACCCCGGTCAGGCTGCAGATATACCTGAGCCTATGTCAGTGTGTTGCGGCCAGGATCCCCACTGACTGCAGCGGATCCACGCCGCTGCTAGGGCCCCGGGCTGGCACGCAGAGGAGTGGGTGGGCCTGCGTCCCCCTGCCACCCCTCTCACAGGTGGCAGTCTCCCCCACATCTCAACGCTCAGGCGAAAGGGCCTGGGCCTATACACTAAACTGTTTGTCTGCTCAGCCCCTGCACCAGAGGGCCTGAGCTCCACTGACTTTTTGTTGCTCAGCCTTGCAGCTGGAGGCCTGAGCCCGAACTGACTCGGTATTATCGTCATTGCCCCGAAACAAGGGGCCTGACCTGAGTACGTGTGGCGGGCTGGTGTGGCTCCCCTCAGCCCCAGGAGGGTCGAGCCCGGCCCCACATGCACCCCCCCTCCTACAGGCACCAACACAGAATTCAGAGAAAACATTAAGAACATTCTCAGTTTGCCACAACTCTTAATAGATCCGGATGGCAGTGCACTGGAGAAACTATTTAATACTTGATCACAGGAATAATTCCCGATGGCATAAAAACTGCTGTTAGCTGTTGATCCCTAAAACAACAGATTCTGAAGCCTTAAAAGACTTGTGGAATTGGAGACCATTGACTATTGGATCCATTGTGCTTGGCTTATTTCGCGAATAATATCAAATCAACTTATGAAGGCATGCCCATTGAACGCATGACAAAGGGGATTTATTGCCATGTTCGGCTGTTTGGAGAATCTTAAAATTCTCCATATAATACTAAACCAAGCTAAGAAATGCAAAAAATCATTAGGAGTGGTATTTGTTGATATTGCCAAGGTATTTGACACAGTATTGCATGATCATATCATGTGGGTACTGAGAGAAAGGGGCCTGGACAAGCATATGGTGGATATCATCAGTGACTCTTATAAGAATGTCCACACCTATATTGAAGTCGGAAAAGAATCTTTATCATCTATTGCAATAAAAGTTGGCGTTAAGCAAGGAGATCCCATCTCTCCATTATTGTTCAATCTTCCGCTTGACCCTCTAATTACAACGCTAGAGAAGACTCGTATGGGATTCTCCTTTGGGATAAATAAGATAACATCTTTGGCCTTTGCAGACGATTTGGTCTTGCTTAGTGATACCTGGGAGGATATGAATATAAACATTGGGATTTTGGAAACCTTCTGTGGATTAACTGGCCTAAAAATACAAGTTAACAAGTGCTATGGGTTTTTTTGTAAGCCCCACTCACGGCTCACATACTATTAACAATTGTGATGCTTGGAAGATAAATAAAGATAATTTGAACATGATTCTCCCTGGTGAGTCTGAAAAATATCTGGGACTCAAAGTTGACCCATGGACCGGGTTTTCTAATCCTCTACTTTCTGAAAAACTCAACATGTGACTTGAAAGACTTAAAAAAGCTCCATTAAAGCCCTCTCAGAAGTTAACAATGTTAAATGTATACACAGTACCTAGAATCATCTATATGGCTGATCATACTGAGACTAAAAAGTCTTTATCTTCATTGGACAATAACATTAGAAACATGGTGAAACAATGGCTTCATCTTCCAGCGGATACATGTAATGGTTTTATATATGCCAGAACAAGAGATGTGACAAAACTCGCTAGCCTTATTCCTTCAATCCAAGCACGGTGATTGCATAGGATTGCCAACTCGGATGATACAACAATCAAGAATATCACATTAATAAATAATATTGAAGAAGAATACCAAAATCTGTGGAAGATTGCCGGAGGAAAGGAGGACAAAACCCCTAAAATAACAATCCAGTATTCATTGACTATAGATTGCCTCAGCATACATTGGAACGTCTCAATGAATGGGAAAAACCAGCCCCAAGGAAGTTTTCAACGGTATTGGCCTCGGCGCTATCCACAGTGCACCATTGTGACTGCTCTGGACAGCAATCTGATCTCGGATGCACTGGCCAGGTAGACAGAAAAGGCCCGCGAACTTTTGAATTTCATTTCCTGTTTGCCCAGCGTGGAGCGCCGATCAGCACAGGTGACCATGCAGTCCCAGAATGAAAAAAAAGCTCCAGCATGGACCGTACGGGAGACACTAAAGCTGATCTCTGTATGGGAGATGAATCAGTTTTATCAGAACTCCGTTCCAAAAGACAAAATTTTGGAAAAATCTCCAAGGCTATGATAGACAGAGGCCACAACAGGGACTCAACACAGTGCTGCGTGAAACTTAAGGAGCTGAGACGCAGCGTAACGGAAAGCCAAAGAATCAAATGGACACTCACGGAGGGGGGACTGAGGACTCTAGCTATCCCACAGTTCCTGCACTCTCCGAAAACCATTTGCATTCTTGGCTGAGCTCCCAAAGACTGAAGGGTCAAAAACATTGTAATGGGTGGTTCAGGGTATATGTCGTCAGCCACCCCCACCCCCCGGTGAAAGCAAAGGGAAAAAAAATAGTTTCTCGCCTTTTTTCAATGTCACCTTATGTCTACTGGATGCTGCTGGCACATGTGGTGCTGCAGCGCTACACAGCAGCATCGCCTTCCCTTCCCAATGACAGACGGTGCAATATGACTGGTATCCGTCGTCATCATGCCATGAGTGCTCCTGGCTGGCCTCGCTGAGGTTGGCCGGGGGCGCCTGGGCAAAACTGGGAATGACTCCTGGTCATTCCGTTCTTTAAGCTTTGTCTAATGGAGATTCAGTCCTGCCTACCTTCATGCCTTCCAGCTTCCATACTGGGCACACCACACAATCCATTGTCTACAGTCAAGCACTGAGGTACAAATGCATCTGCTCCAACCCCTCAGACAGAGACCAACACCTACAAGATCTCCACCAAGCATTCTCAAAACTACGATACCCGCATGAGGAAATAAGGAAACAGATCAACAGAGCCAGACATTTACCCAGAAGCCTCCTACTGCAAGACAAACTCAAAAAAGAAACCAACAGGACTCAGCTGGGGCTGTATGTGATGGCCAGTGAAAACCCCTCCAACCCATCATCAGGGATCTACAACCCATCCCTGGAGAATGATCCCTCACTTTCACAGGCCTTGGGTGGCAGGCCAGTCCTTGCCCACAGACAACCTGCCAACCTGAAGCATATTCTCACCAGTAACGCACACTGCACCATAGTAACTCTAACTCAGGAACCAATCCATGCAACAAACCTCGATGCCAACTCTGCCCACGTATCTACACCAGCGACACCATCACAGGACCTAACCAGATCAGCCACACCATCACCGGTTTATTCACCTGCACGTCCACCAATGTAATATATGCCATTATATGCCAGCAATGCCCCTCTGCTATGTACATCGGCCAAACTGGACAGTCTCTACAGAAAAGGATAAATGGACACAAATCAGATATTAGGAATAGCAATATACAAAAACCTGTAGGAGAACACTTCAACCTCCCTGGCCACACAATAGCAGATCTTAAGGTGGCCATCCTACAGCAAAAAACGTCAGGACCAGACTTCAAAGAGAAACCGCTGAGCTTCAGTTCAACTGCAAATCTGATACCATCAGCTCAGGATTAAAGAGAGACTGTGACTGGCTAGACAACTACAAAAGCAGTTTCTCCTCCCTTGGTTTTCACACCTCAACTGCTAAAAGAGGGCCTCATCCTCCCTGATTGAGCTAACCTCGTTATCTCTAGCTTCTTGCTTGCAAATATATACCTGCCCCTGGAAATTTCCACTACATGCATCCGACGAAGTGGGTATTCACTGACGAAAGCTCATGCTGCAAAACGTCTGTTAGTCTATAAGGTGCCACAGGACTCTTTGCTGCTTTTACAGATCCAGACTAACACAGCTAATCTCCCCCCCCCGCCCCCCTCCCCGCCGCCATTTATCTCTGCTTTAATATCAGGATAGTGAACTCAAGCTAGCCAACTCCATGGCAAATCCTAGTGCAGTCAAGATCCAGGTAAATTTAACCTCCATGTACCTAGTTGAAGTTACTCTTGGTTCCCCCTCCCTGGAGCTGATGGACATTCCTATTGGAGGGACACACACCTCCATGACATGGCACAAAGGAGTGAATGAGAGTGTGGGACTCATCCCAAGGAAAGGTGAGCTGCAAAATTGAAAAGCAAACAATGCAGGTGAGGGACTTGAGAGACCACAGTGATAAATGGTGCCTTAAAGTTCAGTGTGTGGGAATTAGCAAAAGGAAAACAAAATCTAGACAAGATTTTTATGGTCTTTAACTCCCTTGCAGCTTCTCGGATGACAAATAAGGGCTGAGCTCTGACAGAACTGTTTCCCTAGGGCATCCATAGGGTTTCTCCCTTGTGTGGGTCCTCTGATGATTACTAAGGGTTCAGAGCCGAGCAAAGGTTTTTCCGCATTCACAGCATTTATCGGGTCGCTCCCTATGTTGATTCTCTGATGTCTAATACGGTTTGAGCGCCTACTGAACTACAGCTGGGGTGACCATGGGGTCTGAGCCGGGGCAGCAGCAGCAAGGGGGCAATGTGGGGGACTTGTCACTTGGGAAAAATGAAACAGCAAAATCTCTCTCTGTGCTGCAGCAAAAGCCTCTCGTTTATCCCCGAAACCCCTGCATATAACTCTCCACCCCTACCCTGGCGCTCAGAAACCCACTCACTCCTGTGCACATTTTTAATTTTCTTGGCTTTGTACAAACAATTTCCTCATCAAAATGATCAAGGACATTTAAAATGTGAAAAACAAAACCAAAGAAACCCCACCAGTCTCCCCACCGCACATGGCTTGGGTCTGACTTTTTTTTTCTGAAATTTTAAGGCAGTAAAACTCTGACTTCTATTGGCCAGATAACAAATGTCATTCTCCCATGCTGCACCTAAGACCTTGTCTACAGAGGTGCAAAGCCACTTTTGGCGATGGAACTCCTCAGTTTCAGTGACATGATAAAACCACTTTGATGGGAGTCATAAGGGTTTTTATGCAAAAGTTTTGTCACCAAAGTGCTAGTGTAGACACTGTGCTTTATTTTAGTGCTCTGGTTGGCCTCTGGAAGGCGTCTCTCAATGCCTATCCTGACCCCTCTAGTCAGCAGTTTCAACTCTGCTGCCCTGCAGCCGGGTAAACACCTTCCGCCCCTCCCCCTTTAAAGGCCCAGGAACTTTTGAAATTCCCCTTCCTGTTTGCTCAGCATGGAGTATTCACATCCCATCTTCCCAGCTGACCATTGGGGTTCCATGCAGCAAACGCTATCTTGCTTGGAGCACTGCAGAACTGCTTGATCTGATCAGTATCAGTTGCTCTGACTCCCCCCTGTACCCAGCTACTGGCTCGCAGAACCACCCCAAATCCTCCAGCGGCCACCCTGGCAAGGCCTGGCCTAGCAGGCTGGGCAGTGGGTGTCCAGCTTCCCCCCAGCTTTCTCCACCAGGGACCCACAGCCCCCAAGGTTGCAGGAGGCAACCCTAGCCCTGGGACGGACACACCCGGAATTGCTATGACCCTCTATGCCCAGCTGCTGGCCCATAGAGCTGCCCCCCAGGTGAGGCCTGGCCTGGCCGCCTGGATAGCAAGTGTGCAGCCTCCTCCACAGGGGACCCACAGCCCCCAAAACTACAGGACTGGGGTTGACCTGGTGGCTGAATGGGGACTTAGAAAAATTTCTAGCGCAACCATCAGGGACCGGCCACTCATGCCTAACCGAGCCTGACAGGTGCCGTGTCCAGTGTGAGTGGTCATGAATTATTATAATCCTTACAAGATTCCCATGGAAGGTGGGCGTGGTATATAGTTTGAACAACAAGTCAAGAGAAAGGAAAGTCTGCACATGAAGGACAGAACTTCATGGAACAGTGGTTTTATTTATTCTCTCCCATGCTAACAAAGGTATTAATAATATCTAGGGAATGCAATAGAGCCCTTTGACTAAAAAGCCTGGCAGTTCTTCCTTGTTGGTATTCTGGCATGCCCAGGCTGAAAGGACTTTCGCATTGATCTTCAGCCATTTCCCTCTTGCTCCTAGAGGGAAACCATAGTATTTGACTTCATTGGCCCCAGTCAGTTCTTTAATCTGATTTGTCAATGTTTTAAAATGCCTCGCTTTCTCTGCTCCAGCCCCTCCTCCTCTGCTCAGCTCCTTTCCCGGGCCAGGAGGTCACCTGACCTCTGTCTCCAACACCTTCAGTTGGCACCTTTGCAGAGAAGGGGCCCAGGCCATCAGTTGCTAGGAGACAGAGTGCCAGGCATTTAGGTGCAGTGGCCCATTGCTCTGCAGCAATCACACAACCTTAGTCCACCACCTAGATATTAAGAACTTCCTAGGGGACACCGAGGCACTGTAGTGAGGACGGGACAGGAAGTATAAAAGCCTGGCCTCAGCGTTCAGTTGGGAGCAGGCTGCCAGAGAGGGCAGAAGCTGGTGCCCGAGCTGGCGCCTGCCCGTGCTCGGTACCTGGAGGAGCACTGGCCCGACCTGCCCGTGCTCGTCACCCAGAGGAGCCGCCTGAACTTCCCACATCCGACCTCTCGAGAGTGGCCTGAACTTCCCACGCCCGGTATCCTGAGGAACCCATGGCCTGGGACCCACGGATGACGCCGGTGGAAGACAGGTACCCAATGAGGGGGAGTTTGGAAGTGACCCGGGGGTAGCCGACCCCGGTCAGGCTGCAGATATACCTGAGCCTATGTCAGTGTGTTGCGGCCAGGATCCCCACTGACTGCAGCGGATCCACGCCGCTGCTAGGGCCCCGGGCTGGCACGCAGAGGAGTGGGTGGGCCTGCGTCCCCCTGCCACCCCTCTCACAGGTGGCAGTCTCCCCCACATCTCAACGCTCAGGCGAAAGGGCCTGGGCCTATACACTAAACTGTTTGTCTGCTCAGCCCCTGCACCAGAGGGCCTGAGCTCCACTGACTTTGTTGCTCAGCCTTGCAGCTGGAGGCCTGAGCCCGAACTGACTCGGTATTATCGTCACTGCCCGAAACAAGGGGCCTGACCTGAGTACGTGTGGCGGGCTGGTGTGGCTCCCCTCAGCCCCAGGGAGGGTCGAGCCCGGCCCCACATGCACCCCCCCTCCTACAGGCACCAACACAGAATTCAGAGAAAACATTAAGAACATTCCCAGTTTGCCACAACTCTTAATAGATCCGGATGGCAGTGCACTGGAGAAACTATTTAATACTTGATCACAGGAATAATTCCCGATGGCATAAAAACTGCTGTTAGCTGTTGATCCCTAAAACAACAGATTCTGAAGCCTTAAAAGACTTGTGGAATTGGAGACCATTGACTCTTGGATCCATTGTGCTTGGCTTATTTCGCGAATAATATCAAATCAACTTATGAAGGCATGCCCATTGAGCATGACAAAGGGATTTATTGCCATGTTCGGCTGTTTGGAGAATCTTAAAATTCTCCATATAATACTAAACCAAGCTAAGAAATGCAAAAAATCATTAGGAGTGGTATTTGTTGATATTGCCAAGGTATTTGACACAGTATTGCATGATCATATCATGTGGGTACTGAGAGAAAGGGGCCTGGACAAGCATATGGTGGATATCATCAGTGACTCTTATAAGAATGTCCACACCTATATTGAAGTCGGAAAAGAATCTTTATCATCTATTGCAATAAAAGTTGGCGTTAAGCAAGGAGATCCCATCTCTCCATTATTGTTCAATCTTCCGCTTGACCCTCTAATTACAACGCTAGAGAAGACTCGTATGGGATTCTCCTTTGGGATAAATAAGATAACATCTTTGGCCTTTGCAGACGATTTGGTCTTGCTGAGTGATACCTGGGAGGATATGAATATAAACATTGGGATTTTGGAAACCTTCTGTGGATTAACTGGCCTAAAAATACAAGTTAACAAGTGCTATGGGTTTTTTTGTAAGCCCCACTCACGGCTCACATACTATTAACAATTGTGATGCTTGGAAGATAAATAAAGATAATTTGAACATGATTCTCCCTGGTGAGTCTGAAAAATATCTGGGACTCAAAGTTGACCCATGGACCGGGTTTTCTAATCCTCT
Source organism: Mauremys reevesii (assembly GCF_016161935.1). Lineage (NCBI taxonomy): Eukaryota > Metazoa > Chordata > Testudines > Geoemydidae > Mauremys > Mauremys reevesii. Next base: position 23,760,044 of record NC_052634.1, on the reverse strand, counting down.
ACTTTCTGAAAAACTCAACATGTGACTTGAAAGACTTAAAAAAGCTCCATTAAAGCCCTCTCAGAAGTTAACAATGTTAAATGTATACACAGTACCTAGAATCATCTATATGGCTGATCATACTGAGACTAAAAAGTCTTTATCTTCATTGGACAATAACATTAGAAACATGGTGAAACAATGGCTTCATCTTCCAGCGGATACATGTAATGGTTTTATATATGCCAGAACAAGAGATGTGACAAAACTCGCTAGCCTTATTCCTTCAATCCAAGCACGGTGATTGCATAGGATTGCCAACTCGGATGATACAACAATCAAGAATATCACATTAATAAATAATATTGAAGAAGAATACCAAAATCTGTGGAAGATTGCCAGAGGAAAGGAGGATAAAACCCCTAAAATAACAATCCAGTATTCATTGACTATAGATTGCCTCAGCATACATTGGAACGTCTCAATGAATGGGAAAAACCAGCCCCAAGGAAGATATATCCAACCCCATGTAATTGGAGGAAAATCAAATTCACTCATTGGAAAGACCTGCCTTGTCAAGGAAGTGGAATAGAACATATTGATAATGATACAATAAGCAACGTCAGGATGAAATACCATCGCGGTTTCTCAGAACGTCAGTACCTTCTGGCTCTCAAACTTAGTTAATGTATATCCTACTAGAGAATATCTAGGACGTGGTAGACAAACAAGGGTATGTCTACACTACGGGATTATTCCGGTTTATGTAAAATCGGTTTAGTAAAACAGATTATAAAAAATCGAGTGCACGCGGCCATACTAAGCACATTAATTCGGTGGTGTGCATCTACGGTCCGAGGCTAGCATCGATTTCTGGAGCGTTGCACTGTGGGTAGCAATGCAGACATTGTTCTGCGCTATATGAATCTCTATCACACATCTTAGGACAATGTCCGGCAGTACAAGAAGCCCGTATTAGAAGACATAATAAATTATGTAGTATGCTGAAACGGGAAGCTCGAAAATTAAAATGGGTCATCCATGTGGAATCACATCTGAATACCATGGGAAAGGAATTGAGAAAACCTGACCTTATTTTTGTTAAAGGAGAAAAAGCCCTAGTCGTGGATGTCACCGTCCGATTCGAATATAAAGAGAAGGTATTTGAAGACGCTGCTATGGAAAAGGTGAAATATGAAGATCTAACAAGTCAGATAAGAGAACTAACTGGAGCTATGGAAATAGAATATTATGGGTTCTCTCTAGGTATTAGGGGGAAATGGCCAAAGATCAGTGAGAAAGTTTTAGTAGCTCTAGGTATGTCAGATTGGCCGGTCTCTTTAGATGACAAACTTTTTAGTAAAAGGACTATATTGTACTCTCTAGATATACTTAGAATTTTTGAGAGCTTAGGAAGAAACAATAGAACTACTGTTCCATGAGGTTCTGTCCCTTGTGTTTTATACTTTTTCTCTAATCTATATCTTAGCCAAGCTATATACGCCCCTAATTTTCCTGGGAATCTTGTGATGATTATAACACCTCATGATCGCTCACTGGATTTGGTAAAACTGAGTGGACGGGCTACCTGATGTGTTTTTTACACTCTGAATAACTCGAAAAAGGAACCCATGAGAAATAGCCAAATCCCTTGCTCTCAGAGAGCAGGTCAACCCCATGGGCTAGAATGGGATTGACCTGGTGGGCGGTCGTCCTGTGGATGTCCAAAAGGGGTCACCCGAAACCGCCTCGGACAACCAAGAGAACGATGAGGTCGGCGCGTATTTCAAGTTCGTCCCGCTGAACCCCGGAGTACATAGGGGTAAGGCCATACGTGTGTTGTGTAAGAAGTGTGGCAAAGCCTCTCTATATCATAATATCGCTTGCCACTACCCTAAGTGCAGGCCCAGGGAGGTGGATACCCCGTCTAAGAGCCATACCTGTTCTGCCTGTGGGCTTGCGTTCCATACTAAATCTGGCTTGAGCCAGCATTGTAGACACCGACACCCGGCTATAAGGAATAAACAAAGGATAAATGAGAGGATTAGGAGTAAAAGTAAAGAGGGTGCATCCCGAGTCCGTATATGGACTGAGGATGAAATTGAACAACTTCTATTATTAGAGAAGAAATATATGGGGAAAAGAAATATAAATAAATGCATAGAAAGTGAATTAAAGATAAAAAGTAATAAATAGATAAAAGGCGAGAGTTAGCTAAGAAGAAGCAAGAAATAGCTCAGGAGCAGGTGACTGAGGTAGGACAGATTATAGAATGTATTTTAGATGTTCCTCCTCCGAGAGAAAATATTTTATCATTAAAAAGGAATCCAGAAGTGGATTCTAGGGGTTTAATTGGTAAGTGTGGAAAGCAAAGTAGAGAGGGTAAAGATATAATAAATAGGCTGTTAGAAATTGAAGAATTACTTAAGAAGGATTCAACTAAAATATTTGGATGGACTGAATTGGAGAATATATGTCTCTCCTTAGTAGATGGAAAGAATTTTGGAGGAGATAAACAAGGTGAGACGAGGATAAAAGGTAGACGCAAGGGAGTAGGTAGTGAAAGGAAGAAGCAGTCCAGTGCTATTAGAAGGTATGCAACTAAAAAAGCAAAATATAAGTTTTATCAACAATTATTTAATAAGGATAGGAGGAGATTAGCTCGAGTTATTATGGGACAACCAGATAAAGTGAATTGTGAAATCCCTATTGGTGAAATAGAAAAGTATTTTATAGATATATTAGGTAATGCGAGACATGGGAATATAGTTGGGTGGCCTTCATCCATGGAGAGGGCGGATAATGATATATTAATGAGTCCGATCTCCGTGGATGAAGTTAGAAATGTTTTAAGGGAGATAAAAAAAGATAGTGCCCCGGGTCCCGATAAAATTAAGGTAAGTGATTTAAGGGACATTTTTAATTTAGACTCCTTAATTATTACAAAAATTTTCAATATGTGTTTTTTAAATGGGAAGGTCCCAGATGTTTTTAAGGAGAATAGAACGATTTTAATACCGAAAACACAAGATGAGGAGGAATTGAAGAAATTAACCTCCTGGAGGCCATTAACAATTGGATCAGTATGGGTAAGATTATATACAAAAATATTAGCAAAAAGATTATCGGATGCAGTGAAAATTTGTAGTAGGCAGAAAGGGTTTATAGCTGCACCCGGTTGTGAGGAAAATATTGCTATATTGAATAATTTGATCAAAGGAGCTAAGCGTAAGGGAGATGAAATAGCTATAGTCTTTATAGACTTAGCTAAAGCATTTGATTCAGTAGGCCATGGGCATACAATAGCTAGCCTTAAGAGATACGGTATTGATGAACATTTTATTGAAATTGTTAGAGATTTGTATAATTGCACAACGAGGGTGTGGGTTGGGGATAAACATTCGGAGTCTATTTTAATTAGGAGAGGGGTAAAACAAGGTGACCCTCTGTCCCCGATTTTATTTAATATTGCTTTGGATCCACTTTTAACTAAATTAGAATTAGATGGAAGCGGGTTTTATGTTCAAGGAAATAGTGTCACGTCCTTGGCTTTTGCCGATGATGTGGCAATTTTAAGTAATTCACATTTAGGGATGGTTAAAAATTTGGATATTTTAAAGAGTTTCTGTAATAGCACCAATCTTCAGATAAATGTGAATAAAATGAAGGGATTTCACATTTTACCTAAATATAAAACTTATTTAGTGAATCCAAAAAGTAAATGGACTATACGGAGTGAGGAGATAGAGTATGTTCAGCCGGGGGGATTTGAGAAATATTTAGGGGCACGAATAGATCCATGGATTGGTGTAGGTGGGTCCTCACTTAAGGAGAAATTGATAGAATGGAATGAGAGTTTAAATAAGGCTCCGTTGAAACCAGCTCAAAAATTATTGATTTTACAGACCTATATTTTACCGAGGTTATTTTATAATTTGCTCTGAATAGAACCCCCATTTTATATTTTAAATGATTTGGATATTTTAGTTAGGAGAATAGTTAGATATTTTACATCTACCACAATGCACCACCGATGGGCTATTTTATTCTAGGGTAAGAGATGGTGGTTTAGCTCTCACCAAATTTAGTGTGCAAGTCCCAAATATGTTAGTACGAAAATGGAGACGACATATTGTTTCTAGGGAGACATGGATTGATCTCTCTTATCTATATGCAGGTGAAAATTTGGTTGATAAAATTATAGTCTTTAGTGCAGCAACTCCTTATCCCAGAAAATGGAGAGAGGAGGAGTTTTTAAGATGGGCTGGGATGAGATGTCAAGGAGTTGGCATAAAATATTTTAGGAATGATATAATTAGCAATTTGATTTTTAAGAACTCGGATAAAATCAAGTCCTCTGCATATATTGCTGCACTTCAATTGAGGGCAAATATATATCCAACAAGGGAGATGTTAGCGAGAGGAAGAGGAGGAGTAAATGCTCTCTGTAGATGGTGTGGTAAAGTTAGAGAGACGATTCCCCATATTTCGGGCCAATGTTATAAAACAAAGGAGATAAGAATTAAAAGACATAATAGGGTGGTTTCAGCATTAGTAGATAGGGTAGTAAAGTTAGGGTGGAAAGCTATTGTAGAACCCCATTTGAGAAATGAGAAGGGAGAATTGAGAAAGCCGGATATCGTATTTACAAAAGGAGATACGGCGGTGGTGGTCGATGTCACTGTGCGTTGGGAAGATAATGCCGGAAGTTTGAAGCAAGCCCACAGGGAGAAGGTGACTTATCTCGATTTAGAGACTAAGATCAAAGAATTGACGGGAGTTAATAATATCCACTTCTTTGGGTTTGTGGTGGGAGCGCATGGTAAATGGAGTGAGGGGAATAATGAGTTGTTGTTAAGTTTTGGAATAGATAGGGGAAAGAATTTTAAAGAAAGTATATGTAGACTTGTCCTTTATTCTACAATTGATATGTTGGCGGTTTTCAGTGACAGGTAAAGATCCCAGAGTTGCCATTCTGTGTATCTTGCCGAAATTAAATTAACTTAAATTAAATTTTAGTTATTTTAGTTTCCATGTCTTGAAATTAAATTTTAATTTTATTAGTGCTATTTAATATCTGTCCTTTAAAATATGGTTTTAATTATTTATATTAAATGTTTGGAAAATGGGTGATTGTTACTTTAAATCATTAATTGAATTTTATTAAACACTGGATATGGCTGCGGACTGGCCGCAAAGTAACCAGGAAAGGGCAGGTAGTCACGCCTGTACATAAATAGCCAAATGCCTCGTCATCTAATTAGTGACGTGCATGAATGGATGAATGAGAAGGACTTGTGGCCGGCCAGCAGGTCAACCCGGTTTTCCCTACGGGCGTCGGAGCTCCGGGTTGACTTGCTGGCCGGGGACCGCTGCAGCCAGCCAGCAGGTCAATCCGGTTCTCCCTACGGGCGTTGGAGCTCCGGGTTTACCTGGTGGCCGAGTACCGATGCGGCCGGTTCTCCCTTCAGCGGCCGGGGCTCCAGGTTGACCTGGCGGCCGGTTGGCTTTCCGGGCACCAGGTCACCCCCATTGGTTTCGACGGGTTGACCTGGTGGCCGGTTTGCCTTCTGGGCCACCACACCGAGGGCAGCGCAGCACCGCTCCTCGGGACCTCTGAGGGGGACTTAATAGTTGACCCCCGGCAGGTCCGGGGCGGCAATAGTTGACCCCAGCAGGTCCGGGGGCAGGCTTAATAGTCGACCCCCGGCAGGTCCAGGGGTTGGGGAGGGAGGCTTAACAGTCGTTCCGCAGACAGTCCGGAGGAAGGCTTAACAGTCGTCCCTCGGGCTCGCCGGGGGAAATTTTTCAAAGTCCCTTCCCCGCCACCAGGTCAACCCGGTTCTCCCTTCGGCCGTCAGAGCTCCGGACGGGGACGTGGAGCCCTGGGCGGCTTGCCTGGCAGCGGGGACCGAGTCTCAGAGGTCCCGATCCTTTTTTCCAAAAATAAATAAATAAATATCCGCTACGGGAACCGGGGTGACCTTGCAGAACTCCCCGGAGCCTCTGGGCAAATTTTGGAAAAAAACCTTCCATGCGCCCGATCCAAACGACCGGGGTTGAAGTCACCCTCCGCGGCCGAGGAGGGTGAGCCCTGGGTGGCTTGCTTGGCAGAGGGGACCCGGTCTCCGGAAATCCCGATCCCTTTTTTCATAATTTTTTTTCCTCTGGGGACCGGGGTGACCTTCCAGCACTCCCCGGAGCCTCTAGGCAAAATTGGGGGGGGGGATTTAAAAAAAAAAAAAACGTCCACGAGCCCGATCCAAACGACCAGGGGGGAAAAGTCATTCTCTGCGGCCGAGGAGGGTGAGCCCTGGGCGGCTTGCCTGGCGGCGAGGACCCGGTCTCGGAGGGCCCGATCCTTTTTTCCTAAATAAATAAATTTTCCGCTCCGGGGAACGGGGTGACCTTGCAGGACTTCCCGGAGCCTCTGGGCAAATTTTGGAAAAAAAAAAAAACTTCCATGCGCCCGATCCAAACGACCGGGGGGGGCGGAGGGAGTCACTCTCCGTGGCCGAGGACGGCGAGCCGCTCGGCCGCCTGGTTAAGCCGGAGGAAGCGGGCCGATCGATATTTGTCCGAGCGGGAAGAAAAACGCAGTCCCCGCTCGTCCACCAGGTCAACCCCCGGGGACGCGGGCTGAAAAAATTTCCAAGTCCCCTCTCGGAGAGCAGGTCAACCCATCGTCTAGCATGGGGTTGACCTGGCGGTCGGTCGTACTGCGGAAGTCCGGAAGGGGTCGCCTGAAACCGCTTCATCCGAACGAGAGAACCGGGAGGTCGGCGCGAAAGTCAAGTTCCTCCTGCTGTACCCCGGTCGGCCTTTTTCGACGTGTCCTTTGAAAAAGGTGCACGGAGATTTTTGAGGACAGGGTTTTCAGAACCTCTGAGAACCGGAGCTCAGCCTAGGGGACCAATCCGAGTTTGGTACCCGACCTCGCCCGAGGGGGGGAAAGCAGCCACGGGACGGCCTCCTTTCCCCGGCTCACTGCCAAAGTGTCGTGGGGGGCCCCCCCGAAAGCCACCCGGCACGTCCGCCGCGCAGGCCAGGCGGCCGGACCCGAGCTCCAGGCGTCGGCGCCCCGCTGGCCGCTGTCCTCCCGACCGATGTGGCCCTGACGTTCGTGACGGGAAGGGCCCTTCGCGGGCCGGCACCCCGACGGTGGGGCCGTCCGGTGTTCAGGCGGATCGGGACCCTTCGCCTTTTCGCGCGCGCCGATCCCAGGGACCGACATCGACTTCCGTCCTCCCAGGTGGCGGGCGGCAGGAACTGGGCGCGGGCCCGGCTCCCCCCCCGCCCATGGCCCTGGTGGAGCGCCGAGAAGACGGTCGAACTTGACTATCTAGAGGAAGTAAAAGTCATAACAAGGTTTCCGTAGGTGAACCTGCGGAAGGATCATTACCGGGACCGAAAGGCTGCTGTGCTCGGCCGGCTCGGGGGGTCCCCTCGGACGGCGGCGCCGGCCCCGCACCAAAGGCCTCGGCCCGCTCCCCCCGTGCGCGATGGGACCCCAGCAGCGGGGTCCCGCGCGCGGGGAGAGCCGGGCGTCCCCTCCGCGCTCTCGCTTCCCTCCCAGGCGCCTGGGAGGGGGCGCGGAGGTCACGGCGGAGGGGGTCTCCTCCATCCGTGCCGGTCCGCTGACGGACC